>NC_072854.1:43006300-43324425 GCF_028858705.1 Grus americana
TCTATATATATCCATAGAAAAGTGCACTTGATGCTTGTGTGATGAGAGAGATTCTGAACCCTCACCCTGTAACAAATTCAAATGTAGTGTTCTTTTTTGTTATTTTTTTTTCTTTTTGGAAGTAAATACTTAGGGTTCCCACCACAAATATTTACACTACAATGAGCAGGAGAGATGAAGTTTATAGGTAGACTGTATGAGAAATCCTTCTATGTACAATCATGTCTTCACAGAAACATTTTTTCTAGTTTCTTTATAATAGAAAAAGTAATCACACCAATGTTGTACCAGGAACTTTGGCTGCTAAAGTACATTTTATTTGATGTAATAGCATAAATTACATCACTGGGGGGAATTTCCAGCTTCCTGAGGAAAGGTTGCTTGGAAGGTGACATGCTACATGTCTTCCAGGTAGACATATCCCTCAAACCAAATCCAATGCTACAGGTCTGTTTCCAATTTAAAAGATTGTGCAGTATATAGACCCTCTGTATGTTAACACATATATGCTACACCTTTTTCTGTACTGCTATATCTACAAAGAAGCTTTCCAAAAGATGAATTTTTCTGTGCATGTGCAGAAGATGAAACACCACTGTTTGCACCTGCAGACTCCATTTAGCCTGTTTGCATACAAATTTTAGTGCTCACCTAACCAAACAGTATTTGTGGAAGTCCAGTGGCTCTTTGCCTTTTGAACTTCCCAAACAAGTTTGCCACATCTGATATTATTAACTATTTAGAGTTGAAAAGGAAATTACACTTAAAAAATCACTACTTGAGTTGAAAATACAGGTTTCAAGTTGTTCAGTAGAAAAGCCAGACACTATGAGTCAGGCAGTGTGTGCAATGCTTTAATTTCTCTAATAAGACAGCATAATGGCCCATTATTGTTTTCACATGCCACCTTACTGTGCTCTTTGAACAAATTTTCTGTCAAATTGTCTTTTAGCCTCCATATATTACATTTGTATTGACCCTGGGCCCTTTCAAAACATTATGTTAGAGAAATGTTGAAGTGTTTCACTAAAAGTGTTCAAAGCCATTTACAGCCTTCCAGTAAACATGTACTTATTCTTCTCTCCATTAGAGGTATTACACAGTAGTTTATGACTATGGATATGAATATTTATACCTGTATGTATGTATGTATCTATAGTTGTGCTTTTATATGTATATATGAACATATATACACACTAGCAAACGAGCTGTAGAAATCTGAATACTTATTATTAGAAACCTATTATTATATATATACAAAAGCACATGAAAAATTCACAGAAAAGTAGACAGATCAATTAAATCAAAAGTAACCTCTGCAGCTGACAGTCCTTATGCATTTTAGAGTTTGTTTCTTGTTTAGAGGAGTTTTCTGATCCATTTTCATTAATGGGTGCAAAAAAGACCACATTCAGCTTGAGCATCCATAAAAATTTGGTACATATGAATGTACTATTAGTTATGTACCCTGAGGACTTACAGAAGACCCTAAGTTAACACCAAAACAATTTCTGTCGATTTATTGTGTAGGTATGTGGGATGTGGCGCTTCTAACATGGGAGATGGTCTGAACTTACAGGATTGCTGGGAACCTTCAGGGTTGTGTTATTTAAACATCCCTACCATGGGCAAATGTGTCACAAAAGCCGTTTTATTAGCTCCATCTTAGAACTTCTGAAACCTGCTCCACTTCTCTCCTGTCAATCTCCAAGGTCTTTTACTCTTCTGAGGTTAGGAAAAGCTTCCTAATTTTCATGCAAAATTTATGCATGAACACTTTGTACTTGTTTATTCTTATGCACATATTAGCTTTTAGCTCAAATAGCTCTTCACCTTTCCCTGGCTGCTTTTATCCTGATGTGTTTATTGACTGAAGTCACATTCCCTCCCAGTCTTTGTTTTGCTGGTTCAAGAAAACCATAAGTTTGCACTCCATTGTAATGATGTGTCTTACCCTCCTCTAATCATAATAAATAGCTCTTTTCCAAAATTATTTCAGTTTGAATTCAATTTGAATGTGCTTTGCTCCAGAATATATGATCAGAATTGTCTATAGTATTTGAAGAGTATCATTGTATCACCTACACTGATACAGACATTTCTCCATTTCTTTACTGGAAATTATCTCCTTGCTTAGTTTCCTAGTGCAAGGATTCCTCATTGGTCTTTTCAAACACTAATAAGTAATGATTTTTTTATTTTGTGTGTTCAACATATGTAGCTTCAGACAGAAAATGAGTTCAAATGCTTTAAATAGTTATTAGTGATCTTGGTGACAGGAAAGAAGGTGAAGCCATTGTGTGTTTTCTACTATATATGCTAAAAAGTGTTTTGGGACATTCACAACATTGTGAAACAAAAGTGCGACATTAATTGCTGATTGTAAGTATGAACAATAAAGGTATAGACTGATGACTGGTAGAAATGTATAACTAATTGCAGTGTGTACAGAGCAGTAATGGAATGGAGCAGAAAGCTATGACAGGATCATGCATTTATATAAAATAACGGTTACACAATTAGGAGCTTTTAAACCCCTTCAAATCTTCATCAATACAAATAAATACAAATACAAATAAATACAAACACAAATACAAACACAAACACAAATACAAATACAAACACAAATACAAATACAAATACATGAGACAGGCGAGCATTTTCTGTTTAAAAGCTTTTAATCAGAAAGGGGGAAAGTGCTGTAAATGATATTTTGGAGGAAACTTTGCTTCTTAATTTTCTGTTTTGCAACAAAAAATGAAAACTGGGGGGGGAGGAAAGTTTTGCTGGTGTTTCAGTTTCTGTTCTTCACATTTTTCCTGTTGGTACCTTCATCTCTCTTCCTACCTTTTTTAAAAGACATAAAGTAGAAAAAAAGGAGAAAAAATTAAAGTGGGAAATATTTTGACTTTTTCCTCCAGCAATTTTTTATTAGAAAATGAGCTTGTATTTTAATGAGAAATTTTAATCTCTGTTCATCTAAAAAAACCCCATATAATGAAGTAATTTATTCCTTTTTATTTTCTTGAACACCCATCTGCTCAGTTTTCCGCACCTATACATCTCTTAATTCCATGGAGTACAAAGGCTGGCACCATTTCCCGTTTCTCTAAAACCCAAACCAACCAACCAAGCAAACAAACAAACAAACAAACAAACAAACAAACAGAAAACACAAAATGTTTCTGGATTTGAATGAGATTTTTGACCTTCAGGTTAATCTTTGATTTGTGTTGCAGATGAGCCACTCAGCAGGCCAGGTCCCATTTGTGCTATGAATTGTATAAACACAAACAAACCCCAAGAGTTCCTGTTTGAGTAGATCAACGGTCTAACTGTAAGAAAAAATGAAAATTAGGTACCTGCGGGCTAGGAGAGAGGAGGAGGAGGGGAGGTGTACTGGAAACAAAGAAAAGGTGAGACAATTCTGGTCAGTGAGAAAGGAGAGGGGGGGTTCACCACTGAGAAGAGTTTTTATAGGCAGCAAAAGGATTTAGTGAGGATGAAACTGCACGAGCACAATCAAGTGAATTTTTAGGAAACTCTAAGCAGCAAAGATTATCACAGAACAACGTACAAACGTATTTTCCAGAATATGTAGGAATGCCAAGCAGAGATGGGATCTGACATTTCAGTAGTAACCAAGAAAGACCGAGCAGATGCACACTCCAAAGAACCTTGGGTGTAAAAATAAGTAATCTCCATTTGGTGTGATAGCAGAATTAATAGAAAGATGCATATAGAGGACTGTCATTATCAAAGCAATGAACTATGAAAATGATATTTTCCTGAGGCACTTTGAATATGATGAGAACCTGAATGAAAGCTTTATTAGTCTAGCTGTACAGGAAAAGATACACCCTGTGATGGAAAGTAGAAGATGTACTGAAAGTTTGCTGTAGCTTGAATCTGACGATACAAAAAGATGATGGAGCCAATTACATCATTCAGTTTTGAGTCTCACATGATTGGGGTTTTCAGTGATGAGGGACAGGGTGATGATGTTCAGAGAAAATTTGAAAAGAGGAAAAGGAAATAACTAGTTGGGGAAAAAAAAGTAAACCTAGTACAAGCATCTTGAACTTGTATTTTAAAAAATCAGCCCACTGGTCAGGGAGACAGGCCAAGATTTTGTTCAAGCAAGAGGGGACAAATCTTTAGAGCAGAGCTAGATCTACAAATGGTGATCTGCCTAAAGGTGAAATGTGAAATAGTGTTTGTGGGCTGTTTCATCCAGTGGTCTAATATAGATCAAAAGAAGAAAATCAAGTTGTGATGTCTGGGGGACACCTTGAAGAAAGGCCAGAGGAGAAATAAAACTGTATGTTTATTAAAGTCTGGATTAGCTTTTCTGAAATTTAACATAAAATCCCTCTGAATGAAATCTGTAGGTGTACAGATGCCAGAACGATGCCAAAAGGATAATCCTAAAATATCTGGATCATGCAGTCAAACAAGCCCATATATCTGGGCCTGTATAAATGTTTTCATAAGACAAACGCCACTGCAGGAAAAGGAATGTACTCACACATGGAAAATGATATCTTGGAAAGCAGTGTTCTGAAAATATTTTTTCAAGGCACAATGAAAAACTAAATGCATGCAAGATCTTTGAGTGGAGTTGTGGCAAAAAAGACTAATGATATTTTGTAGTCTGCTAGGGACATAGTACTGATTAGACCTGTACTATAGTTTTGTGCAGTTTTGGTATCTACATTTTTTTTTTTTAAATATTGACAGAATGAAACTGATGCAACATATTCCTCCTGACTTCTCTCCAAAAAGAGGACAGGAAATTACATTCCACAATGCTTTCCCTTCTTAAAAATAAATAAATTAAAATATATTTGATATAGATTTTGTCCCTTCCTTGAGTTGAAGATTGGATTAGATGGCCTCCTGATTCCTTTCCAACCTAACTCACTCTAAGACCCTATGATAATGGCATTTTCATAAAATAATAGGAGCAAAGGGCATAACAGCCCATAATTTGACACATTCAAAAAAGAAATTATATGTTTTTCACATGAATAGAACTAAGTATCAGGAAAAAAAAGATTGAAAATGCTTGAATGAGAAGTATTGGATTCTCCTTCTCTTGATGATTTGATTTCAAAGCTGCATGTCTTCTGGATGACGTGCTTTAGCTAAGTGCAAGTTTTGCTTCAGTCATACACAAGTGACTGGTTTCCATACAAGGTTAAGTAGACAAAATGCAATGTCCTGTGGTTTGGAGTGGGTCAAAGTAGATGAAGCAGTTGTCCCTTCTGGCCTTTCACTCTATGAATCTAGGAATCATATTAATCTTGTTCAGTCTATTTTTTGGTAAGTTCTTCCTTCCTCATAACAGTTTTGTTTTCTCCATCCTGATCTAAAACAATTCTCCATGAAGTGACAGATTTCCCAAGGGAAATATCACAGTCTCATGATTTTATTTGATGGCACTAACTTGACCTTTAATTTTGGGACCACAAGTAAGTTTAGAATCAAGTGTGACACAGCCAATGGTATGCGAAAAAACATCTTTCTGATCTCAGAAACCTGTAAAATTATTTCATAATACATACCTGAGTCATACATTAGCTAATTATTTCTTTCCACAGGCAGTTGAAGATGCAAAGAAAAGACTATAGAGATTAATTTTTTTAAAATTTTGCTTTCCTTTTCATTTTTTAAGAACAAAAAGAAGATTAAAAATAAAATACTGATGTCTCAGATGGTTAATGTTAAATATTCAGGTTTAGGGTTTCAAAGCTGCCTATGGGATTTGAACTCCTGTTTCCTATTAATTTTAAAGCAAATAGTCAGCTAAGCTTCAATTTTTAAGGAATGTTGTATCTTAATCAGTGCATCAAAATATCCTCTCTCCTGAATAACTTTGTCAAATATAACTGCTGTCTTTCTGGCTTATTCTTTTTTTTTTTTTTGTCGTCACATAATGGTCTGCTAATGTGCTAAGTACCTTCATCATTGCCTTAGCTTCCTTGAGTCTAGATAATAATTAACTGACTGATAATACCTTCTAATCAGTGTTTCAGTAATTTTTAAATGGTGATACTTAGAGGAATTTCTTTTTGTGCAAAATAACCAAAACCAGCTCTAGGTGTTAGCAAGCTGCTCTTTAGAACCAGAATATTAGTGAATTTTAAATGTAAAACTATTAACTGGATGATCCTTGATCCCTGACATGAGCTGCCATCCGCAGCCCAGTCGTTGCCTGCTCATCTCCCTGCGGGAACCACAGTCTTAAGAAGATTACACTACACAAATAACAATCAGCTTGGATAGAGGACGAACCAGGAGAGAGTGCATTAAACCTTTCACATCATTACAAGCCTCATTGTTTTGCAGATGAGCAACATAAAGTAGAACATATGCATGAGGCCTCTCTGGATACCAGGGATTTCGACTATCTGAACCTGGTTGATTGCTGGTAAATGAATAAGTAACCTTGAGATAATCCTTCCCTTTTGCAGGGAAGGTGCCCTGCTTAAATACAAGATAATGAAAAAATGTCCAGATTTCCTTTATCATATTTTTGGTTCTCTGTTTTCTGTACTATCCTGTAATTGCTATGGTCACTGCTTTTTGCCATCTGCTCACATCAGAAGGTGAAACTAGCATTTTGGAGGGAATCTTATTAAGCTGGGCAGGGAGAGGGAATACAAAAAATTGTAAGTAGTGTTCATGCAGTATCTGATTTAAGGTACAGGCCACCTCTGGAAAAAATATTTTTCATGGGGACCTGGAGTTCTAAAGTTATCAATTTCCATGGTTGTATGTCACAACAAGTGGATAAAAGGTGATTTATTCAAAATTTAACTGGCTGGTTTATCTTTGTAGTGTGCTCCTACAAAAGCTATTTTTCATTTTCTGTGCTGGGTGACTGTTGATCATATTTCATTTATGCATATTTAATATTCATTTTCATGTGTTTTTTTTTCCAATATTATTTTCCTCAAATGTCAAAATGCTGGCTTGTTTATTCGATTTTTGAGCTATTGCAATAATAGCAGAGAGCTCTAATTTTAGATCAGAACACCAGTACGCTGGCCTTTTAGGTATCTATCTCATTTAATGATAAGGTGCATATATGCAACTAATAGCTTGCTTAGCCAATTCTAGCTTAGTGGTAGAATTCCTTCTTAAAGAGAAATATAGAACAGCAGAATAATAAATATTAATCTATTTGGACCTCCAAGAATAGCCTTTAAGCTCAGATTCAAATCTATGTTGATACTAGCTGCTATGAAGGAAATTAACTATCGCAGCTGAAACCAGGACATTAGTAAAAGATTATATAATATTTTTCCACTCTAGGGTGAACTGAGCAACTAAAATCAGTCAGGAATCAACAGATTCTTGATGTGATACAATGTGCAACACATGATGTCTATTACTTTTCATTTATCTGATCACATAGACTTGTTCATCTACTAGCCTTTTTTTACACTGTATGCGTTAATCTGTTACACTAGTAATGAGCCTAATTAGTAATTTTATTCTTAGCTTGCATTTATATATCCCTCTTCCCTGAAAGATCTCCAAATGTTGGGTGGTTTGAATGAAGATACTCCCGATTTGAATTTGATGTTAACCAATTTAGGTTCTCTTAATGCCTCTCAGTTAAAAAGGACTACAAATAGCCTCTAAGAGCTCTACCGGTGACTCCCGATTTGGGATCGTGCACTTCCTGTGAAGTAAATGAGATGTGAATGAGGCTCATTGTTTGTGTATGTTTAACCAAAGGGGAAAGAAAATGTCTCAAACCGAGCATGCATATGAAATTCTTCACAGGTGGGGGAGTTCTACATACCCACTGATTATTGTACCTTACTTATTTAGCCTAAATGCCAAGACGTAGTGGTGGGTGAAACTGGAAAGGTTGACTGGTTTAGTTAAGATTTGCTAAGAATACAGTGATGCTTAACCAAAGCAAACAGTCAAACCCCACAACCTACGAAGCTGATTTTGAAAAGAAAATAATAATAAAAAAAATTCTCATGTGGCTTATCTTACTTTTCACTTCTGCTTGGACATTTTTTGTTGTTGTTGTTCTATGTGAATCCAGACAGAGAAAAATTAAAAAGAACATAGGAAAAAAATAACAGAAGCTTAAAAATAATTTTATGTGAACTTAGTTGCCTTCCAAAATGAATTCTAGGGTTGATTATTCATCACATGTCACATACCTACAACAGTGAGAGATCTGTTTTCCTCTGAAGACTGGGGGCTCTGTAAAGCAAAGAAATGATAGCACTTAGAGCATGAACTCATGTGTAGCTTGGATTGTCTAGAGGAAAATATCTTAGGTAGGCAGATAGATAGATAGAAAGTAGTTGGCTCAATTTATTTCTCCTCCGACATTTCTCATAAATCCATTTAATTCCCTCCCTGTACTCTGAAAGGAAGGTAACATCCTTCCGTGGTTCTAATCACAAACCTTTCTCCTCTTCTCGCGGAACTATTCAATTATTTTCCATCAGTCCTTGTGGATCTATTCACTTTCTCTTACTACTTTCCTCTTGCACAATTCAGTGCGAGTGGGCAAACTGCTTATAAAAAGCCTGGGATTAGAAATGAAGGGCTGTTGCAGTTTATTGGTCAAAGCCAAGCAAAATTATTCTCTGAGGAATTGAAGGAAGCTTACTCGGAATCTGTCTGTATTTTACTTGGATCCTTTGGGTCCCATTAGTCCCTCACTTTCATTATCCTAAGCACCAATTCATTTCACTTACTCTCACCTTTCCCTATGGCCATATTACTTAAAATACCACGATGCAATGATTTTATTGCTTTGTTTTTCTCTATAAAACTTTATTGACATAATAAATAAAATACATTTTTCTGATGTATTTGCAAAAATAACTATGCCCTTACACATACAGATATCAAATTCATGTCCATCATACAAATATTTTATATGAAGACAAGTCCTAGAAATAAAATAAATAACTTGAGCATATCACCAATGATTCCATAATAAATACCTCTCCCACTGTAAATCGATCACATAGTGGTTTAGTTAGGAACAATCACTTTTACTACTATAAGTATTCATATCTCATTAAACAGTTGATACTCTTTCTATGTTAGATACAGTGGTTATCATGATGAATGCTTCAGACAGTGGTGTGCCTTTCCAATTGTGTTTTTAAGGCAGTAGTTAGGCTCAGGTAAACTAACGTTCATTATATATTATCCTGAGGTTTCTAAATATGCTTGCATAATACCTCAGCATTACGTACTGCCTGTATAAGGGGTTTCCACCTGGCCTCTCAAGTGCTTGTGTTACATTCCTTATTTTTCATCAGTGAGGAACTGTATTTATTATCTAAATGTCCATTGTTACTCCCATATCAGTTAAGAAATGGCAATGCATGCACACATTACAAATATAAGTTAACCTGAGTGTTTTGAGGGATTTGGAAGGGTTTAGAGGAGAAGAGAGGTTTGTTGGGTGCTGATCAGTTAGAGACAGAAGGTCTCACTCTGCTCTTGCTGGGTGCATAGTTGCAAGTCTCTTCTTTATGCACTTAATGTCTGGTGATTTGGGGCTTGTTCTGTGCATTTATTATAGGTGGACATTGTTATAAGTGGTCTTTTACATTTCCCTGGGGTTTTTTTGTTTGGGTTTTGTTTTTTTGGGTTTTTTGGGTTTTTTTTAGATTTCTCACATGTATGATATAACAAAAGCTGTAATATCCATTCACAGACAGGTTAAAAGAAGTGTTTGTTCTTATAGAAATGAGTGTGCAGAAAGCTGGGTCTACCTCCTCCACCAGGGAGACAGCAGCTACCTTGTTCACTAGATGGTCTTGGAATACCTTAATACAATTCAAAGCACACTCTTGCTTAAACTGGGTCTTGCAGGTACAGTTTGGTCCTCTCAGAAGTGAATGATTGTATATTTGGGGGGGGGGGGGGGGAGAGAAAAATGAAGAAGAAATTAAACCCCAAATACCCAAACTTTATATTTTTACCTTCTCAAAAACTTGTATCTACCTTGCTGATTTTTTTAATAGATTTAAGATCATTGTGTCTTGGTTTTAATCTGAAAATGGGGATAAATATGGGGGTATTTCTCTTCCCACACAGGCTATTACTTTTCCCACTCTTTGAGTTAAGTTCAAAACACAATCAAGTTTATGCCGACAAGTACCACCCAAAGACTTCATGCAAATCAAAGTCACACGGAGTTTTGGAATTGAGAAACATGATGAAGGAAATGAAAAATATGTGAAAATGGGAGAAGAAATACAGAGTTCATCATTGGTGGGAGTTCTCAGCTTGCCTACGCAGTAGCCAAAAACATCTCTCTTCCTTTTTTGTTACAATATACTCTACTGACTTCTCTGCTGTTTAGAATTTAAAAATTCCTCAAGTGGCCCAAACTAGTACTTGTCCAGGCAGCAAACTCATCTATAGACTATCATTGGAGTACAACAATCAAAAGTATCATCAAAAATAGGTTGCCCTATACTGAAACTGAAGAGGGAGACAGATGGCATGTAAAACCACAGCTGTGTGAATTTTTCGTCCTGTGACAGATTTTTGAAGGTGGGTTTTTGATATATCAGTTTGGGATATAAAGTAAAAATCTAGGAACACACACACACACACATATATATAAAAAAGAATAACATAGACAAAAAATAAGTGAGATAAAAATTTGATTTCTTAGTACTAAAAGATTTGATTTCAAAGATTATATTTTATTTTTAAAGGTTTTATTATGAGTTTAACAGAAAATTTCAAAATAAGAATCCATTTTGTACCAAAATGCAAAGGTTTTTGTTTGATTTTGTTTTTAAAATATCAAAACAAATTCTTTGATGGTTGGATTCCTTTTTTTCAGATCTGGTTTTTATTTTAGAGAATTGTTAAAACTGAACATTTACCTAATACAGCTTTGATTTTGTTAATATATACTTTGTATGAGAAAAATATATTTTTGAAAAAAATCTTTTCCCAACCAACTTATCCACTGTGTGAACAAAACATTTTTACTAAACCATCTGTAATTTTATTCTATATCTGACCTTTTGATTTAACAATCATCTTGGCTCACTTTCTCGTGAAGGTTTAGAAGATCCAATTTTTAATGCTCCCTTCAGGTTTACATTTTCTTGCAGGGCCAGTGCATGCATTCAGCTGAACACTAAAAGTTCACAACACCCATCTTATTAATGCTTATTTGTTGCTGTCACTCTGTAGTTTTACCTGTGTTTTTCTATGACATAATATAGCTTTAAAGACATAATCTTATCTGATAAAGAGAGCTTACCTCCATAAATCTTGTTAAAACTAATGGAAATTCCCTTTGCCTAGAAGAAACACTGGACAAATCAGATAAACGAAGTATTTTGGTAAACCTGAATGCTTAGGTTTGTTCCTATTATCTCTCAACGAGTGGCTGTGGGTATTCTTTACCACGCTCTGTTTCTGGGTAATAAGTACAAATTTTAACACCAGATCTGGGTATACTTGAAGTATATTCAGACATGGTTTTGAATTATATACCAAACACACTAAAACTTATTGCCTTCTGAACTCATATGACGCCCTAAAATTGAACCGTATTTCATTAGTACATCCTATGTTTGTGTGACCATTATAAAAATGTCAGAACAAGGAAGTACAATATTCTAAGTCCTGCTTCTCCTTCAAAGAAGTGGATGAATTAATTTGTTAAAAACTTACATTGAAATGTCATGCTACCTTGCCTCTGTAGAAAGAATCAAACCTGAGTCCACTGTTCCATAATTCACATTCTTCCTTTAACCTGAAGTTTTAAAATATCCATTACAGTATCAGTATTATGATTTAGTACTTGCAGTATTATTGACTTTTCCAATAGCAACAACAAACCACAGCAAATCATCCTAATGACATTCTGGAGAAACCAATTAGGAAATTAGGACAGAACGTTAATCTACTCTAACACTGAAGCAGGACACAGTTATCAATCCTTATCAGCTTGGGCTCTGTCTAACAACAAGAGCAAATATTTATCTAGATCACACTGGGTAGTAATTCCAAATAGGGCACGAACATTTCTAACTTGCTATTCTCACTATTGATTTATAGTAATCTGAGTTATAGGGTTTGATTTTTGGGGTTGGAGGGGTTTTTTTTTGACAATTTCAGTGTCATGTTGTCTTTCTGATGACTATGAAGAAAGAGTGTATTAGAACTGACTGTACTAAGCTACTTGGAAAAAAAACCCGTCCTGAAGTAAAAACGCCACTTCTTCCTATAAAACCCCCAAGCAATAATGTATGTGAAGTGCCATGTACTGTGTTGATAACCAACACAGAAATAAACTACAAACAAATATGCCACTTCTGAGCTGGGGATGTGAACTAAGAAAATGCAGACAAGGGGTGGTCAAAAAGAACACAAATAAGCATATTGATAACAGAACCAATGGTTTTAGTATTAGATTTATAAAATAAGGATCAGGTCCAATTATACTAAAGATCAATTAATGAAGGTGTATTCCTTCACCTTCTAAAATTAGCTTAAAGGTTAATGCCACTGTTTTTTTGTTCTCCTTTTTATTTTTTTAAGCACAATAAATCCCTTAAGATTTACTCAATTGATGTAGCATAAATACTGGAGAGTAGGGGGAACTGGTATAAAAAGAAGCAAAATGAACCCTGAAAACAAGCAGGTTTTCACTAAAATATCTCAGATTAAATAGATTATGCTTTTATATCCATTGATTTTCTACAGACTGAAATAAAAATGTATACATTTCATGGATTCCTAACAGTGTGTACAAAAAGTCTCCAAAAAAGTTAGATCAGGAAGAAAATGTGCTAGAATTCCTCTTCTACATTTGTATGAACCACTTAACAGAGATTTATTGCTGCTTAACAGATGAGCATGGGAGGAATGGATGAAGCCTTGACCCAACCATCTTCCCATATGCTCATATGGTGTAGGAGGGATGTAGACTCCTAATGATCCAGTCTAGTAACAAATTTGTAGGTTTTTTTAGCATGCGGGAATAGTGGCACTAATGACGTTACACTGCAGTCATTATTTTCACCTAACTTTAGTCATCTGAAATAAATATGTAGTCTAAACTGGTCATCTAGTTTCCCTCTGTTGCTAGTGATGAGAGATGGACATCCCTTACTTAGAGCAAAAGCAGTTAATGAATGTCCAAATTGGTTCAAACATTAACAGATGAGATACTAGCTGCAGTATAGGTGTGGTATCAGTTTGTACACTGCCAGTTACACATGAAAAATTATTCTGAAAGCCCACGTACATGCTCAGGAGGTCTGAAATCCTTGCAGACATGGTCACACTGCCTGAAATGTCTGACCTGGCTAATTTAAAGCTAATGTCTTTTTCTCTATGAGAATCAGTGACTCGAGTATTAGCTTCAGGAGAGACCCTTAGAGGCACAAATCTTTCCAACATCTATTTGTGATTTTCTCCTACCTAGACCTCCATCAAGAGTCACACATCAGCTTTAAAAGAAATAGTGGTTAATACACAGAATGGACAGTTGTTGTAAGCTTCTTTTTTCCTTTTCTTTAGTGGGGAGGTCCAGGAAAGAGGGAAAAAAGTTGTTGGGTTTTTTTGTTTGTTTGTTTCTGTGAATGATAGACAATTAGGATTAGAGCTGCTTGTCAGTGGTTGATTGAAATACTTTCTCTTGATCCAATAGTTGCCCAGTTACATTGTTAGCTATCTAAATAAGTTTTAAAATAAGCCTATGTTATTTTAGATGGCTAAATGATTCACAGACTTTTAGACCACTGGAAGGAGGGAAAGAAAAAAGAAAAGAAAAAAAAAAGGGAAGGAATTAGAAAATGACAAGTTCAAAACTGAAATGGCTGACCTTTAGTTACCTTGCCTAACAGAGCCAGAGCTCTAAGCTAGACGCTTGTGCTGGATGCACAGAAAACTCTTAAGTATTTAATTACAGGATACATGAAAGCAAATGGTATGAACAGAGAACTAAACTAACTACTAGGAAATGTTAATCATCTAAGCCTATTTTAATGTCCACTCAATGAAGGTTATGTCTATTAGCATAGTATATTAACCAATACACTCTTGGTTCTACCCATATATCAGTTCAGTGAAAGCCACATGTCTGAATCTGAACAATTCTGAATCCAGTCAGGTGAAGTTTGCCACTTCGCTGGGCTTCTGGACAGCCCAGAAAAACAGCAAAGGCACCCAAATGGGTATTGAAATACTCACAAAGAGCACTAGGTGACTGTGACTGGCTTCAGGGATGTATCTCCCTCCATTTATGATTCACAGTCATCAGCTATTCCTGATATTAAATGCCTAAGCCAGCATTTTTTTACAAAATAACAATTGCAGAAAGGAAAAAGTGACATTTTCACTTTGACATAATTATCTTTATATGGGGCCAATCAAGCTTTTCTCTTATGCATAAATAAATCAAATGCTGTGTCAGAGAAAGGTGGTGGAGCGAAAGCAGCTCTGCATTGCTTTTAGGTTAACATTTTTTCAGGCTTTAGTTCAGTTTAGAGCATCAGCATGTGTATTAACTGTACCTTAAAGTGGATACTCAGCTGCTTCGTCTGTAAATTCATGGGATTGGTCCATAGTTTTATACCAAGTGGGACAACTGCAATGGGAAAGGGATTAAGTCATAGTTACCAAAGAGTATCTCAGGACACCCGTGCTCCTTAGAGGAATTTCCTGGGAAGTGGGAGATCTGGGAAGCTCCAAAAGAAAGATGGTTTACACCTATATTTCCTACGCCTCTGGCCCTACAAGAGAAGATCTGGCAACTCGTTGGTCAGAATGCCTGTAGGTTATTGTCCACTGCAAAGCTAGCCAGAAGAAGGCCCACTTAGTGCATCCCAAGAAACGCTGTGTGTAAGGTGGTCTCCCAGGTACTTTCTATTGTCCAGAATTACGTTTTCCTCCTGCTATATGCTATTGTTTAAGTGATTATAATTTTTAAATACTTTATGCTTTGGTAACAGTTCTGCAGGAGATTTAAAATTTTGACCTGAGCACCCAAAATATCTCCTGAACCACAAAGCTCAAATCAAGAAGAGTTTTGACATTTAGAGTCAAATACATCTCACCTGACTTTAGGCTCTTATAACTGAGATGTTTATATCTGATTTAGTTGTCTTTGAACCCCCTTATAATCAATGAATGTAAATAGTTACACTAAAGGTGCAATTCACCTGGCCTGTTTTAGGTGTCTACTTTAGCAAGGGAGGAACTGTATCTTAGAATGAATGTACATAACCTGGAATATTTTATGTTACAAATGCTCCACTTTATTTCTACCTCGCATTGAAGATACCAAAATTCATTGGCTTCTGCGTATTATTGTTGTTTATTTCTTTCTTTATTGTCTTTATATGGAAGTTCTCCAAAGACCTAAAATTTTTCCTCTCTTCTTGTTATACAGAACATCAGCCTGGACAAGCCCAGGTGCACCAAACCTTTTACAGACTTAATCATGAGGACTCAACAATGTGCCCTGTGCAGTTTTGGGGGTTGTGTATTCTGAGAGGCACATAAAAGTTTAAGCTCCTTGCAAAATAAAACAATCAACATTATAAAAAAGTGGGGAAGGAGTGAGAAGTATTTTCAGGATCATATTTTTTGGATCTGGGCTTCTTATATGATTGCATGGAGGAATGCTGAAAAGCTGACATAGAGTGTTTATACAATGTTTTTATTTATTTTCCCATTAGTACAAACAAACTCATACCAAGGTTTATATACATACTTTGCACTGATTATTTTTCTTACCTATCAGCTTGCTTTTTTTCATTGTATGATGCATGATACAGTGAATTCAGAGGGAAGACAATTTTTTTGAGCTATAGAGTTGAATACAGTTTTTGGGGAAAAAACTCAACCAAATCCGCCCAAAACCTAAGGAATTAGTAGCATCTTTTGCAACAAGCAATGGTCATAGTTTGTATACCAGATTGTTACTCTGAGTGTTTGCAATCACAGTTATGTTACTCCTGTAGAGTCATACATAAGTGATTTTAGATTCATTCCCAGTGTATTGAGGCATAGAGTTTGAAGACAATGAGAAAAAATAATACAGAAATAATTTACGTAAGTGTGTTGGGTTTGCATGGCAAGGTTTTGGTAGCGGGAGGGGCTACAGGGGTGGCTTCTGTGAGAAGCTGCTAGAAGCTCCCCCTGTGTCTGATAGAGCCAATGCCAGCCGGCTCTAAGACGGGCCCGCCGCTGGCCAAGGCCAAGCCCATCAGTGCCTCTGTGATAACATATTTAAGAAGAAGAAAAACACTTAGAGAGAGAGAGCTTTTGCAGCCGGAAAGAGGAATGAGAAGATGTAAGAAACTCTGCAGACACCAAGGTCAGTGCAGATGGAGGGGGAGGAGGAGCTCCAGGCGCCAGAGCAGAGATCCCCCTGCAGCCCGTGGTGAAGGCCATGGTGAGGCAGGCTGTCCCCCTGCAGCCCATGGAGGAAGGATGAGGGGGTGTAGAGATTCCACCTGCAGCCCGTGGAGGACCCCACGCCGGAGCAGGTGGAGGCACCTGAAGGAGGCTGCGGCCCGTGGGAAGCCCACGCTGGAGCAAGTTCCTGGCCGGACCGGTGGACCCGTGAAGAGGGGAGCCCACGCCAGGGCAGGTTTGCTGGCAGGACTTGTGACCCCGTGGGGGACCCCACGCTGGAGCAGTTTGCTCCTGAAGGTCTGCACCCCGTGAGAGGGACTCCATGCTGGAGCAGGGGAACAATGAGAGGAGTCCTCCCCCTGAGGATGAAGAAGCGGCAGAGACACCGTGAGATGAACTGACCGTAACCCCCACTCCCCGTCCCCCTGTGCCGCTGAGGGGGGGAAGGTTGAAGCCGGGAGTGAAGTTGAGCCCGGGAAGATGGGAGGGGTGGGGGGAAGTGTTTTAAGAGTTGATTGTATTTTCTCATTGCTCTACTCTGTTTTGCCTAGTAATAAATTAGATGAATTCCCTCTCTAAGTTTGGTCTGTTTTGCTCATGACAACAATTAGTGAGTGATCTCTCCCTGTCCTTATCTCGACCTACAAGCATTTCGTTATGCCTTTTCTCCCCTGTTTGGTGAATGAGGGGAGTGAGAGAGCGGCTCTGGTGGGCACCTGGCCTCCAGCCAGGGTCAACCCACCACAGTAAGATAGACGGGTTTTGGCATACATTACTTCATTTTTTGCACTGGAGACATCACTACTATGCAAGCATTCTATTTTAAATATAATCAGTTTTCCCTGTGCTCCTTAATTCAATAATCTGAATCAATGAGGAATATCCAAATCAATGAAAAGGGGATAAAAAAGCCTAGAAGAGCAAGAAGCAAATTGCCATACAAGAAAAACAGAAGCCTAAGCTAGCCAAAAATGCTGAGGTATCTACATTATAGAAAGTCTGTCCATGAACACATAAATACACACATTAAAAGTTATAGTATTCAATATAGCCATTATCTTGCATTTTGGCCTACATCGAATGAATTATCCTTTTGAATCCCAAAATAGTCAGAAGCCTGCCCTTCTTCAGCCCATCTACCATCTGACAAGCTCCATGTAGTCACTGGTACCTGTCGTCTTGGGAGGCTGCTTTTCACTAAAGAAGGCTCAGCCTTGATGAAGCAAATTTCCAAATCCCGGACATTTGTTTATAGATTCTGAGAGCAGCAACTAAATAGCAACATAAAATAGTAAATGGGAGGAATAAAATAGACACTGAAGTTTTGGGGACTTCAAAATAATTTGGTTTTAATTGAGTAGGAAGTTTTAAGCCAGTTTTTCTTTTATCTTGACTTGATTTGCCCAGCCCTTATCCTTGCAAGGTGAAAACTATTTCAGCAAAATTTTATATCTCTCTTGTGCTATAGGGACTATTGTCAAATCCAACATATCAAAGACATTGTCACTCAGCTTGTGTTATAATACATGCTTTCTGCAAGTAGTTCCTAGAACCAAAACGTATTCAGACTGTGTATGTCTCCTTCCTCCAGATTTTTACTGCAAGAAAATCTAGAGTTTGAGAAAAGAAATGAGAAAATATACATAAACCAAGTTTGCTGTAGAGCATAAACATTTTGGCCATAAACATTTGCTAACACTCAGCTTCAGATGTGTCAGATTTTCCTATACTCACAAGAGGAGCTGACAAGCAGAAAGATTGTCCTCCTAGATCTCTGATGAAGATGCAGTAAGATAGATGAAATGTGATACCAGCAAGTTCACAAGAAATGTCAAGTGCTTAGTGAAGGGAAATGGAAAATATCAAACAGTCCTCCTAAATAGAGTTCTGAAATATCTGAGATGATGACTCATCAAAAATGTAACGTAAAGCAATCTGTAGATAAAATAATGTGCTAACATAAATGACTCAAAAATCCATTGAACCATAATGTTTTTCCATAGTAATTATACCTTTGTACTGGATATATTTTAATTATCTCAAGATACAATGGGCTATATATCTTTTTTCTAATTGTGGGTGATGTAGTGTGCTTTACTATTAACTTCCTACAAGACTTTTAATAGTGCACTTGACATTTGTTATGGGGGAAGTAAGTGTTCTGAAGCTGAAAAGACTTTTACACAGTCATGTCCACCCCTGATGCTAAAAGAAACAGTGACAAGGAGGCTGGTGGTAAGATGGTTGAAAAAAATTAACTGACTATTGTGAAAATCTTGGTCACAGAAATGAGTTTTAAGCATACTAGAGGAGGACTATGACTATATGTGCTAGTTCTGGCTGAGGTAAAATTAATTTTTTCATAGTAGCTATTATAGGGCTAAGTTTTAGATTTGTGCTGAAAACAGTGCTGATAATATAGAGATGGTTTTGTTACTGTGTTATTGCTGAGCAGTGCTTACACAGACTCGAGGCCTTCTGATTCTCTGCCCCACCCCAGCAGAGGGGAGTGAGCCAGCAGCTGCATGGTGCTCAGATGCCGGCTGGGGTAAAACCATGACGGTCCTTTTTGGCACCCAACATGGGGCTCGAACGGTTCAAGATAACGACAGATTTGATTGGAATGTACTAGATTAAATTTATAGCTGTTATTGCTGTTTAGCTGTTAATTGGCAGGCTCCTGTGCTTGCCATAGGGCTAGGGGAATAAGGAGGGAGGGGAGGATGTTTGGAGTGATGGCGTTTGTCTTCCCAAGTAACCGTTAGGCATGACGGAGCCCTGCTTTCCTGGAGATGGCTGAACACCTGCCTGCCCATGGGAAGTGGGGAATGAATTCCTTGTTCTGCTTTGCTTGCACGCTCAGCTTTGCCTTTACCTGTTAAACTGTCTTTATCTCAGCCCATGAGTTTTCTCACTTTTGCTCTTCTGACTCTCTCCCCCATCCCGCTGTGGGGGGAGTGAGCAAGTGGCTGTGTGGGGCTTAGTTGCCGGCTGGGGTTAAACCACAACACTATAGCGTGAAATTCTAGGGAATTTTTGGTAGGGTTCAGTACAGATGACAGGGGCCTGATGCTGAGAATATTCGGGCAATAAATTTCTTACGGGCTCCTGTGATATTAGAATTCCTCTTGGCAAAGAAAAGCAGGAGAGGCAGTCACTAAAGCAGCTGACTTCCAACCAGATGCTAATTATTAAACATTTGAGACATTCTGGGCAGCCAGAAAATTAGGGTAAAATATAAGCACTGTCATAAGAACACCGTATTCAGGAAAAAGGAAAATACATTTTGCCCTCGCTTGCGCTGCTGGATAATATTTTAATGCAAGTCCTTTTTTAGTAATTGCAGAGGAATAGATTATATTGAGATTTTCATTCCAAATTGAACAAGACTGCCCTTGAGAAACACTGGACTACAAAAGCTGTTTTTGTTAGTATGCTGAGATTTTCTAAAATAGCTTTGCTATTCCTGATTTGCTCACTTGTTGAATAAAGAAACAAAACCATATTGTGTGACCGTGTTCTCTCATGTCTTCTTATAACAAAGAAAATACCAGCAAACTTCTGTCACTCAAATGTGCTTGTTACATATAGTTGAATTTAAATTCCTATGTCCAGAAATGAACTTGTGTGCTGTGTCACTGCCCGACTGAGCAGCCTCCTTGGTTTTAATTTAGATCTTCAGGTTGCAGTCTTATGTACGGTACACTCCTCACTCTAAGAGAAGGATTCTTGGAGGGCTGTTTCACTTCCAGAATTTATTTAGGAGAGATCTATCCACCTCCCACCATTCCACTAATACTCTCATCTGCTTTAAAAAGGCTAAATAATTTTCAAAGGTGTTAGGAGCTATATTTTTAGCAACAGCTTATGTCTTCTTGGCACATTCCCGGTACAGCAATGTTGGCAGACCTTGTGTTACAGAATCTCCTGGTCTGTCATGTATTAAAACTGTTCTCTGCATATCCAAGCACTTAAAATACTTGCGAGTGTCAGGCTCGCAAGTGGACGGATACTCCTTTGGTTTAGATTTAAATGCCAAGAGAAGCTAAAACATCAGAAAAGGCAGAGCTCCAAAAGGTACTCATCAAGTCAGGTACATGCAGTACTTAAAAACATATATTGGACACACTAAAGAGCTTGCTGATTCTGATTTCGGGCAGTGGCAAAGGTCTGAAAGGTATATTTAAATGAAAGTAATAAAACCTAAGATCTATTGACAATTTTGATCACAATGATAAATGCCATGGTATTTAAACAGCCAGCTGAATCATCAAAAGTGAAGGCTTATCTCACAATCACATTCAGCTAATAAAATTCCAACTATTTTTGATTTAAATGTTTTGGATTATGTGATAACCTTACTTACATTGCTTAAATTGTTATAAAGAAGAATAATAACTGCTGGCAGTAGGTCAGGTATAATTCATTTAGAGAGGCATACTTAGAAAAGGGAAAGATGTTCCAGTGATAAGAATGACAACTTAGAGCTTGGAAGACCTGAGATATCTTAGCATTGAGAAAAACTCCTTGTGCTGCATTGCTTCGTGAGGATAAATACACTGGAGCTGTTAAAGCATCTGGCCTCTAGAGTAATGAGGGCTGTGCAGGTAACACATACTAATAGGTATTGCACTTCATTGTTTCTTTTGTGGCATCCTAATGATTCTAACATAAAGGGAATAAACTCAAGGAGACCTGAGCTGAGATCTGCTGGCCTAGTAGGCAGCTTTGACAAAATCACTTAATTTCCCTCATTTCTCCCTATATAATCATGGTAAATAATCCCACTTTTCTTTGTAAACCATCTTGTAATTGTCTTATGAAATCTGTTAGCTAAGGCTATTGTTGCTGATAATATAATCATATTTATTCTATTTTTGAAAGAAAGGTGTACTGAAGGTATAAAAATCCTTGCTGTGAGCCTATACCTATATTTAGAGGAAGGAAACACACTTTGCTTAAGCCATATATTCTGGATTTTTTTTCCAAATCTTAATATGTTCTTACAGAATTAATGGAAAAATATGGGAGCCCTCCAGTGGTGAAAATAATGTATCTGGATTTCATAATGTAGCTACTTTCCTGTGAATGTTGCTTGTTTGCAATGTAGTTGACATAGTTTTCTGACACATATGGATGCTGATCCCATTTTGATTAACAGGGCTTGATATCATCTAACATTTGCCTGGACTTGCATATGAATGTATTCCCAGATGACATTTGTAAAAGCCAGGAAAGCCAAATTTATCTCTCAGTTACTTCCTTTTCTATATAGACAGTAAAACCCTTGGGGGCTCTTTGTTTTCCTCCCACTAGAAACAGCAAGGGTTAATCATATTCTCCCCTTCCACAGGCTTCTTACCTTTAAAGGTGTGTGGTTGAAAAGGGATTTACAATTGCAGTAATAGAGATGTTTGGCTGGCCTGATCTTCCCATTCTTTGGCTTCCTGGATTATCACGTTAATCCAGTCACCATTTGCCTCCAGAACTGCACTCACCCATGTAAAGCTGCAGGACATCTTTCTGGAAAGTCTCTGGATACCTGGCCTGTCACCGCCTTGAAACTGTGGCCTTGGCGCGCATTGTACTGCTTCAGCAAATGAGCTCACATTTTGGACTCCTATGCTCAATTTGCAGTAAAAAGGTGGGGTTGTTATTTCCATGGAAAAGCCATTCTGGTGCACTCCAGGAAGAAAGATCATAATCTGCTTTCTAAAGAAATGTAACGTTAATTTGCTCCACTTATGCCCGCACAGTCCACTGGGACTACGTTCCTTCCCTAAACATGCTTAGCTCTTAATGGTACAGATAAATCCTTAACGTGGAGGTCCGGTGCCTTTAATTCATGTTCGTAAGACTTTTAGACATTTTAAAAAGTTAAACATTCCAGTACAACTCTCAGATGGCGTCTCCTACTGAAGTTACGAATGTGGAGTTAAATACGGTTTCCTTGTGAGTGAGGCACATATAAAATACAAATGTCTGAAAAATAGCAGACTTTTTAGAGGGCCTTTCTCTAGCACTGGAAACAATAGAAAACTGACAAAAAAACCAAAGGATTAGATGTTTGTCTTCTTTTAATGAGGATAGCTTTTGTTGGAAACACATGTTGATAAAGTGCATGGAGTTACCAAGAATATTTCTTTGAAGCCCTTGGCATCGGAGGTACTCATTAGCAGCCCATGGCAAAAGCTATACAGCCAGAAGCCCACTGTAGTACTGTTATCTGCAATGCAATTATCACAGGTAGATTCAGCAAATGCATAGAAAAGTGATCTCAGATGTGAGCGTGTGCCTACACACACACATTGGTTTGCATCGTGTTTAGCCAGAGGAATATTCCTGAGTACAGACGGAGCTGGAGGAAGTGTGTTTCCTTCTGTTTTCTTTTGTTTGTTTTCTTTTCTGTTTTATTTCATTTCAGATCTAAAGGCAGGCCACTGAAGTATACAGAACAGCAGCAATAAGATTGTAAGAGGCTGAATCTACTTTACACCCTTTGCCTTTGGATTTCAGTGTTTTTTACCATATTTTATACAGCAGCTGTAGGGTCCAGGCCTCCTATTGTCATGGGAAAATAAAAGCCTCATTTAACTGCTGGTGGAGCTGTAGTGTGTGGTGTGTGTTTGTTAGTCTAAGACATCTGCTCTTTGTGTCGGCTACTAACACCAGACACCACTGAGCGTCCCCTGTTCCCTGCCACGCTGTGTGTGGAGGCAGCGGGTCGGACCTATACACAGCCGCCCAACAAAAGAGAAAAGGGGCAAAGAAAATATTTGTCTGCAGTGGGGACTAAGCGACAGGAAAAGAGACGCTTTTAGCTGTGGCTGAGAGGTTATGCGATTAGCATGTGACGGCTGCTGGTCCCTTAACCACTGCGTGGATAAGGATGACTGACTGTCAGGGAAGCTCTGAACTATGTAATCTGACAAAAACAGTGCTGAGAGGATGCTGATTTTAGTTACCGAGCCTGCGTTATGCACAGTTCACTTATCATCAGGAGATATTCAAAATATGCAGGGGATCAAGCAGCAGCAACCTCGGGGTGTGCGCGGCATTTCTTCATTTCCCGCAACAGTGCCTACCTGGACCAGCTCCCTGGCTGGGTGGGGGCCACCTCTGCACCCCATCTGCACTGACACTTTCCCCCGCTAGCACCCTGATTTCCCTCTGGGGCCCAACGGTCCCCATGCCACTGCTTTTTGTCATCCCACAGACCCCCTGGAGTACCAGCAGCCTCCGGGCTGCAGCTGCCCAAACCATGAGCCAGCAACTAGGAGCGTCACGGCTGTGATCTAATTGTCCAAGAAATTTTTTTTGTTTTTTGGAGGGGAAAGGATTGGGAGAGTAAGAAAAAAAATATCAAAATTTGTAGATGATAAGTAGATTTAAGACCTGACATGTTCATTTGTCTGTAATAGTCTAAAAAAAAAAGGAAAAAAAAAAAGATACAGTTGTGTTTGTATGATAATAAGGGAATTTTGCAGTTTTGACATGCAAAGAGATTTTGTTAAGCTTGTAGCTGTCAGTTGATCAAAATAGAAATTGAATGGACTGATTCTGATGAATGTTTATTTTAAATTTACATATAGTTTCTTGCTTTTAGTGAGAAAGTAAAATTTTCTTTGCTTTGGCTGAGTGTTGGACTTGTCACACAACTTTGACTATCTAGAAGTTAGATTTCTCAGCGAGTTGTCTCATGAAAGTCAATGTGGGATACAATATTCCAGGGAAATATCCGCATTTGTATCAAGTAAAGTGCCATCACTGGAGCATCTGTCCCTTTCCACTCGTTTGTGGAGCCCAGATGACTAGGTTAGACTTTGCCTAATGTTTAGATGGCAGAATTACATAAGATAATTCCTATTTGACTTTCAAGGTGATAAATTCTATATTTTCACTAGGATTTTTATTTCTGTTGTTAATCCTAAATAGAACTTTGCTTGGACATGTGTTTCACCAAAAATGTGACGCCTGTCTCTTATTGCCATCTATTGCATTTGCTTTTCAAATACCGATTTATTTTTGCCTGAAATCATTCTGTGTCTTCATAGCAGAATCATGCAACACTTTTAGACATTTAAACATGATGAATACTCTGGAAGGATTGATTGCTTTCATTCTACAGCTGTAATTTTACTGCCTTGTATCTGAGGACTAAGATTACCAGGACTCTGTACTATAAGAAAAAATTGTCTAACAGTACTTTTACTGTTCTACTGATCCTTAACTCTTTCCATGAGTTAAGCACACTGACTGAATTTGGTCTTCACTTATTTTTTTATTTCAGCGATGTATATTGATTTTCCTTCCTCTATACATGAGCATGCCTAAGTAGAGAATGTAGTTCAATAGATTTTACAGCTCTGTAAGAAAACAAAGTCACATAGCAACCATAATATTCTCAAACATGAAAGTATAGTCTGCAAACAACGTCCTTCTCCAGTGACTCAATCCCAGCATTAAGATAAGATATTCCTCAATGAACACACAAGAAGTATATTTCCTTGAGACTCTGGGAATAATAGGATTAACACCATTATAATGCATTTTCATAAAGTAATGGGAAGTAAAAAGCAGAAAAAGAAAATGTATGGCATTGGTTACAGTTCTAAAACCTAAAAGTAAGAAAAAAAAAAAAAGATGGGACAAGGAAAATTTAGTCTGTCCTTTATTTAAAAATTTTCAGAATCTGCTGAGACTGGCAGGATCCCTGGACCCCAACTATTTTCTTGCTTTCATTTTCAGGAAAGAAAAAAACAACAACAGTTTTGTTCTGTCTTTCTTTTTGTTCAATCTTTCATCCACAACCAGAAATATTTCTTAGCTTCAGTGGGAGTTTTGGCATATTGCAAAATTTGTGTATGATATTTTAAAGATTGTTAGGGGGTTTTGACAAACAAACAAACAAACAATACCTGGTTCAGAGACAAATTCTGAACCTTATAAAAAAACCTTATGACTACTTTCTAATTTGAATGATGTTTGTCTCAAACCAGAATCAGGTTTAACTCAGAGAATGGGCATAACGCCTCATTAGTTTTAACATGTTTCACTGCAATAGACTTGCTTGCTTATATTTTCACTTTAAAGCAAAAGTCAATCTATATGCATTCCAATATAAGATACTTGGATGTTCAATATAATTGCACAATTTGCTAACAAGACATTTTAAAGAACTGTGATGAGAAATTTAAATGCAGGTAATCCGGGAGCTTTAGGTAATATGACTTCATTTTAGCTCTCTAGAATAAAGCTAATCTCCATCCTCTAGTACCGAGGAGCAGGTTTTGATCCTTGAAAATGAGTAGTTCAATTTCATTGAAATGTCTACGTGGTGAATTATTTCTGCTTAGTTTTGGCTTACCATAAGAACTGGAAATAAACAAAAAGTCCATAACAAGTCACTATAGTGAGCGGTTTATTGTGCAACATAGCATAGCTGTAATTTAACATGGGCTAGTAAGCTTATTTGCATAATATAAATTTTAGCCTATTTTATAATGAATTGGCTGTGTGAGTGCATTGACCCACAATCGGCTACAATACTAGAGTTTGGGAAAAGTGGTGACATAGTACATTTCCTTGTAGCAGCTCAGTGGAATTGCAAATATAATAGCCAAGAGCATGTCTTTCTGAAAGCATCTGGGAACACCATCACTAGTGGAAATGATCCTTTAATGACATTATTTTTTGCTGATGCTTTATTGTTGTATTTATATTTTAATTTTTTTTTCTTCTATTTTCTATGTGGTTTTTTAGATAGCAAAATAAACAGGGCAAGTACATAAATATTATTTGAGGATGATGAGGCACTGATACCAAGGCTAATGAAGTTATATTTCATACATATCCAGTATTAATATGCTTAATGTATATATTAATAGGCATGTTTCAGTTCATCTTCACTATATATGAACAAGTGAATGTATGTTTGGACCTCTACAACATGACAGAAAACAAGATACAGTTACCACAGCCTGCATGAAACAAGCCTTTAACTCTCTGACAACAGTTCCTGACATTTATAGCACAGCTCCTGAGGGCCTTAATGACCATCATGTCATGCTGAATCTACTATTAATATACCTCACTAGTAAGGAGTAAGTATTATGGTTTTTATCCTGAGTGTGAAAGGTCCATATTTCATAAAGATCTTGAGTCTAGCTGAGTTATTAAAAGGTTTCCCATAAGGAAAGAAACAGTCATTCTTTTTTTTTTTTTTCCCAACAGTTTCTGCCTGCTGAAACTT
Organism: Grus americana; assembly: GCF_028858705.1. Lineage (NCBI taxonomy): Eukaryota > Metazoa > Chordata > Aves > Gruiformes > Gruidae > Grus > Grus americana. Next base: position 43,032,954 of record NC_072854.1, read on the forward strand.
TCTTTTCTTAAAAGAAAGAAAAAAAGTGATCTGCATTTAAATTAAAATACAGAATCAGATACTGCTAGCAAAGACTGTCTGTTGGTTTACAATGTTGTGTAGATGGCAGAGATTAGAACTGAGGGTCATCTTCAGGTGGAACCTCTAATATGTTTAGCAGGACTTCCATATTTTCATGATGGTATTAGGCAAGAATTTTTGTTTTTTTAATTCAAGACCCACTTCTAAAGAGATCAAGACACAGAATAACACTTATAAAACAAGCAAGAGTTGGAGAGAAAGGTTTCCACAAGAGACAGATCATTTTTAGACATTCAGCTTGGTGGATCCAGACCTGGGACATTTCAGAGATTCATGAAATAGCTTTGATTGGAAGTGCTCCCTGCACCATATTTGCTCCATCCCCGTGCTCAAAGCAGGGTTAACCATTTTGCCCAGGACTTTATCCTCTGAAGCTTTGGAAATCTGTTTTCAAGAAGCTAGATCATCAGGCAATGAGCACTAAACCTCCTTGACACTCAGCCCTGATCCAGTTCTTCTAACCAATCACCCAAAACAGGTGCATCCCATATTATTTGTTCCTTTTATAGATCTTTTCTGGGATGGGTTTCTCCTGTGTATATATACAGGATAGGATTGATACGACCTACTATTGTGCCAGGCATCCTTTGCTATTTCTTTAATCAATGAATTGAAATTCAGCATTTCTTGGGCATGATTCATCTGAGTGTATAGTAGATTTCTAATACAGGCTAGATGAATAGTGCCCCAGGGTGTCTTTTGCTGCTGAATCCAGTGCCAATAAAGGGATCCTGGGGAGATTAGCTCAGATGTAGACATGTACACTGTACACATCCGAAATTAGGTGAGATAAATCCTATCTATGGACTTTTCTTGAAGTGGTAGCAAAAGAATTATCTGTCAAATTCAGGCTTACTGGGTTATGGTGAATGGGTTGTGTGTTACATATTGTAGGTGAACTCAATGTCCTTCAAAAAGGGTACTGTAGTTTTTCTGAATTGACATTATGTCTGTAAATCCTTTTTTTTCCATTTCCATATATATTTTTTTAAGAAATAAGTGCTTCTATTAGTCCATTTTTCTATAAGGAATAAGTTAAGAGACATATAGCATGTGACTGGAATTATTTTCACAATATTGAGTATGTAATATGTCAGTAATTCACGGTCTGTTGATGGAATGAATTTAAACAAATGAATTTGCCTCTTGTATCTTTCCCCGTTTTCACTGCAGACTGCATAAATGAGAACTGAAATAGATGAGAAAAGAATCTTTTGAGCAGTGCATGCTAGTGAGGAAATATAAGCATTTTGTGTACAGAATAACGAACGTGACAGTGTTTCAAAAACAGGAGACAAGCTCGTATTGGTAAGTCAATCTATATCATTTTTTCCCCATGACAAAACCAGAGGTTTAGGTAAGTTAAGGTCTGAGTGAAGAATGGCGTACGTGCTCTCTTCAAATGCATAAATACCCACAAATTTTGGCTAAACTAAAACACTGGAGTTAAAGCTTTTGTGTGTGGCTTTTAACAGTAAATGAAATAAAGGATATTATGAGAAACTCACTGAAAGGAAATGGAGAACCTCAGAAGACTGTTTATTTGGAGGAACAGGAGACCATGAAATTTCTGGTGCGCAGTGGCAGCTGGCACTACCTGATGTAGCACGTCTAGTGTCTCCATGGCACTTCATGGAAAAGCTGTACAGTTTGCATTGTCATGGGGCTACTACAGTCCCTGAGAAACTCCTCTTCATTCTTTAAAAACATTCCCCCCCCCTTATGACAGACTGCACCATTAGTTGTTTTGGCATGTATTCCAGGCCGTAGACTGGGATCTGTGAAGTTTAGTGGGCAGGAGTTAATATTTATCTGAAAAGCTGTATGAATCACATGAGGCTTTTAACATTTTATTTCTATAGCTGTGTGATTGCTACAGAGATTACCATACTGCCATTTACCTAGGAGGAAAAATAATGTATTTACAGTACATTTTTAGTTGTATAAATTGCCTCTTCTTTCAAGCTTAGATATTATGAAAGTTAAGGACCTACTTTTCCCATCAAATGCATTTAAAGCCTTCCTGATTTTAACTGATTGCTGCTCAAAAATTACTTCTGGTGATCTGATGGACTACCAGAAAAATACTCAACCATATCTTTAGTTTGAATTAAATTGAGGTGTTGTCATGGTTTAAGCCCAGCCAGCAGCTGAGCACTGTACAGTCACTTGCTTACTCCCCCCACAGCGGGATGGAGGAGAGAGTCAGAAGAGTAAAAGTGAGAAAACTGGTGGGTTGAGATACAGACAGTTTAATAGGTAAAGCAAAAGCCACGCACACAAGCAAAGCAGAACAAGGAATTCATTCCCCACTTCCCATGGGCAGGCAGGTGTTCAGCCATCTCCAGGAAAGCAGGGCTCCGTCATGCCTAACGGTGACTTGGGAAGACAAACGCCATCACTCTGAACGCCGCCCCTTCCTTCTTCATCCCCCAGCTTTATATGCTGAGCATGACGTCATACGGTATGGAATATCCCTTTGGTCAGCTGGGGTCAGCTGTCCCAGCTGTGTCCCCTCCCAACTCCTTGCCCACCCCCAGCCTCCTCGCTGGTGGGGTGGGGTGAGAAGCAGCAAAGGCCTTGGCTCTGTGTGAGCACTGCCCAGCAGTAACTAAAACATCCCTGTGTTATCAACACTGTTTCCAGCACAAATCCAAACCATAGCCCCATACTAGCTACTATGAAGAAAACGAACTCTATCCCAGCCAAAACCAGCACGGGTGTGTTTGTTTTGTTTTGTTTTTAAGTACTTACTATCTCACGCCACTCTTCTGATACACAGAGCAACTCCTGTACCAACCTCGGAAAGCAGAACCTAACTTTAAGTGGTTTATGTTGTTGTTAGTATTTGGCAGTTCAGGTACTATAACATGTCAAAAACTGATTCATTCTGTTGGTACAGGAAGAATTGAAGCAAGTAGTGAATCTCTCAGGATCTTCACATCTCTATTTCCTTCATAGTTAAGGGCAATGGTTGGTGACAGTTTTGTCAGCTCGTCATTGGAGATTCCACATGGCTGTCTGACAGTAAATTTTCCCTTCCATTTGTTAGAAGGTACCAGCCAACAGAAACCTGAAGAGAGATAATTTTCTTATGTAAGTTTGTAGTGAAAGATGTGTAAATGGAAACAGGCTTGCATGTTCTTTTCCTTATTTATTTTATAACATAATACATTTTTAAACTGTTGACTACCTAGCAATATTGAAGTGAAATTTTTGAACAAGAATCTGAACATAGAAGTCCAACTACTCTGTGAACACAGAATCCTTACTGCAGTGTTTTTAAAACTTCACAGACGAAGCTGAAAATATTTCATTTTAACTTCCATGCTCTCTCATGCTGTGATGTTTTCCTTGTTCCTTATGGGCAGGTCATTCTACATATTTCCCACAGAATTCCCACAGAGGACCTTTGACACAATCATGAAGTTACAAAAACATTTGGATGAGCCAGTCTACAAAAATGGATAAACATACTAAAACCTTACTGGGTAAAATAATATGAAAAAGCCACCAAAGGAAAGTTGATTACCTTTGAACGACTGTCTTTTCAATTTCCCCATTGTAGGTCTTTCTACAGTGCCCTGATGCTCACAAATGACATCTTTGAATAGCTTTTTCAAAAGTAAAATTTGGTATGCTAATGTATTACACAAGAGCCAATAATAATATGTGGGATACTAGTGCATGTTTCTTCAAGGTGATTGGGTTGGTTACTAACAACCCTTAGTAACATTGAGAGACCTAAGCTCGACAGCAAGATGAAGAAACATCTTTAATGTCTGCAAGAGTGTAAGTGGCACAAATGTGCCATGTTATTCAGCTTCACGAAATTCAAGAATAACCAAATGTACTATTTGCATATACCTTAGATGTACAGTCTCGAAGGAGACAAGAATAAATGGTAACAGGAAGTTTAAGATCTTCAACACCAGGATGCACAAAACTTTCGAAAGTGAGATTTAAACCAAAATTAGTATCTTAAGCAAAATAATAATGGTAGGATATTAACATGCTCACTTTGTGGAGCTACTAACCCTGTAAGATTTTAAAAGATGTTTCAGATATGATATATATGGCAAATATTTCTACATTCTATCTGCATGGATCATACCATTGTCCTAGTGTAAATCCGTGGAGAACTGTGTTCTCTTAGCCCACTTACTGCTGCCTTAGACAGCATCACGTATGATCCATTAACCTGAACTGAGGTACAACAATCCAATTTTTAACCTTTGACAAAAAATGCTTAATGTTTTTTTTAATCAATATCCTTCTGTAGAGGATGTATTAGGATATAGTATTATTGGTTATAATAATTGACCTCTCAAGCCTGTTATTTCTAATTTCACTTCAGTAGATCATAATTCGCTAGGAGTTCTTGCTTTGTATTCCTCTTGTGTCTTTAAGTGAAAATATGCTCTTCCATTATTGCTAGCAGTTTTATATTTAGACACCACAAATATTTTGGTTAAAGATCTGGAAATCTTGAAAGCTCTAACTTTAGAAAGGGGAAAAAAGGAGTTCTTTGAAGATATCAATTTCAGTATCTGCATTTTTTTTTCTTTGAATTCCTCAGTTTGTAAGCTCATGTCTTCTTCCAGGCACAGGAAAGAATGAGAGGATTGGTGAATTTTTATTTTTTTTTTAATTTTCCATTTAATCAGGAAAGAAATAAACTTAAGTTACAGAGCTATCTGCCTTTTAGCAGGGGAAAAGTCCTATCATTTCTTCCTGCTTCACAGAAGAAAGACATATGTCTTTGCATAGCTTTTCATTTTTATTACTAAAATCATGGTTTCTTGAAGCTGTGCACAGGTAGAATGCTATTTGCTCTTACTCCAACAGGCTTACCTTATTTCAGTCAGGATCTTTCATTACTCCTGATATCTGAAACTGTAGTCAGTGCCTTGATTTGGAGGACCCTATACCATGATTTATTCTTAATCTTTGCCTGATTTGTGTAATACAAGAAATGCGATGGAATGAGATTACAAGAAGATGTTGCTGTCACAGTGGTTTGAACCATTATGATTAGATAATCAGACTCTTGAAAAGAATAAGTATATGTCACTAAGAAATTGCTGGAGAAAAATTTCTGTTAGAATATTATTATTACTTTATTGCACTTTTAGATTAATTAAGAAAATTTTTTAATTTCTGCAGATATAACTAGGTTAGGCATGACATTTAGTATTGTATTAGATCAATTTCCTGAGGTCATTGACAGATAATCAGCAGTATGAAGGAGGAAGATTTTAATTTTTCAATATTTTTCTGTCAATAGATTTATTTTTTAATTCTACCTACTGCTTTACCTGCCTGACAGTACATCTTTCTATATAATGTTTTGTTCCTTTGTGTAACCAAAATGGGTGCTGTTACCTCATTTAAAGTTCAGGAAATGAAACCCCTACCTATTTGTTGCAGACAGTCAAGTGAGAACTACACATCTGCATCTCATGATAAAATTTAAACTGAATAGCATGATCTTAGAACAAGGTATTGATTCAACACTCTGACTAAGAATAGGGTAAAAAAATTCATTTCAGCACCCAATAAAAGGACTTGGTGATTTAAGCATCTGCCTTGAGGAACTTGGTGAACAAAATTGCAACTGCCTGTGGTAAAGACTTGCCATAAGCAAATAAATCATAGAATCATAGAATCGTAGAATGGTTTGGGTTGGAAGGGACCTTAAAGACCATCTAGTTCCAACCCCCCTGCTGCGGGCAGGGACACCCTGCACTACACCACGTTGCCCAAAGCCCCATCCAACCTGATCTTAAACACTTCCAGGGAGGGGGCAGACACAACCTCTCTGGGCAACCTGTGCCAGTGCCTCACCACCCTCACAGTAAAGAATTTCTTTCTAACATCTAATCTAAACCAACCCTCCTTCAGCTTAATCCCATTACCCCTTGTCCTGTCACTACACTCCCTGATAAACAGTCCCTCACCAGCTTTCCTGTAGGCCCCTTCAGGTACTGGTAAGCCGCAATTAGATCTCCCCGGAGCCTTCTTTTCTCCAGGCTGAACAATCCCAACTCTCTCAGCCTGTCCTCATAGGAGAGGTGCTCCAGCCCTCTGATCAGCTTCATGGCCCTCTTCTGGACTCGCTCCAACAGCTCCATGTCTCTGCTGTACTGGGGCCCCCAGAGCTGGGTGCAGTACTCCAGGTGGGGTCTCACCAGAGCGGAGTAGAGGGGCAGGATCACCTCCCTCGACCTGCTGGTCACACCTTTTTTGATGCAGCCCAGGACACGGTTGGCTTTCTGGGCTGCAAGCGCACACTGCCGGCTCATGTTGAGCTTCTCATCAATCAATACCCCCAAGTCCTTCTCCTCAGGGCTGCTTTCAATCCATTCCTTGCCCATAGATGATAGGAAGTAGATGTACCATACTCCATTAGAAATGGACAGACTAAATCCAGAGCTGAAATAACTCCGTTTCCTCTGTTTAGGAACCTCTGTTTAGATTTCTAAATTCTCAGTGAACGAGGTAGATATCAGACAAGAAGAAGAAGTGGGGGACATTTGGAGTGATGTTTGTCTTCCCAAGTAAGGGTTATGCGTGATGGAGCCCTGCTTTCCTGGAGATGGCCTGACATCTGCCTGCCAATGGGAAGTGGCTTTTACTTTCCCAATTAAACTGCCTTTATCTCAACCCACAAGTTTTCTCACTTTTGCTCTTCTGATTGTCTCCCCATCCTGCTGTGGAAGTCGTAAGTGAATGGCTATGCGGTGCTTAGTTGGAGGTTGGGGTTAAACCACGACAATTGACTATGAAGACCTTAAGTTAGGTGAAATGATTCTTGTGCCCTTAGGTCAAGCCCCTAAAATTTTAGTCAGGTACTGTGAAATTAGGCACCTTCAAAAAATGGTTTATTGCCATCCTTAATTTCTGTGGCATGCTGACTGCTTAAATATTTCACCCAAAATACAGTGATTCTGAGATATGAAAATGTGTAAGAATGACTAATAATGAAGTGAGAATGTATATTTGCGCTTGTACCATTTGCTCCTGTTGTTGTGTGTTGACATTGTGTATTTTTGTACATTGGACTAACTCTCCTAATTTCAAAAGAAGATAAGGTGCCGTCTGTTTTTCGGGCCCATGATCAGGACACTCATTCCAGAATTTTAAAGATGTGATTTCGAGGTCTCCTTCAGCCACTAGACAAGGTCGAGACCCTTATTTTCCAGACCCATGAAAGTCTTACTAGACTTTCTGACTAGATGCAGCGCCTTGAGGGGGCCAGATATTGCCTGTTTGGTCAATATTTGAATGGTATGCAATAGTGGTGTGGCAATGAGAATCTATACTTGGTTATCAATCAAGGCAGACATTCTCCTGTTGAGGAATCCTTGTGGTGCTTGTGCATTTTGCATTAAGGAGAATAAAATACAGAAGCAGTCTTCAAGTTTCTGTTTAACTCTTAGCTGAAATGTGGAAACTCAATTATTTAAGTGAAATTTACTCTTTAGGAGTTATTTATTGCTATGTTTCAAGGCACCTGGCCTCTGATATGAGACAGTTTCGCAAGTTTCCTTTTGAAATCACTTCTCATGCAGAATAAATAGAATATTTCTAATGTAAAATAATTTTAATTAATTTCAACTTAACTTTACTATTAATTTGCCCTTATTGTTTACTATATGAATTCTTCATTCTTCTCTGTTAATAAATTACACCTTTTAGGAGGGGAAAGGAGAACTGGGCCTTGTTGGGTCATTCAGGCACAGAAGAGCACCATCTGTCTTTTTTTCTTTTGTTCAACGCTATGCTGTTTTATGAATCATGATGTTTTGTTGTGCCACCTAGATATCCAGAGGAAGTTAAATCTTCAAAATACTGTGACAAACTCTTAAGCAAAAGGATGCTAAAATTAAAGAAACTAATGACACAGCATCTGAAGTAGTCAACGGTTTCTTAACATTGTTTAAGGACTGGTTCCCATCATAAGTACAATTTCCTATTTTTGTTATGATTGTTTTTTGTGAAATGTTGTGTGCTATTTTTTCCTCATCCATCTCTAACTTTATCCAGAGCATAAAGAAGCAATTGTAAGGCTAAAATAGACAGCTAACATTTTCCTGGCCAGTGAATATATATGAATTCTGATTTATTATTATGACATTTAAGCATACAAACATTAATCTATGCATACAAATATGAGAGCTTAATGAAAAAAAGTCAGTGATTATTTTTGTAGGATTTAAAAATATAACTTTTAAATTTATTTAAAATGAAACATTTTGCTTGCCTTCTATGACATTGCATAATAAGGCCATTTGATGGATTTAAAAACTATTTCTTATAGTGTTTTTTTCTTTTTATTTGAAAAATTTAGCTTTCTTCTTTATTATTCTACCTTGGGCTCTGGAAATCTTTGATCAAAGGAAATTGCTAAAAAGTCGTGGAAAATATTTTCATAAAAAACAAAATTGACCAGAGAGTTCCTAAGAAATGCATATTCAAATTTTTCTTTTGCAAGAGCCATTACTTTATAGCTACTTTTCCTATACTATGCATATTGATTAGAGAGCTATTGTGTTTCACTCTGATTAGTATTGCACTAATCTGGTGAAGCAGAGAATGAATAATAAGAATCTAATAAAATTATGGAAAGTCTGTTTATCTAGAGTATGCCAATTGACAGAAATTCTCCTTTGCAATGTAGTGAATACCTCATTAGTAACTCTTCAGAAGATTATGGATCTCTTAATGCTTACTTTGCACATATTTGGCTGCTGATCCTTTTAATAGTCCAGAGACTTGATCATTAATTATTCCTTATCACCTATCATCTGGCATTCCAAGCCCTGTCTTCCTTCATAGTAAACCCAGGAAAGCTTTTTAGGTAGATTTTCTGTCAGTGTATACTTAAGAACAGCCATTTACTTTTTCTTTTGTCTTTTTAATAATTGACAGAAAAGCTTTGCCATTTTCTCTTTTGCCGTCTTCAAGTGTCAGAGCCAGGTTTGAATGGTCTTTCTCCTGGGATTTATTAAAATAAGTACATCTATCTACTTACCCTTTCCTGTGTCTTCTTTGATGGGTTTATCTCCCTGTCTTCCTTTTCTCTCTCATAATTCTTTACTTCTCCAGAATATGTGTCTTGATATCTCCTCATGAGAATTCCCTCATGAGGACACCAAAAATGGTACATGGCAAGCTTTTTATACACCAGGAGGTCTCTAGTACAACTAAAGTAAAATATGAACCCAGCGACCCTCCATGAAAGTCAAAGGGTTTTTACTAATACATAGGTAATGAATACACAATAAAATTATGGAATATGTGTAAGAATATTGCCTGTTCATCAGAAAATAAGAGAAGAACAAAGAATACTAGAATATTTATGGAATCTGGTGTAAGAAGGATTCATTCTTGATGGAGGAGGATAAGGTTATGGAACTTTAAACAAGCTTACATAGGCATATGTAAGTCCATGGGGTCTGATGGGATCCAGCTATGAGTGCTGAAGGAGCTGGTTGATGCCATTGTGAGGCTAGTCTTGTTTTATCTTTGAAAGGTATTGGTGTTCCAAAGAGGTTCCTGAAAACTGGAAGAGAACAAATATTCCTCTTATTTTAAGGAAGGGCAATAAGGAAGATCTGAGGAATTTTAGGCCAGTCAACCTCATCTCAATCCCTGTGTAGCTAATGAAGTTACTAATCCTGGAAAACATTTCCAAACACATGAAGGACAAGAAGGTGATTGGGAGTTGTCAGCCTGGATTTATAAAGGGGAAGTCATGCTTGACAAACCTGATAACCTTCTATAATGAGGTGACTAATGAGAGGACAGTAGTGAATGTTGCTTCTATTGACTTTAATAAGGTGTTTAACACTGTGTCCACAACATCCTTATAGATAAATTGACAAATTATAGGTTTGATAAGTGGGCAGCAAGGTGGATTGAAAACTGGTTGAACAAGCAGGCCCAGAGTGTTGTGATCAGCAGCACAAAATCACAGTCAGGTCACAAACAGGCCAATACTGTTCAACATCTTCATTAATGACCTGAATGATGTGACAGGGTACACCCTCAGCAAGTTTGCAGATGGTACGAAACTGGGAGGAGTGGTTGATACACCAGAGTGGTATGCTGCCATTCAGAGAGATCTGGAGAGGCTGGAGAACTGGGCAAAAGAGAAATCTCATGAAGTTCAACAAAGGGATAAAAAAGTCCTGTCCTTGGTGATGCACCAGTAAGCACAGGGGGCCAGTTGGCTAGAAAGTAGATTTGGAGATGAGGACCTAGGGGTCCTGGTGGGCAACTTGAACATGAACCAGTAGTGTGCCGTTACAGCAAAAAGACAAACAGCATCCTAGGCTTCATGAGGGGAAACACTGCCAGTAGGCCAGGGGACGTCATCCTTCCCCTCTTCTCAGCAGTGGTGAGACACATCTGGAGTGCTGGGTTCTGTCCCTCATATAGAAACTGACATACTGTAGTGTATTTCCCTATTTTTTTTTTTAAAATAGCATTTCATGGGATTTTTACCACTGCCAGATAGTATCTTACATCTTTTTCTTGTAGTCTTCCCATTTTTTCCTAATTGTTTTATTTATTTATTTATAATTCTTATCTCTTTACTCCATTAATCATATAAAATCCCATTTGCCCTTGAAATTTATACCCTTCAACTATGTATAGATTTTCAACACATTGAATTTCTGTGGTTACTGAGTGAAGCTACATGATACTAAGGACCACTTTTTTTTTTTTTTTTAAATGGCCTCTGTTTCATACCAGCAAATTGTTGCTTCACTAGAACTGTTTAAATATAGAAGTACCTGATTGTGCCTATATATCAGGTATATACAGAGGTAAATGCTTCAATTGTTTCATCAAATAAATTAGATAAAACCTCTACTTGCAGGATTATGGAGAGAAATACCAAAGGTCTACTAAGCTGTTGAACCCATAGAGTTATCCCATGCATCTGACAATGTAGATAAAGATCCCCAAAACCCTTAAACTTTGTGTATAGGTCAAGTGATAAGCAACAGATGGTGCAAGAAAAACTGCACATTTGTTCTCCTAATTTCAAGTTTAAAGTATGTCATGTGTGAATAAAACATAGAATATCATGAACCAAACTATTTTCAGTGAAGCTCTCAAAAGTGCGGACTTCTAACAATTATTCCTAGAATTAAGCTATATTTGTTACATCTCCATCTCTCTCTTTCCCATTACAAACAATCAAGCCAACTTTGGACTATGCTGGTGTAAAAGCAAAGCAAGAATAAAAGCTTTAATTATGAGCTGTTGCCTTGAAAGGCGTACTACCAAGGAGGGGCAGCGTGAGCTGACCTTCAAGGGCTACCGATAAGCCTGAAACTGGAACTGTAAACACTGGAGAAGGTCCTGGACTTACATCTGGCTCTAAACATCTGTTACTGATTGCAGTTTGATACCTAGACCTGTTTGTAGGCAGGTTGTTTAATCGATTAAGTCAAAATGTAGATTAACATCATGACATTCAGGGCCTGACTGTTGAGTGGGCCATCCCATCCTGCCTACTCTGTGTTATCTTTGAAGGTTGTGCTCTGCAGCACAAGTCTGAGAAATACCTTGGAAACCAATCCAGGCAGATTTAAACCTGAATATATGGCAAATACATGTAAGGATTGCTCTCCATGAAGGGACTGTCCACCCAATATACCACATAAACTTTAACCTTACTGAATTCACAGAGCCCTGAATCCTGGCCCAAAATGCCTTGCTATTTTGCCCATCTCATTTTTAGAAACAAGGGATGAAATCTCTGGAGTGGATGTTCTAAACTCTTTTTAGCCTTAGGGGGATGATACCTGTGTCAAGAACACTTTGCTAAGCAGGAAGTTCAGGAGGTACCCTGAACACGTGTGATTTTCTGAAGCTCAGTGTCTCTGTGAAGTCAGTAACAAGAGCTCAAGAGTGCAGAAAAGAGTGCATGTGAAAGCGTGTCATCCAAAGGGAGGGCTATAGGAACGGGCAGCTTAGGACTGCCCTGTTTTCTAGGGATCCCTCCTGTTTTCTGCCCCTGGATGCCCAAGGTAAGATGTGTTTGAGTTCCGCAGGAGAAGGCTGAAAGCTGGAGACGTCCCCTTCTCAGATGTATCGCAGTGACTACAATCAGACACTTGTTTCCCCACTGCTTTCCCAGACTAATAAATTTTGCATTCCTGGCTATGCAGCAGCTCAGCCTCAGGAGAAGGAACAGTAAGTGCCTCATTTGGATTATTCATGACATTGTGCTTAGGTCACTCTCGAGGGTTATAGGAGAGGTGGATTCAGCCCCCTGTAAGACGATCAGGGCTGGGAATGCAAACCTCTCATTTCCTTAGTGAGCACTCAAACCACTAGACTATTAAGCATAAGACAGTGTCACCTTTACCAGATATCTTTCTCAAAAGAGGGCTAAACCACTCTGGATCCTGAGTGGATGGAAGCACCTAACATTTTCTATTAATTTTCTACACTCTCAGTGGAAAGATAGACACTTAAAATAGGAGTGGATTGCCCTCTGTGTATCTTCAGAGACGGTCTCTCCACTACGGTAGGCAGACTAACTCATCAGCCCCCTTCCAGGGCCAAATACGTTTTTGTGCATCAATATCTAAATTAAGCACCTAAATTAAGTGCACAAGATTATATCCAGGGAAATTAAATCTCTTCAGACATGCCTACTATGCAAGGAGAATGACATTTGAACTGATTTTGCCAGAAAAATCTTTGGGGAGTCCTGTGCTGAGACATGTGAGCACAGCAGCATCACTTTTGGCCCTGACCAATACTGAGTTGTTCAAACTCATTTTGCTTGGGTCTTGCTAGCTCAGGCATCCCCACACCATACCCCACTGCGTGAGGAGCCTGAGAATAGCATTTGCCAACCTGATACCAGGAACTAAGCATCTAAATCCATACTTAATGTACGCAAGAAGTAATGAGTTATTCAGAGGCAAAGGGCAGGCAGAGCCCCTGTCAACTTAATGAATATTTGGGGTACAAATGACCTCTGAAAATCAGGCCATTTATTTTAGCACCTAAAAATAGATTCAGATGTTTAATTTTACATATTCAGGTTGGAAAATTTTGGCTAGAGAGTAAATTAATTGCCTAAGGTCACACAGCAAGTCAATGTATAATGAGAAAGTAATAATGAGTGAGGAAAAAAAGGTATTTTTAATCTCTGTGGATTTATTGAATCCCAAAACTCTTTTCATAAAATGAAAAGTCTTCTTGAATATATCTCTGTATTTTTTTAATTGTGGCTTAACATTCTTATTTAAAATGTATTTTTTTAAGTGAAAACAATATTTTTCTCCATGTTTAACCCTGATTGGTGGTATCTTCTTGTTGCTATGAAAACAAAAGGTTCAGTCAAATCTTCAACAGCAGATATTTTGTTGCATAGGTAGTTAATGAATGAGATATTTGATTACAAAGGGATAAGTAACCTCTCTGTAGCCTGCAATTAACATTTAACTTGATATGGCCAATAAGCCAAATGAAGGGAGAGTAAACTGAATAAAAGGGATTTTTTTCTCATTAGGGGTTCATCACATACATATGCCAGCAAAGCACACTGTTGTGATTGGTGATTTTGTTTGTAGATTTGTATAAAGCTAAGCTTTCATCTGGTCAAAAAGAAATAAAAGACCCCACTTGCCCTCTGGAGAAAACCAATATTTTAAACTATTCAGATTTCAAGTGTGTGAAGATAATTTATAACAGTCAAGTGCATTATTAGGCAATAATGATATCTCAGGAAGTTAGTCACTCAGTTCCTGTTAAAATCCTGTGAGACTGGAGTGCCTGATTCCCTCACATGCTTTCTAGTTTTAATGAGTTCTTGCTTACACGCAGACACAGACACAGAGGATGGTAGCTGCTATATCCTTTTCATGCAAATACAAGCTAAAACCTTAGCAATATACTCTGATTCAAAATACAGAATATATCTGTCTAAAGCAGCTATGCAATCTAAAGTCAGCTGCACTATGCCTTTTTCCTAGTGCACAGAACTTCTCAAAGCTGTTTATCATAAACATAGAAATAAAGTGAGAATGGTCCCCACATTAAGGTTTGAGGCTTGGGAAATACAGGTTGAATTTCTTTCACTGCTGCCAGCTTCCTGCATTACCTTGGCCATATAATTTGTATCATGGCATTAAAGACCACACACTTTCCTCAGTTGAAAGAGAAATTTGAGTTTGCAAGATTAACTTTTTCTTGGTTTTAAGGTTGATTTTTCCTGCTGTGAACAGAGTTCTGAGAGAAAATAAAAACAAACCAGATCCTAAGCTACTGTTTTTGTGAAACCCTAGCTGACAGTATTAGGCAAATGAAGAATAATATCTGTCATAATTTTGTTATCTAAAATTCTGTAAATATATTTTTTTCTAGCCCATTTTCCTGATCCTTTTCTTTTTTCTTCATTTCCTCACTGACTCATCCTTTTCAAAATTTCTTCTTCTTTGTTGCAGGACACCCCAGGGTGGACTCTAGTATTACGAAGTGATTGGAATCACACTGTGGTAAGGGATCAGTTTTATGTACTAGGCCTTCCATGCAAAGGATATGCAAATAGTCAGTACCAATCTTTGCCTAAATGTTTAAACATTGTATATACTGAAAAGAAAAGTACAAGAACTGCCAGTTCCGTTATCTTTCAGGTTCACCATAACTGGGCTTTTCATCAAGGCCATGATTTTGCAGAAAGGATGCAATGCTTGGCTAAGACTCTCTAAATCAGTGAACAGTCATAAAATTGTTGACCACTGGCACCACTTCATTCTGGCAAATGAATTATACGCGCCTTGTCTTGGCTCTCTTTGCAGGAAGAGATCTCAGCAACCCAGAGGAAAATGAGGGTTCCTTTGTTCATGCATGATGGTTGCTTTGTTCACAAGCTGAATTTTCTCATTGTGACTGAATGTTCAACACTGTTTCTACTGCACTTTTATCTGTGAAAGACATGTCTTGTCTCAGAGCTTGTGAAAATGAATATGTGCCCAAATTAGGTATCACCTCTCTGCTTTTCTCTGTTATGAGCCATACTTGTCCTGGCTATTGCTCCAAGACATAACTGTTTGTTTAAACCCCATCAGGCTGGTTGCTTAAAGAAACCAACAGTAATGTTTTCAGGGGGTTTAATGAAATGGATTTTTGCTATAGTTAACAGACATAGTTTAAAACAAAAATCTGCTGCCTTATAGCAGAGAAGTAAAGAAGGACTGGCATTGGGTAATAACGCAGAGTTTGTGGGGCTGCTGTGTGGTTTCTTTGGACCTGAAGAAGGTATCCTGTGGTTTCTGAATTCAAGAAATAATTGACTCCTAATGATTCAGCCAGAGTGAGTATGGGGTACAAACCACTAGCATTATTGTTATGAACATTATTGCTTATTCACAGCTTTAATGTGAGCCATCATTTGTTGAAAGGAACACAGAAATCCTGTGCTTTTCTCTATCCCCATCTTCTATTTCTTTTTGTGCTTAAGCATTAAGATAATTTTAAGTCTCATCTTTTGAAACCCATCTTTAACTTTGTGTTGTGTCTGTCAGTGGGGGACTAAGCACAAGATTGGACGTAAACCATTTAGAGAAATGTACGTCCAGTTCTGGCACTTGCTGCTAATACTGCCCCCAGTCCTTTGTGGTATCCAAAAAAAGGATCCAAGGCCAGACTCCTTTGCCCAAGTCAATAGCTACGTTGAATTAGTCTATGTTGAATTGGTTTTGTGGCACAAATGGTTGTGTTCCATAGGGAGACACAGACATGAAAATGGATTCATTCTACATAAAACATAGAGAGAAAAATTCCACAGAATGATTTTTTCTATATTCTTAAAACTAATATGTGATCAGAAGGAAATAGATTTGTAATTTATTTATAGTGGTACTTAGTGCTGAGAGAATGTGTGATTACAATATATTACAATATAATTTTGATAATGCATTCTGCTACTTAAATTTTAAAAAAGTATAAACAAGCATACACAGGAAACTGTATCAGAGTGCAAAGCATCTTTTATGTCATTGTCAGTGAGAAATTCTACCTTTATTGCTCTGATTATTTTTTATATAAAATTTGTGACGTTTAGTAAACAAAAGAATAAAAAAGAGGGTTTTGGGTTTTTTTCTACTTGCTGCCACTGCAAACTAAATCTGGAATATGAAAGTGAAGCTACAAGGCTTTTTATTCTTGTTCATACCTCATCCCTGACAATAAATATTCTGAAGGGCAAAATCTGTCTTAAATTACAGTATTGGCTTTCTTCTGTTTTATGAATGCTACTTTGGGTTTCTAGTGTAAGTCTATGCCTTCAGTGGGGCTACACAGATGTATGTATCCAGGAGCATAATTTGTACACTCAGGCTGAAGA
Source organism: Grus americana (assembly GCF_028858705.1). Lineage (NCBI taxonomy): Eukaryota > Metazoa > Chordata > Aves > Gruiformes > Gruidae > Grus > Grus americana. The sequence goes on from NC_072854.1 coordinate 43,049,419, forward strand.
GTGAACCTGCCACAGGAATTTAATGCTGTGGATTGATGTGTTAAAAAAAAAAATAAAAATCCCCTTCTCAGAGTTCTCTGCTTCTGTAGGACTGTCACCGGTAAAAAGTAAAAGCTAGTCTATGTCAGTAAATGGATATTATACTGAATAAACACAGGAAGAGTCAGTGTGGTGAATAAAATAGGGGCATTTTTAGTTGGAGACATTAGCGTTACAGTTTAGGCTTTCAACTCTACATGGGTCAATAGCAGTAATTAGTTCTATTCCATTACATTCTTATGCTGGTTTGCTCATCATAATACCTGAGCACATAAGTACTGCATGGTGGAATGTGATAAACATTGTGCTGGTATGTTTTATTTCCTTTTGCCATTATCTGTGCAGCTTAAGATTATAGCATGCAGTGAACATCCCATCACTGTTGCCTTTTTTTAACCATATTACTATTAAAGGAACATAGACACATCAAGTCAAGACACAATTTCAATTAGACAAGACAGGGTGAAGAAGCATACTTTGCACTTTATGAGCACATAGGGGAGACTTATAATTGCCCTCAGTTTCTGTGAGGGTTCACAGTTTCAAGACAGCTTTCAAAAAACTTTGCTTCCCCCTCAGATGAATTTCACCCTCCTCGGGTCTGTGCCGGAAAGACACAGTTCTCAGCTATTGTCTCCACACCAGAGCTTAGTTAATCTTCTAGCCAGACTGGTTCCAGGTCATTGAGTGCCTGAGAGAGATATGGTCTGTGACACTGACCGTGATTGAAACCAGAGGCAGCTTTAGGCAGTGAGGCATCGGGGGTAAATGCAAGTAAATGGAGTTTGCCCACATTCATTGTCAGCAATATAGACTTTACCCACTTCTTGCTGCCTTGCCTGAAAGACAAAACAAACTGGTGAGATTACCCCGTTTCACCACAAGCTTTAGTCTTGTTCTACTGGGCAAAAGCCAGAGGCCTCAGTGGAAAACAAATGACAGCTTCACTGATAAAATTACAAATGAGAAAATTACCACTCCACACCCTGCAGCTCCTTTTTCCTCTTCTGTATCTTTCTTCTCTTTTCCTCTGCAATCAGCAGCAGCACCAAAGGCTAGCAACACACTGTGGTTTGCAAAGATCACTGTGAGCTGGCTGCCTCTCCAGCAAAGTGGAGTATGCTGCAGGCATGCCTGGCTGCCTGGTACGTGCTCCAGAATTTACCAAGTTCACATCATGGGGTGGCAATGGCTCTGCTGTGGCTGGGGGTGAGGAGGGAACTGGACAGAGATAAAACATTTCGCTTTACATAGGACCTTTTATTATTGTATCCTGGCAACGCACCAAAAAACCATAATTGTCATGTCACTTTGAATTTAATTAAAAGTTTATTGTGTACCTAGGACTTCAATATTTGAAAATGTTAAATGTTTGCTCTTCATTTAGGGCATTGTCAGTATCCCCATCACTACATGCTGTGCAATATCGCCCTCTCGTTCATGAAAGGATTGTCCTTACTGTTTTAAGTGAGTCTTCGTAGGTTCTTCCTTTATTTATTTATTATATTACCCCCCCATCCCGAGTTTCTATATTCATCTATATACAGAAAACAATGTTCTTCACTGTAATTGCGCACATCAGGAAAATAATATGGAATCTACATGAAATCATCCCATTTGCGCTTATAAATAATGTGATTCTTATGTACGTACATAACCGAAGGCATCATTCCTCTTTGTATTTTTGTATCCAGAATTTGCTAACAAACCTTGCTTGCAAAGGCTGACACAGTATTGTGCCTTTTCCTTTTCTTTGTGTGTATGTGTATATCATTATAATCTTGCTGAGGTGTAAAGTAATCTGACCGCAAGGTTATTTCTTATTAATTTCTTAAGTAGCAATGGTACATTTAAAATACACAAATAAAACAGTTGTTACCTCAAGGAGCTCAAAATTCGTGAAATAAGTAATAAATAAAATAATAGTTCCTTTAAAAATTAAATTTCATAGTGATGTGGCAAGGGTAATTACTTGCCATTATTTAAGGTTTACCACCTGTAGAAAAGAACTGAGTTGCCCATAAATATTTTAGAATGTAGGAGGTAAGAGCATAAGTACTAGTAAGTATTCTGTAAGTACAAAACAGGTCAGAAGGAAGAAGATATAAAGAACTTGTAGGAGAGAAAGCGTGGAGGGCCATGGCTGGAGTGAAATGGAACTCAGGCTAATCTAAATTAGCCATCATACACTTGATGACTGCAAATTATGAAATGGAAGAAGTTGATAGCTACTAGAGCTCATTTGAAAGAGAAATATGCCATTCCCTTGCCGTGTAATCTCATCTACTTTATTACATATAAAATCTATAGAAGTTTACAGATATATATACTGTGTTACTGAAACATATACATCTAAACTAAACGCTGAGAGGCTTTAAAAAAAACAAACCAAAACCGAACCCCACACCTAAAGTAGGATTAATGCAGAGTTTAAGTGGCTTATGTTTTATCTGAAAATATTCTTCTTTTTTTTCTCTTAATTTACTTAACCCCAATCCCATTATTTTGTATCCCATTGTCACAAAGGAAGGAGAAAGCAAGGAGCTGGAGCTGGAGAATCCAGAGATTCAGACCCAACAATTCATGCCTGTCTTTTCAGGCAACTCAAATCCATCTATAGGTGTTCGGCACAATATCAGCTTCCTTAGGACCTCTGCTACCAACTCATCAAAACCAAGATGGCTTGGGTACGGCTGTGCAAGGGCAGTTAGCAGTAGGCTGAGAACTTTGTGAGCCTCTAAGGGTCTATGATTCAAATATTTGTCCAGCTGGGTCTCATGTGGGAACTGTGTGACAACACGCTCTCCTATGTGAGTGCCCATAGTTTCTGGTTCAACCCACTTGGAAAACAAACACTGAAATAGCTGTTGGGACAGCTAACCCATTGGTTTCTCTCAATGTATTTAGCCCTTGTCTTCATGCTCTCCTGGAGCTGATGCAAAAACCTTTGGCTCCATTTAAATCTTTTGAGGAATGAAAGTAATACACATTTCTTAGAAGTGTAAAGATACATGTTCATCTTTCCTAGCACCAGTGAGCCTATTCAGATTTGCTGCCATGCAGTAGTGAGGCATGCTGCTCTCATGGAATGCTAAAAGGTATTTGACAGGCTGCACATCAGTTAAGCACATAATTTTAAACACTTTCTATATTCAATTTTAATATTCTATCTTTCTGTTATCAAAGGGTAAAAATCCTTTAGTATTAGCTTTTGTATCATTTTGTATCACATGAACAAAGTAAATAAAGTAAAAATAATGAATCAGATACAGAGCAACATGTTCACACTAAAGGCATTAAAGGATATACTATTTGATATTATTTAATATTTATAATAGTTGATAACAGCTATTTCCTCCACAGGAAATATGGAGACCAATGATAACAGCCACGACACTACAGCAGAAGGCTTTCGATGCAGTTTATAAATCATATTGTGCTGTTTGGGGAGCCCTAAAGGTACTATATTGAAAGCCTATAATGCGTTAGAACCCTTTTAGTTTTATACATTTAATGTTTCTCCTTGGTCTGCTCTGGTGTAGACAGTAGGAAGCACAAGCTTCCACATTTTGAGTGCTTCTAGACTGTGATTCTTATTGTTAAAGGTGCAATTTTATTGTTTCATTCGTAATACAGGACAAATATGTTCAATGAAAGCCAGTAAAGTAACAAACAGCCATTCAGCCATTGTGTGAGTGTTTTGGTAGAAGCACACCCAGTGTTTGAGAAATACGGTTCTGTCTTGTTGTTTAGAGATGTCACGTTTCTTGTTTCCTGGATCCTTGTATGTTTTATCCCAGCAAACAGAGATGAAAATAAAAGGAAGAGACAAAAAAACCCAAACTGAAGTGACTCAATACAGAGAAAAATAATAGAGAAAAACAGAACTAACAAAGAAAGTTTGCTTCATACTGAATTTGTGCAATTTTAAGTTTTAGTTTTTTAACCCATAGTATTGGTCTCTTCAAAGGAGTGAAATACTTTATCTTCTTGACAGAACAAATTGAGTGGAAAATTACATAAACCCCTCAGCAGATGTTCTTTCCCACATTGTTTGGGAATTTATCCCCATTACACAGTGCTTCTAAGGCCCATGCCAAGCTGAATGGGGACATTAGCAAAGTTGAAGATATGTTTAGGTGAGCAGTATGCAAATATTCTCTTACCACCTCCTTCTTATTTTTCAGTGCCAGTCAACTTCACCATGGTCTTCTAATATGTTTCTATCAAGAATATCTCTGTGTAGGTGCTAGACATATTATATCTCCATTGCAAATTCAATAAATGAGAACCTGGGTTTTTTCACTGAAGCAAAAGCCAAAGTCCAGACGTCTATAAATTCAGTTTTCTATAATGAATGGGTCTTGGAGTCAAAGCTGTCAGGCAACAAACAACAGGAAAAAATAAACCAATTCCAGTTGCTACCGTCTGCAACATATCTATAGCTGTATAGCATACTAATCTCTGCAAATCAGATGGCATCTTCAAAATTATAATGCACACCAGTGAGTTAAGCATCTGTATAACAATAAGATTTGTCATCCATCATTCAGTGAACAGCATAAGGCAACTTACTGTCATCTAGTGCCAAGTGACATCTATCTAGATTGTTTGCCTGTCCATCTGACTCTGAATTCTGCTGCAATCTTTGATCCATTCCTTTTTTTTTTTTTTTTAATTCTTAGTTTGTAATGTTCTGGTAAAGCATCCATGAAGTTTTTTGAAAGAAAACAATGGCACATGCTATAACCAATGCGCAATGAAAATCTATTCAATAAATATCCATTATCCCTGTTTATTCATTAGCAAATGTAGTCAATTTCACCAACAAAAGTCCCAGCAGAATAGCAAGGGACATTTACAGCCCAAGCCCAAGAAGATACATCTGCAGCTGAGAAGTGCATGAAGAGATGCGCAGGAATCTAGGGATAAATCAACAATCCCATGCTCCGGGGTGAATCCACAAAGAAATTACAGACTACCTGCAGAGAAAAATGTCTCAGCTGTACTTCCTTGCCCCTAAAAATACATCGTGAATTGGGACAGCGGAAAAAAGAGACTGAAGAATTGCAACAAGAGATGAACAGTAGTGGAAGTTTTCTCCACTGGGATTAATTAGTCTTCCTTGGCCCAGGAAGAATGGCATAAAGCAGATTCATTGGATCTGAGAATTGGACAGAGCCTGATGTTTTTAAATAGAAGCAGTAATTTACACAGGAGAATAGTCAGGAGAAACGTGAATTCCTTCTACAACAGACAAATGCTGTTTGTGATGTTTCCAGTAACAGACCTAAAGGAGATAATTTTGGAAATGAAACATCACTGCACTGATTGGGATTGGTGATGATTCCTGGAATACTTTCTTGATGAGGTGAGATTACCAGCAACATTGGCACAAAAGCCAATAACACCATTACATAAAAAGGACATTTTGAATAGTGTCAGTATCAATCCAGAGAAGAAGAAATAAATTTCTATTTAATTAATTTTAAGTAAGAATAGTTATGATCTTAATTTGATATTATTAGAGAGAAACACAGAAGATATATACTATGTTAAAAGGGATAGCAGAACCAAATATATAACTTATTAGGCTCAGAGACTTCAGATCTGACTGTGGTTATTGGTCTAAGTTTTTCCAGCATAACTCTATGGGTCATTATTCCCTAGTAGAGCCTAGTTAAAGGGAGCTGTGTGAATAAAGGTCTGTTATTGACACTGTGGTTGCAAAGAGTTGATCCATCAGTGGTGGATCTCATCTAAGAGTTTTCCATTTTCCCTTCCCTCTCCCTCAGCCGCTCAACCCCTGATGACCACTGGCCTCTCTGTTGCTCTGACTCAACCAGGTGGCCAGTTGCCTCCCTGGAAAACACTGGTGGAGGCTGACACAATCACTTAACAGTCACAGATTCAGCTAAAATGGGTCACGTGAATGCAGTCAAACCATTTTTAGCAGTCATATACTAAAAACAATATCCCACTCAATGCCAATCTGGAGGTCCAAGATTGTTATCAAAACAGACCTCGAGCTTAAGACCACGAGGGTCTAAAAGAATAAGAAGGAAATGGTAAGTCTTTGCTACAATCTTCCTTAGCTATAGAGCTAAAGAAGCCAAGAACTTCTGTTTGAAAAGCTATGGTAGAGGTTTACTTACATCTCACATGCAACTTAACAGAATAGCAACTGTTGACAGATAAATTCAGATGACACAACTCTTTTTTTCTTAGCAGAAATTAATCAGTAAATGTCTTCTTTTTATGGCCCTTGCATTGGGACTATTACAAGCCATAAAAAATTTCAAAAGCATCGAAGTCCTGAGTTCAAAAGTGACCCAGTCTCAGATATGCAAAAGGATTTATGATATTTCTTCACTTCCTGTGGCAAAATCTAGGTAACTTGATCACTAAATCCCTTCCTATTTGTGCACTTAAGTTGGAGCCACAAAAGCACTTGTGCTGAAGATAACTGCTACTTTACTTTCCTAATACAGCTGTCTGTCTTCCTCACTCCAAGCTGAGCAGCCAATTGAGTTTGATACTAGGGTCAGCATAAAACATATGGAAAGGCTTAGGCTCCTGGGACACAACAGAGAGCATGCCAAGAGATGCCTGCAGTAACGGATAGGAGATGTCACAGAAGCAGTATGTCATACATCCTGGTACGATAAGGCATGCAGAAGGTCGCACAATTCTTCAGCCAGTTTTCATTGTTCTAAGCCATTTCTGGAAGTTTTCCAATGACTGTTAAATATGTTGTCACTGATGACTCCCTGATCTCTAGAACAGTGACCTAACACTAGGCTATATGGACATGCTGCACCCTTTGTCTGGCACACTGAGAACATTTTCAGAAAGAGTGGATTGTATCTCCGATGGTAATTTAAAGGTTACTGTTTAAGAATTTCAGATACCAGTTTAACAGTCGAAGTAGGGAATTAGGTTTGATTTCCACACTGAAATAATTTTATGGACTTAACTCAAAGTACCTCACTGAATTGTTTGAAATATAGGACATAAGCTCTGTAAGGAGAGTTTATATGTTTCTACCCTGTGTTACTGTGGTTTTCAGTTTGGCCATGGAAAGAATGAGATAAACTCCAAGAATCTTATGAGAAAAAGAAAAGAAGTATTTGACTTTGGCCTGAAACCTTCATCTTTGCTGCAACACAGAATTTCTGTTGGCAAAGCTAAAAAAAACTTAAAAAAATCTGAACCCAGACTGCAATAAATAAAATGCATACAGGTTAATTTTGACTAAACATTATACAATTCCTGAAATAAAAGTCATTAAAGTAATAATTACTTATTTTCTATGTATCAGATACTCAAATGGTAGAATTTTAACTCTACTGTCTTCCAAAGAGATGCCAGTTTTTACTACCTGAATCTGAATGTATGCTCTTTCTTCCTTTTTTTTTTTTTTTTTTCCCCCCACTAGATTGTAGTCTAGCCAAAGGATAGAGAGAGCATTGACTATAAAGTGGAAATAGTCATAGTGGATAAGGTTTTCCAAACACGTATGTGCCATTTTAAATACATTTAGATCTCTACAGACCCTAAATCTGGCAAATCCAAAAACATTTGAAAATGGGCTCCAAGTCATACAGAGATGTTTTGAGAATTTTACTTACTCTACTCAGTATATGTTCTCTACCTGTTCTGTAATAAGCAGTCATTTTTTTTGCCCACTTTAATATTCAGCATCCCTGAGGCTGGAAGATTATATGCAAACAATGTTAATAGCATAATTTCTCTCCATATTTCCAACACAGCCTGTCAATAAATCAGGTTTAAATAAATCCCAGTCCTGTAAGATAAGACAATGTTTGTGATGTCTTCAGTTGCATTTTGGATATTTATTACAAAATGTGTGCAGCATGCAGCATTGGAAATTAGTTTCGGTAGATAAAAAGAAACAAAAATTCTATCCCCTATAACCTGGGACAAATTAATAGTTCAAAAAACTTTAATATGGAGTTGATAGAGATAAGAACTCAAACTCAGTAGTATAATTTTTCAGATATGTTCCAGGTGATGCACATTCCTGCATGACTTCAGTTTTACCTACCGTGAATACTACATGAACAATCTACACATTATTTACAAGGCTTTCCCCTTCCTCTCTACCTTATCTGCTTCTGTACAGTAGCAACCTTAAAAACATCCCTTGACAGCTAATTGTTTGAACCCACTCGAGGCCTCTGTAATAAAAAGCAATAGCATCCTGTGGGACATTGGTTTTATCAGCAGACCTTTAGCTAACTCTCAGAATGAAATCCTCCACTGACTCTTAGTTGCAATTGTGAGATATTTTTCCAGGCACTGATAGAGGAATAGAAACATTTCTGGTCGGTACAATGGTTTGTTGTCTAGCAGCCCTACAGCTATTGCAACATGTATAGTTTTGGAGCTCATGCTGAGGTCGGTGACAGCCACTTAGTTTAATCCCTCATCTGATAGCTACATCTTCAAGTATCATAGCCCTCTGTACCCAAACAGTAACCTTGGATTGTTTTTCTGAAACCTTCAAAGAGGAACCTACATGTATAATCTGCATTCAGCTGTGGGAGTGGGCAGTCCAAAATTACAAACCTGAACTCAACATTAATTTCTTTTATGGTCTTCAGTAAAGCATTTAATTTTCCCATCTTAGACAGCTGTCTCTTCGGGAGATATTTTTTAGCAGCTGACCAGTTTGTTGCAGAAAGAGATTTGTTTTATTATGTCAATTGACTTTGATAGCTGAGTTCCTGGAAGGATAACTGCGATCCAGTTAACATCTTTGACCACTACCGTTAGATTCAAAAATTTACATTACAGAACTGCTGCTATAGCCCTACTAGTGTGACGGTCAGATGTAAGATGTGCTGAATAAATATTGGTGGTGAATATCAGAGATAGCCAACCTGTGTAGCTGATAGCACTGTATATTAGCTCTTTCAGGACCCAGTTCATGATATCCTGAAGTAGGTGTCTGAAATGGGGAAGACAAATTACAACTCTGTTGAGTCTGCAGGGAGTCCAGGCTGATTAGTTTAAATGTTGATGTCTCTATTGTAGCTTCATAGAGATAGCAGAGAGGAGTCACACTAAAGGAATGCCTGTGCAGGGGTAGTTATGCCATCTCAAATGTAATCCAAGCATGCAGAATTATCTTCTGTTTATACAACATTATCTACATCATGGATGTTAGCATAGCCATTTTACCTGGAAACTGCATTTTTGCACCCCACTTCTTATAACTATCCTAATAAACACTGTAGTGATTTTTGGCCTGGTTTCCTTGTGGGATGCAATCAAATGGATATTACGAAAATAAAAAGAGCAACACTTTTTATGGTGTTTCCTTAATGAGCATATTCTTAGGGTGAGGGTAGACAGAAATACATTAGCCTGCCAAAAAAAGGACAAGTTTCTTAGGTTTATAAAGTTACCAATTACTTGTTGAACTACAATTAAATATAATAACAAAAAAATCTGAAGGAAGAAAATGAAATCAGTGAATAGCTATCTATCACTCATGTAATTCTAGGATATAGTTAGTTGATATACAAGCACACATATTGTCCATAAATAGTCAGGCATGCCACTTTGCCCCAAACTGTCAAAATCTACTTCAGCTCTCTAGCTCTTTCTACTTCCACCATTTTATCTCCTGTCTACAGGAGATAAACCCAGGCTAAGGATATGACATTTACATTCATATTTCATTGGTTGTAGTGGCTGGGTAGATTTATTCCACACTTTGGGAGCATACAGAATTAGAAAGGATTCCTCCCAACTTCAGGTTTGCCTACACCTGAATGTTTCAAAATCAGTTACTGAGGCCTGGCTTTCATACCAGGCTGAAAACTCAAGTAAAATAATTTCCTAGGAAGGCTGTTCCCTTTCAATTTTGCTACTAAAGTCACGGGAACCACAGTATTGAATCAGATGAGTTGTTCCTCTAATCTAGGAACAGCTCTAACTGTGAGCAATGCCAGTTTCTTCAAAGAAAACTTTCAAGAAACAATGTAGTGAGCCCCTATTTAATTATCTGCCTGATGAATGGCTCCTTTTCCCTCCTCTTTAAATCTCTGTTTATGCCCGAAGCACAAAATATTTCAATGTTTTCTAAAAGAGTTCCTTTAGTTTTAACACTTTTCACTATAGAACTGTATGTTTTTGTTGCCCATACACATATCTAAATCTATCTAAATCCTCTTAAGGATTCACCTGGGACAGTGAGTTCCATAGAGGTTTTGGGGTGGGGTTTTTTTTGGTTTTTTGTTTTGTTTTGTTTTGTTTTGTTTTTGTTTTTCCCAAATACACATTTTGATCTCTTCTGACTTTTCTACCTGCAATCTCATTGGTTACCATTTTTCTTATATTCTGACGAAAGGCAGATAGATAGAATTTTACAAAGTAGCTTTTAGTATGCCACAAAATTACACCAATATTTACACTTCCTATACACTCTCAATTTTAACCAGATCCAGAAGGACAACTGCCAGAAATTGTCATCAGTTTAGAAGAGTTTTCCACTAAGTTAATGGAAAAATAGAAGTATTGAATTTGAAGGAAAACACAAGTTATCTTTAATCAAATTCTAGAGGTCATGGGCAAGAAATAGGTAGAAATGTGAAGGGAAAAAAGGAAAAAAAAAAAAAAAAAGAAGAGTTAATAAGGGACAGGTAATACTAGAAGTGTACTGATGTCATGAGCTCTATCCTTTCGGCCCCAAATGTCAGGTTCTGTCCTTCTCTTTTGAAGAAGCAGGAGCCGGGAAGAAAGGAACTCTGGTTTTCTTGCTTAATATAGGAAGTCAGCAGGGGAACTCTCTTTTGGGAGCAGTGATGGTAAGGGATGTGGTCCTTGTATAGAAATTACAGAGACAGCAGTAAGCTGTCCTTTCTCTTTACCTCTAGGACTATGTGTCTGGATGGATTGGCAGACTCTCTCCTTCTTTTCCTTCTACCTCAAATGAAATATGTTGGCTTGGATGTGTTGGGATTAGTGAAATAATAGATGGACAATATAGTTTTAACTTCTTAGGAGCACAAAAGTTTCTAGCCCTCCACAAAGGTCTATTGGGTTTGTGTGGTAAGGTTTTGGTAGTGGGAGGGCTACAGGGGTGGCTTCTGTGAGAAGCTGCCAGAAGCTTCCCCCATGTCTGATAGAGCCAATGCCAGCCGGCTCCAGGATGGACCCACCGCTGGCCAAGGCCAAGCCCATTAGCAGCAGTGGTAGCGCCTCTGGGATACCATAGAGGAAAAATAAAAGGGGCAAAAAGAAGAAGGGAAAACAAACAAATAATCAAACAATCAAACAAACACCAGGAGCAATTGCAGCCAGAGAGAGAGGAGTCAGAATGTGTGAGAGGAGCAACTCTGCAGACACCAAGGTCAGTGAAAAAGGAGGAGGAGGAGCAGAGATCCCCCTGCAGCCCGTGGTGAAGACCATGGTGAGGCAGGCTGTCCCCCTGCAGCCCATGGAGGTTAATAGTGGAGCAGAGATTCTACCTGCAGCCCGTGGGGGACCCCACGCCGGAGCAGGTGGATGCACCCGAAGGAGGCTGTGACCCCGTGGGAAGCCCACACTGGAGCAGGCTCCTGGCAGGACCTGTGGCCCCATGGAGAGAGTAGCCCACGCCAGAGCAGGTTTGCTGGCAGGACTTGTGACCCCGTGGGGGACCCACGCTGGAGCAGTCTGCTCCTGAAGGTCTGCACCCCATGGAAGGGATCCACACTGGAGGAGTTTGTGAAGAACTGCAGCCCGTGGGAAGGACTCACATTGGAGAAATTGGTGAAGGACTGTCTCCCGTGGGAGGGACCACACGCTGGAGCAGGGGCAGAGTGTGAAGAGTCCTCCCCCTGAGGAGGAAGGAGCAGCAGAGACAACATGTGGTGAACTGACCACAACCCCCATTCCCCGTCCTCCTGTGCCACTCAGGGGGAGGAGGTAGAGAAGTCAGGAGTGAAGTTGAGCCCAGGAAGAATGGAGGGTTTTGGGGGAAGGTGGTTTTTAAGATTTGGTTTTATTTCTTATTATTCTACTCTGATTTGATTGGTAAGAAATTAAATTAATTTTCCCGAGTTGGGTCTGTTTCTTCCGTGACGGTAATTGTTGAGTGGTCTCCCTGTTCTTATCTCAACTCACGAGCCTTTTGTTATATTTTCTCTCCCCTTGTCCAGTTTGAGGAGGGGAGCGACAGAGCAGCTGTGGTGGGCACCTGGCCTCCGGCCTGGGTCAACCCACCACAGTAGGCAAATACCACATACAAATCTTCACTAGAAAGCTGTTGTGTCTTGCTCAGTGAGGACAGTTGCCTCTGGAATATATCCTTACAGCCCTTCACGAAGACACGTGCTCACAGTGCCAGTACCACCCCTCACACCATGGTTAGTGCGATTGTGCTTGCACTCAGTGAGAGGTATGAAGTACTCGCTTGGGCTTATCACGAGTGTGACAGTATTATTTTTGGACCCTGAGCACAAGCAAACTGCACTTGTAAAATGTATTATTTCAAGATATTTGCTTTCCTAAAAAATGTTTCAAGGTAATCCAATAGGAGATTCGGTTTTCTCCAGGTTTTTGTGACACTGGGCTGCGGGAATTTTCATTCTCAGGAACATGTTCTCTAGTGCATGGAGACTTAAAATTTGTGATAAAAATGTTGTACTGCACTGAACTGGGCACAGTCTTCAAAGGAGTCCATTGCAAAAGAGACCACAATGACTTGAGCTGCACTTTCCATAAGTCCTTACATACATAGGTCATTAATTAGAAATTAAATGTTTTGGAGGAGTTAGAAATTGAATAGGAGACTACTGAATATAGTGAAATAACTTCATTTAGATTTTCATGAGAGGAAACATTTGTCTTTTTATTTTACTTTACCCTTTCAGAAATGTTGGTATTTCAGAACATCCTTTTCAGAGGAAGTTCTTCATCAAAATTCTCTGGTTATGTTTGATTCTATAGGATCTGTATATTTTCCTTTGCTTTAGGCTTCACTAAAATGATTCAACTTTCATAAAGATCTTCTGAGGAAAGGAATTTAACTTTTTTTTCTTTTTTTCCAACTGACTTCAAGCCCAGGACTATGAAAACAGTGATAATCCTGGCAGTGAATATTACTCTGTCACTGGCTTCTAAAGGTATATGTCCATAATGCGGAGTCCTGACAGCACAACTGTGTACTGCAGTCAGGGCAAAACCAAGGGCTGAAACAACCGTGACAGCAGAAATCTCTACTGTTCCTAGAGCACCTACGCTTAGACCAGCAGCGCAGCACGTGGTATGGTTTTATTCTACTTATATAAGGACGGATTTGGCTGATACAGATGCATCCACACAGAAGCCTTTTGCCAGCGTAGAACTGAAGTAAAGCATTGCTGCTGTAGACATGAGCTCAGATTGTATGAGGTACATTCAAATGAAAAAAATCTTGGGTAAAAAGGACTGTGCTACTAAATCACTCTCAAGCAGTTGCGAATGGTGATCACAGAGCCTGCAGGAATCAGGCTGATCTGTAGATGAAGGTACAAAGGACTGGGATCCAGAGGGAGCAGAGAAGAAGACACTGCCTCCTGAGTCAAGCACGGACCGTGTGTCTTAAAAAGGTGGAGCTGCAGAGGTGAGTGAAACCTGGTAAACTGTTCTTTGGTAGATGGTTTGAGACCTCACTGTGATTTCACTAGCTGGTTTTAGCAATGGAGCCAGATACTTGAAAGTCAAACCCTTTATGAAAACTGAAGTTACTTTGGAACGCTATGGCTGCTTTGGAACGGTATGGCATCAGGGTGCTTTCCCACTGTGTCATAGGTTATTGCAGTGCAGAAGGACCAACACAAAAGGTCCTGTAAAATCCTCTGTCCTGAGCTGCCCTCACTCTGAATGGTCTTAGTTAGCAGAAGGGCCACTGAGGCAGAGGATGAATCACAGTCAGGCACAGGCTTATTAAGCGATCTGAGAAAACTTTATAATTTCTAATTGCAGTATCTACTCCTGTGAATATTTCTGGGACTCCAGACAATACAAGCTAGAGGTAAGGAAGGTTTGCTTTTGTACTGTCATGTACACTATGCATTTAGCCACACATGTAAAGCCACTTGATATTAGTTAGAAAATTTTTAATATATTTTCCCTTCAGAGCCATGGGAGCCATAGTATCCCATCCTTTGGTATAGGATGCAGCTGTAGTGGTGTGTCCTCCTCTCCTCCCTGTTAGAAGTGGAACTGCATCTATCCTTGAGCTGACTGGCTACAAATGTCTTAAAACTACCTCTATTTCTCATACATATACTTTCTGGATATGTGCTGAGTGTCATCCAGACATGGAGCTCCTCATATTTCAAAAGGGTGCTGGAAGGCACATGTCTTTCACAAGGCTTGCTAAGAAATAATAACACAGGAATTGTTGCTACTGTGTATAGCTGTCATATCTGTGAAACAGCTGGACCTTCTGGCATGCTGGTTCTCCTTTTCTGGACAGACAGACGGGGTACCAGAAGGTAAGAGGAGCTGTCAGATGCAGGGAAGCAGGACTAATCAGTAGCAACTAAGCATTAGACCCTGCGTCCTTCATACAGTGGCACAGAGTGGGCAAAGCGATGTTCTGTTCCGGGGGGATGGTGGCTTCTGTGAATACGGCAGACATCAAAAGTCTTTATCAAGAATGTTTTCTCACGCAGTACTTAAAGTATACCTTGATTTCTAGCCTTCCTGATTTTGATTCACTTGGTAGTGGTGAAGGAGCAAAAGATACAGTTGTTAATGTCCTTGTTTTCTTTTACCAGGACTGATTAGGAGAGGAGCTACCCATTTGTTTTTAACTGCCATTGTTTTACTCAGGAGCAATATAAACACCTGAGTGGAATGTCATGACTGAAGGAGAATTAAGCATACTAATCTGCTCTCCATTCCAGCCATTAATATACTATATATCCTGTCTTCACTTCACTTTCATATTCATTACTTCTTTAATGAAAAAAAAAGATATTTTAATGGTCAAAAAAATCTAAATGATTAATGGTACATCAGTTAATGATATTTTAAAAGTATTTCAGGCTGGAAATGTGACACTACAATCATTAAAAATCAGATTCAATTTCCAAAGGTCCTAATCTTAAACTTTATACTGCTGGCAGAAACATAAAATGATGTCCCGTAAGCTCGGGTGCTTCTGTATGATGGCAAAGCTCAGGAGTTTTGTGAGCGCTGCCAGAAAATAATGTGTTCTCAGTAATTCTGGAAGTTGAGCAGGAAGATAACTGATGAGGATATGACAGAGCAAATGAACAAATTGTTCGGTATAGAGGAATTCTCAATACAGAGAGGTCTTTTTCTCTGAGACACCGTTTGGGGTCCAAGAGTAGCATAATGGCTCCAAATGGATAAAAACAACAGTAAATCCCGTTCTCATGCATTATGCATGAGCTCTCGCTATTGGAGTTTACACCACCATCTGGTGTTTAATTATTCCCGCTTTACACCACACGGTGGTGTGAATCTAATGAAATGAACATGTACATTATAATAATTTGGTGCATACATTCTGGTTTGCTAAGTATTAGGTGCCAGGCATCCTCTTTCTAAAACTGAGAGCTGAAATTCTTTCTTAAAAATAACTGTTTCTGTAGGCAATCACTGGCAAATACAATGACAATTAATTGTTCCATTCTCTAAAGATCCATTATTCCTATATGGCTGGTTGATTTTCTCTAACATCTGTACAACATAAATTAATTATACAGTAGTGTCAGAATTCCCTTTCTCATACACTGTCAGTATTGTTAGAACGGACCTCTTCTATGTTTGTAGTTTAAAAAAAAAAAATATATATATATATGCACACACACACACTTTACTATTGAAGGACTCTTCTTGGCTCCCTTGCAGACACAGTGGCTATCACTGTATGCACAAAGTTTTGTTACGTATCCAGGTTATTATTTTTTCACATTATCACCTGTAGGCCATTAGATTTCAATCTGTCATCAGTGTATCTGAAACCAATATCCTGTGTTATTAAATTAGTTAGGATGGTAGTTTCTACCTGGCAATAAGCCCTGCTGTGAAGAGTGAGACTCTTCAGCAAGTGTAGTGCTCCCAACGCTCCCTGAAAGGATGCCGAAAACTGCCTGTGTCCCCCTTTAACAAATTATACTGTCCACATATTTTTCTGTGAACAAAATTTTTTGTAAGTTAAGATACAATATATGGAGAGCAAACAGGATTTTCTGTAATAATCACAAAGAAAACTTGGAAGGTTTTAATAGTATGTTCAACAGTGACACTTTTCGACCAGAAGATGGTGGTTATCTGGTAACATAATGCTGTTAAAGGATATTCATATAGCCACTGCATCCAGCAGTATAATCCTTCCTTACAACTTACAAATTTTAGCTTACTTTTCTACATTTCGATGTACTGTGAGCTCAGCATTTTGTGAACTAGTGAGCAAACTTGCAAGGTTGGTCATGAAGTATAGTGTGAAAAACCTGTCTAGAAGCCGCAAAAGTTTATATTTGAAGAGATACTTGAGAAAATAGGACCAAGCAGGATAGCCAGAGACTCTGAGAGCCTAGAACAAAACCATTTTGATGTGGTGGTTTGTACTTTTTCCACCTTTGGAAATTTCCCTATTAGTTTTACAGATGCTTTTCCTTGAAGCTGTGTTTCAATAATCTTAAAACATTAAGGAAGAGAAAAAGAAGAATTAGGAACCATAGTATTCAGGCAGTTTTCAAAGACAACTAAAACCTCAGTTTCAGATTCAAACCAGCCAACCTTTCTTCCTTTCCGCCTTCTGTACTTTGATAACACATTAATTGGCAATCAATGCTTGTTAGAAAATGAAAAAAACCTTCACATTTCAGAAGAAGATTATTCACTCTTCTGCAAGAAACAAAAAAGCTTTTTTAAACATTTCATTCATTGTTATGCATGTTTTAATCAACAGACTTTTCAAATTAGGATGTAAGTTTGAGTTGTGTGGGGGAGCCTATAGTTTATAGCAGACATTGCAGAAAGAGTATGTATTATAAAAGCAAAAACATTCTTTAGAAATTAATATACTTATCCATATCATAAAGGAAATTCTTTCACGAGATCAGCTTTCAAACCATTATAAATACAGTTGAAGTAAAGCTTCTAAATTCAGTGATGTCACCAAATCTGAATAACAACAAAAATATTATTAGTTCCAGTATTAACAACCAAGCAAGTATTCTATCATTTTCATTTTGTTGGGAAAAAAAATCATATGCTATTATATTTACAATTTTTAAAATATCCATCATTTAAATATTACAAAAGCTAAACAAATTCAGACATAAGACAAATCTCTGCAGTACTGGTGGGTGACAAAAAGTGATGTTCATAAAAATAATTTTCCAATACAGGCTTTCACTTTGCGCATGTAAAACTGTCATAGAAAGCATTTGTATAGAACAGTGATTGTCTTGGAAATAAGTCTCACTTTTTTTTTAGAGAAAAATCAGTAGAAAATAATAAAAAATCTAACAACATCTACCAGTTGCTTTGAATGCAGAGTATGTTGTTTTCCAACTTCTGCTCATCAGGGAGTAGAATTATTCCGTATTCTTGGTCCTGGAGTAAGTGGGGATGTTGTGAGATTCGTATCAGCTCCTGGGCTACCAGGGAACCTCAAGAAGTGCATGTCATGTTTCCAGTACGTGAAGAAACTAGGAAAAGGACTATGTGGGGTTAAACTTAGTATTATCTCATCAGCATTCAGCACCACTGCTATGCCATGAAGGAGAAAAAATAACAGAAACATGAGAAGACGAATAGATAAAAGGCAAGCACTGAGAGGAAAAACATGTTGTTTCTTAATTGAGCTGGAAAGAAAGAAGAGGAGGAGGGGAAGACGTTGCTTGCAGCTCTCTTTTGATGAGAAACCTTTTTGTGCCCATGACTATGTAGGTTAAAAATGTAGTGCTGCCTCTAAGAGACAGCCGCATTGTAATTCTTATATGGTAAATCAATGGTGAAAATTCAGGAAGAAAATAAGAGGAGGAAGGGAGGAAAAAATATAATTCAGCAATGTGAATATTTGTAAAATGTACAGGGTCAATTCATCTGAATTAAGGCATCATCATAACTCCTTTGAAGTCACTGAAGCTATGCAAGTTTACATCAGCTGAGATTTTCACTACTTCCTTCTTACTCCCAATGTCTCATCTCCTTTCTCCCCGCCATATCCCAAAGTGTCCCTGACTCTGTTTGTAGTTCTATGCTGTACTGTATACTGTACACACAGTGACAAGGGGGGTGTGGGGGGGAACACTACCAACTTCTTAGGGTATTAGATTCAGTGTTAAGACATTGTCTCATACTTGAATTTTTTTTTTTTCTGAACCATTTGAATTTCACATATTATTGATGTTTCAGAATTTAATTGATTTTTTTTTCTTCTGTTTACTTTTCAGACACCTGTATCCCTACCTGTTGTCTGGGCTAGAATCAATCTCACAAGAGTGAACTCTGAAATGGAATTTTCAATATATTCCATTTACAGACCCAGAATAAACATGGCAAGACCAGCCACTGCAATGGCATTTTGGCACTTCTGTTCACAGGTGGCAGGGGGAAGTACAAAACCTCCAAAAATAAACAGAAAAGCTCCCCACAAAGAAACAGGTAAACTAAATCTCCTTGAACTTGGGATAAAAGTTGGGCTCGGAGCAGAGGTTTGACGGTGTTCTTATTGTAGCTAATCCTAATGCAGTGTTTTCTAATTATACAACAAGCATTCCCTCTCGGATGGAGCTGCCTGTCAGCCCGCTCTAGAGGAGAAATGGCCATATGGAGCACTCTGCAGACGGCTGGGCAGTGGCGTGCGTACAGCTGTGCAGCACGAGCACCCAGGTGTTTCAGCCTGCCTGTGACAGGCAGCGAGCGGGCAGCTCTGCAAGGCTGGGGAGGATACTCAGCAAGGGTGAAAGAAACCAGCAAGATGGAATTTGACAGGAAATGGCAATAATAATAAATAACATTAATAAATAATAATAAAATGCTTGCTTCCCCCCACCCCGATCTGTATTTTACACTCCATCATGAGGAGCAAAGTCTGGTCCCACTTTGGCTTTGATGAGACTCTAAGTAAGAAATATGAATGTAACACGAGCGTAGGCACACATGAGGTAGCTCAAAATCACGTTAAAAGAGCAATGAGGATGGATTTGTTTTGGCTGCCACATGAACTAAATGAGCATTCCTGAAGCAGACAGGTAGCACTAGATTCTATTCCCAGATTTTCTCAGCTCTTATTCCTGGAGCTGCTGCTACTTGATTCCAGTGGCTCAGCTGACACCTTCCAGAGCTGCAATCCCACACTAAGTATACTGCTTAGACTATAGGGAACGCAAAGTCACCTCGCTGTCTGCATCCGAGTTTCTTTTGACTTGTGCTGGTGAAACTGCTATAGAAACTCGAGCTTCCTTCTGTCACAGCTGAAGCTGGAAAAGACATGTTTTATGCTACTGTCAGCTGAATCCTGCACACAGCTGCATCCAGATTCAGATATATCCCCACACACAAATAACAGTGCTGTGAAGCTGTGAACGCAAAGGAAATACGCATTGGAAAACCTATTATAAAGTACCACAGAGTGTTTTATCTTATACAAAAAAAATACTTCTTACTAAGTATTTACATTGCTTACAAAGCTTTAGAGATGCTTTAAAGGATGCTTGAAAATAAGACATGCTTAGGATGAAGGTTTTCCTTAAAATAAAGAAATTTAATGTATATAGTTTATACAAGGTGAAATGAGTGTCTGTTTCACCATTTCCGTGTCCGTTTCAGTGTTATAGGATTGATTTTCATCCAAATTTAGAATTTTTGTTTAATATTTCATTGCAATTGCAGAAATCAGAAGTTCCTATAAATATTTTTGGATATTGGTAAACATATGTGGATCGTTAATTTGCTTTAAGCTGAAAAATTTAGAAGAAAATTTTGAGAAAAATGTATTTTAAAACCACAGTCTCGTGAAACTTAGGATCATACAAAACAAATATTCAATTTGTAAATATGCAAATATATAAAAGAAATATATATGCAAATATGTAAAAGAAATACATTAATGACAACCAACGTCAACTTCTTTTACTTTCCTTTTCACTATATGCATTACTACCCTTGTATATATATAGGGAGGAAACAGAGAAAAATAAGAATGTCAGCCTAAGCATTTTTGAACTTTTAATAGATGCAGACTCCCCTCCTCCCATAATTATCACCCTAAGCCTGGCAAACTTTTGAGTGAATTAGCACGATGACCAGTGTGTCAGGAGTCTACACCAGTGGGAGTCTGGGCTGAGAAATGAAGTAGAAGCGTATTTTACATTCTCGAGTTTTAGTCATGACTCTTTAACAAATCAGAAAATATTCAACCTGTTAATCCTGAGAAGAACTGAGCGTCACAGAAAGTCAAATGTAGGACTCATCTTACCTAACGTTAATTGTACAAAAATTAGACTTCTCCTTGGACTTCTCCTCCCATTCCATGGAAAGACAGAAAGGAGAAAAACTGCCTTCCGCGTACGCCTATCCCTCTCCACTGATTACAAAAGGAGCCCAGACAGCTTGCTTAGGCTAGGCTAGCTTTTACATAGCTGCACTAAGAGGGATGAATCCCATCTGCAGGGTGAGATTTTCATGACTTAAATATTCACTTTTCATAGGCTTTCCAGAAATCTGTCTTTCTAAATTACTTATATTTCAAGTTTATTTTAATTCCTATCAAATGAATAGACAGGCACATTAGCAAAATCCAAGTAAGCTGATTATGTCCTTTAGTTCTCAGCGTGCGTTTTAAGCATTCCTTACAATTTCTTTGTCTGTTTTTTTGTTAGCACATACTTGGAAAAGCAATGTAGAAGATGTATGTATCCTGATGGGGATACTGAGTTCAAAAAGATAACAGAAGCAGGAACATAGGACAACCTTCATTAAAACTGCTCAGGGGAAGAGAAAACAACCCCTATGAACTTGCATTGTCACACACACACAAAAAAAGTTCCTTCTATAACTACTAATCAGTGATAATTTTATAATTTGAAGCATTAAAGTAGTTCTTGAATTTCTACTACCTAAAGAAAATTGCAAACTGCTTTCAGAGTCATACCTGTCATCTCTATTTGATTATTAAATATAATTTGCCTAAAAAATAGGGTATAATACTGTGTTCTACTGACTATATTCTTGAGAGTAGGGGAAATTCTCCAGATGAAGCTATGATGCACGGTAGAAAGACTTCATACCTGGCTGTTAAAGCACACCTTTGCTCATGGCACCACCAGGTTTCACAACCCTCCATCTCATGTCTAACTGTAGGAGCCAAGGTTAAAGCCCTTGGGCACCTAAATTCCCGTTAAAAAAGTCTCTTGGGCATTTAATCCTGGCATGTGCAACGGTTTAATTCTGTTAGCATTAAACAGTGAGGTGCCTAAATCCCAGTTTGATTAATAAAAGAGATATTTCCAGAGCTATTTTACCTGGGTATGTTCACAGCGTAGCCAGTCTGTAAGAAAGTCAAGGCTGCCATATCTTTAAAGGGGCAATTCCATGGTCAGTGAGGTGTGAGGGAGCTAAGCTCTGACTCCTCCTCTGGCCGAACCCACACCCGCCTAGGGGATGCCACTGATAAGGTGTTCCAGGATGGCAGTTTCTCAGCCTTTTCTGTCTCACTTTCCAGAAAATAACTGAATATCTACAGGGCCAGAAATAGAGCAGACTGACTTGGCAGCCTGATGGTTAGAGCGCTCGCCCGGAATCTGGGATCACTGCTTTCTCAAGGGAGCATGTAAATAATCCAGAAAGGGTGAAGCAGCTTCACCATATAGAAATGGAAGCATTTCCCCCTCTTTAACCGGATGGTTTCAATTTGCATAATAGATGACGGTTTATACCATTTTGGGAATGAGGGAAGGGAGAGGCAGGGAGTGGGAATTGAATATTCCTTGCCATATTGTGAGTGCTCTGAGTGGGATAAAGAAGGCAGGGCAGGGCAAACTTCTATTAAAGAAAAAAAAAAAAAAAAAAGACACACACACTTAACTCTAAATTGATTTCTTTTAAAGGCACCAATCTTAATGCTTAATCCAAAAGCTGTGAATTTCCAGTTAGGCACCTCTCAGTATTAAAGATTTAAAAATTGAATTTCTGAAAACCGAACAGCCATTGACTGTACTGCTGTCTTTGGAGGAGTATATCTTTTAGGAGTTTCTGGTGAAACAGAGCTCTTCAACAGATCCATGGTACTGCAAGCCCATAATTAGAAGCTGTTGTCCTTTTTCTTCCCCACGGCCAGACATTGTTACGATTTCCTTTTGAAAGGTGCTAGCACTTGTTGGGCACTTTCCTGAACTGCCTCAACTCAGGGTATCTACAGAAAATCCAACAATAAAAGTGACTGATCAGGGCATTGAGGGACCTTAGTAAAGCCAATAGTGGAGCAATACCAGAGCTGGGGCACGGAGGGGATTCAAAATCCCACCCAACATTGGGGAAAGGCAAGATCAGCAATTACAGTAGCTCAGGCTGCCACAGAGCTATAGCCACATCATTCTGGCTCTGCATCCTCTTTGAGGTGCTCTGATTTCCCCAGGCATATGAAGGGTATATATCTGCATCCACAGTATACAGTTTGGGGTTATTAACCTTATTACGCAACCATGTACCCGAAGACTAGCATCCAAATCTCTCCTGTGAGTCTATCCCATTTTGTTTTTCTAAATCTCATGAGATAGAATGCAAACTGGTATCAAGAAATATGTTCCTGAGGGGCCGAGACCAAAACCTTTAGTGCAATTCAGTCTAAGCATCTTCATAGCTTGGATATAAAGAAAAGCTTTTTTTTTTTTTTTTTTTAAAATAATGTAGAGTACGAAATTACTTCTCTATCATATCTGCTTTTACTTTTGTTATTTCCATTTTGAGACTCTGACCTTGCAAACATTTAATTTTGAGCATATGAGTAGTGCCAAGGAGTTCAACAAGGGCAACAGAAGTGACCAGAGACATCTGACCCCAATTTAAACCTTAATCCTGTGAAGATTTTTGAATATGAAATCAATATGACTATTCACACAGTTAAAGATAGGAATGTGAACTTTTTACAAGGTTGGGACTTAACTAGAATAGGCCCTTTTAATTTCATTTGGTGCAGGAATTCCATGTTTCTGACAATTTTGTTGCTCTTCTTATAACCTTGCATATTATTGTTTTGACGTTTGGGAATTATCTCAGGGGTTTCAGCAGGACCAAATGTGTTTGGGTGAGTTTTCCAATATCTTCCAATAATATCTTGTAAGAAAACAGAATTTCCACAGTTCTTAAAAATATAACTATGTGCTAATAAAATAATGCATTCAATTGTGCCATTGAAGCTTCACAGAACTCAGGCTTCTAATGGAGAATAGTCTCCTGCTGGCTTGTGTTGTGAAGTATTATCTCCACATGTATCATTAATTTTCTTTTCATAATTTTAGGCCTCATTAATCCATCCTTAGTTGCCTTGTATTTAAAAATAGAACTTATTAAAGTGGATTGCTCTGAATTGCATAGTAAATAAATTATATAGGTTATTTGGCTCTTAAACTTATGTTATAAAAAAAAGTATTATTATTCATATGTATATGCACACAAGTAAAGACACAAAATCTTATTTTTGTCTTAACAAAACAGAAAAAGAAGTTAAAGGAAAACCCATTTTTTCTACAGCTAATAATGCCTATTTACAGGGACTTTGCTAATATGCAAGAAACAGACACCCTGTCAACTTGCTTTTAAAATCCATTCTTAGTATGCATCTTTGCAGTTATTTTGAAAATCCAAGTCAGGAATTCAAGGTGACATACATTCTGCCTAAACCCCATCAAAGTCTCTAAAAGAAATCCAATACTTAGGTACTTGTGGAAATAGTCTAATTCCTAAGGCATTTAAATTAGGTGGTTTCATTCTTAGATTAAAGCCCCCTGGGTGCTTAATTTTAATTGCCCAGATATGGGAACTGCATTCACACCGGGCAGTGCAAATAGACACCTGAACTCAGTCAAAGTCTTTAGAGAAGCTTGACAAACATGAACTATAGGACTATAATTAGCACCCTCTGGCATGTTGATTGGGATTTATTATCTTTTTTTCCATAGAGGGTTATTCTAGACTAGTGCTAGAACTCTGTTCTAGGTCCTCGGCTACTCCCCAAGAGGGGACTGAACACTTAAACGCTGGCAGAGTGCCCAAACCAGCAGGCACGTGGGGTTTTTGTAGACTTAGCTTGTTTACCATCAAGCGGTTAAGAGTCACAGGCCAAGGGGAAAGAAGGACTGATTTTTATCTGGTAAGAAAGGAACTGGATGGCTTAGAGGAATGAGAATGAAACTGGTGTCCCTACTCTGGCTCTTGTATCCTGCTTCATCTCCCAAGGTTGCCCTGACTACTAACTTTCAGTATAAAGGGTGGCCAGCAGTTTGGCAAGGGCAGCTGTGAGTACGATGAATCCCAAATGGTGAAGACAGTTCATGTTTCCCTTTTGCTCCTGAATTCTGACTTCTGGATTAAGGAGAAGTGGTAAGAAGAGTTAAATCCTAATTTCAGGATGACATAGAATATTGGCAGTATGTAGAATACTGCCAGTAAGAGTGCTCTCCCCTGCAGCAGAATCTGAAGTGAAGCATACAGTATATCCCTCTCCAAGCCTCCAGAGGCATCTTCTCACACTACTGAGGGTGCAGGGAATTTAGGTACTTGTGTAGCCTCCCCTTGCAAGAACCAAGTCCATACATTTTTGGAGAGGAAGTACTTAATCACCTCTGTTAGGCAGCTGGATTCCTCTTCAGTTTATACTTATAGAGGGGAATAGCGTTTTGCATTGCTTTGCTTTACCTTTTTGCTTTGCCTTGCTTATTTTTATTGTCCAGTAAATAACACATAGTAGAGATCCTAGTGTTTTTACACGTTCAGCTTTCTCCTTAGAAGTTTTTACTAAGTTCAGTTTATATTTTTCTATCCTCGTGATCTAACTACCTGTAGATACCTGGGTACTTGAATGTTTTGTCACGCTATCCTCATGAACTGGCAAAGTCTAGAATCAGTTTTCTTCTAGTGAATGGAATGTTTAATCAGCTCTGTGAGTGATAACCATGTCACGAGTTTAACTACGTCCTAATTTTGGAGCACTGTGATCAATAAAGTTAATGCAATGTTTTAGTCTCTTCTGCATTGTGTCATGTCTTCATGGATTATTTCTGTCATTCTCAACCTCGGAGTCATTTCAAGCAATAACTGCCGGAGAATTGCTTCCTCCTTTCTCCCAAACTTCCTTTCCAAATGCATTCTGCCTTTAAATGTAACACAGACTGTAAGTTCAATATCTTGCAGCCCTGCAGGGTTAGAAACAGAAGCTTTATCCCATTAGAAACAGATGGTTCCTACCTTCCCAATGGGACATACACAACTCTAGTTAGAGTCCCTGGAAAGTCCTGAAACAGTATGTTGTGACAGACTCTTCACACCTGCAGTCTTGCCAGTTACTAACCTACCTTACAAACCTACCTTTTAAATATTGGAAGGTGAATCAAAATTTCAGTAGCAAAACAGCACCAGCTTCAGACACAAAAATCCTTTGTTTTAGAAAAATTATATAAAATAAAAATTGGGAATGTACTAACGTAACAAAGACTTCCAATTTCACTACTAAACTGATACGCTAAATATAATTCAACGAGAAGTTGTATACAGTGTATATTGCTACTGTTGATTAAGGATTTCCCCCAGTAGGATGACAAAGGGCTAAAATCTGTAATTTTGATTTACATTATCCAGTGATAAGTCCATCTTACTGGTAGGTCAGCAAATACTTAGGAAAAAAGGACTAGGATGAAATTAATATTTTATGTAGTTCAGCTCCTGATATTAAAAGTACCTATATCACACAATACTTTTAACAAATAAAACAAGTTTCACTTTAAAAATAGGTCAGTTTTTTTTTTTTTTTTTGTCTTCACTCTTCCTATAGATACATCATTGTTCTTACGGCAGAAATCTTATTATCCTTTCATGCCTATGTTTATTCATTATCTGACTAGTGGTCTTTTTTTTTTTAATCCTATGTCAACATTATCACTTAACTTAAACAGTTTTATTTTTTTTTTCCCTGGTGTTCAGTCCCTTTATATAATCTCAATTCTTCTTGGCTGCCTTCTCTATGTCTAAACTACCAAAAAACATTTTGTTTCTCTTTGTAAGAAGGCTTTCTCCTGATCTTAGGTGCCTTTTCCCAGCCTATTCCAGCTTGAATGCATCTTTTCTTGATTGTAGGTGATCAGAATTATATACAGTATTTGTGATGACATTTTACTTTGGCCTTGTACAAGGTCATTGATTCCTGCCTATCTTCTCTGAAAATGCTTTGAATGATACTTTGTAGGATCACATTTGTCTTTTTCATGGTCATGCTATCTTGATGGTATATAGTTGCTTATGATGTGTAGAGACAGATTCTTTTCCTCAGTCATTTCCAAATGATGAATTCCTGATTTACTGAAAAAAAAAAAGTTATTATTAATTCCTAAATGCATAACCATATATTTCATACTGTTGAATTTCATTCTATTCCTATTTTTCCAGTACTCAGGGTCTTCCAGTTCTTTCTGCATGATATTCCAATTTTCCTAACAAGTTACCTATTTCATTTAACTCAGTATCATATTTCTTTCAAGGTTATTACAGAAAATATTAATGAAAACACTCAAGAGACCAATCACTGAAGAACTGCAGTGGCACCATCCCTCTACCTGAGTTCCTTCCTGTTCTTTACTCATATTGTCACCCCTCCTTTAGTCCCTTCCCCACTTTATAATTCCCAGATTAATCCTTTTTTTTCTCCTTTTCTTAACTAACAATTCCTGTGTGGTATCAGATTGATTAGATCTGTTCTCTTTTCCTGTCTAGAAAATCAATTATTTTTCAATGAATTCTATCAGGTTAGACTAGCAATATCTTATTCTTTCTTTCAAAATGTCTTTCAAAAGAAGCCTTGCATATTATTATTTGTCAGACTAATGGGTTGTCACTCTGCCCTCCTTTTCATACTTTATTCTCCACTAATATGAAACAACTCAGGAAATAAAAATTTACTACAAATTCTGTCTGTGAAGTCTGAAATTTGATGTTCCATTTTGCTCCAAGTTCTAGAATAAAAAATATTTGGTTCCTCTGATTTGAACACTTTAAGATCTTTATATTTTGCATTTACCTCAGTTGCAGTAATTTCCATTTCTGAATCTCTGTTCACACACTCATCACCTTACCTTTGTCTTCATGTTCAGCATCATTAGTTTCACAGAAAACCAAGGAAAATATTCATTTAAATAGATATCTTCCTATTCTCATTGCATATTGCTCCTGGTTCTTTTATCCTTAATCTTTTTTATGTGATTGAAGCAACTTCTTACAGCTTGACTCACAAACGATATGTAGGAAGCATAGAAGCATAAACCTTCCCAGTTCCTTTCCTTTCCTTTCCTTTCCTTTCCTTTCCTTTCCTTTCCTTTCCTTTCCTTTCCTTTCCTTTCCTTTCCTTTCCTTTGGCCCTACATAATCTTTCTGTTTATATTTGATCTCTTTTCATTCCAGTATTTCTTTGAGTCACTTATTTACCTAGTTATCTCTGGAGCACTGAAAGGTTCATCCTTCCACGCCTTTGAGTTTTGTGATTTGGACGATTTTGCCCCTTTGGTTTAAATAAAATCCAGATCTTGTTTCCATTCAAGCTCCTGAATGCTATAGAGTAGTTGGTTTCACTGGTTGCTTCTTGTAGTTTATCAGCAGTTGACCTTTAAAAGAGAGAACCTTAGTAACAATTGGACTCTTCATTTATCTTTATTTATAATGCGATTTGAACAACAGATAAAGAACAGATAATTACTTTGTGTGTGTGTGTCTATATTGTAATTACTTACTAAAAATCATCTAAAGAATCAGCGCTTCATGTTGATTTGGTGACTACTTGTTGAAGCAGGCACTGCTGTTTTCAAAGAGAAGAGAGGGAGAGGAATCCAATAAATGGAATAATGAGATTTTTAAATAGGAAAAACAGCTGGTATTTGGTACAAGCAACAGACTACATTGACAAAAATCTGTGCTAGGATTGTAAACTTAGTAAGGCCTTAATTTTAATTCCTTCTTACTGATATATTTTCTGAAGATATTAAGAGGAAGGACTGTCCATATAAAATAATTCATGGTATTTTGAAGAGCATCATGATATTTTCTTGAAAGTCTCTAAATATGGAAAAAAGCCACCCCTGGTTAACTTGTGAGATTATCACTGTAAGGTGGTCTGGCTGCAGATGTTGTGTAGTTGCTCTAGTCAATGGTGGGAACAGAAAATTGAGAATCAGTACATATCTACCTGAACATTGATTGTACAATATCTGTCTTTGTTCTTTCTGGAATTAGCTGGTGGTCTATTGCCCATTAGCAAACAGTTACCTGAGCAGAAGCTAATGTTACAAAAGCTATAAAAAGAGCAGCAGCACAACAAACATTTAAATCAGCTCAATTCCAACAAAAACTCTTTCATCTTGAAACAATTTAAACTCTACCAAGGGTAAGTAAACAGAAAGAATATATTTTCTTTCACCTTCAGCTGTCAGTAGTTGCTTTCACATTCCCTGCGTTCAGATATAAGGAAGGTTTTCATATCTTTCCTGGTACAAGACTCTCTTAAACTGTTAACATGATTATTTTTCTTTAGTTTACATAGTTCTTACTGTATTTACATGATATTCAGTTGTGAAACCTTTCTAAACCAGAGTTCCTCTCACAGATACAGACCTATCAAAGCAGCTACAGCAGCAAAGTCAAGAGCTTTTTTTCTATAAATTGTGTTGATTACACAGGAATATAAAAGCACCTTCAGCAATGGAGTCTAATTTTATTTCTACATCTATATCATCAGTCCAATTCTCTGCAATATAGTTAGAGTCTTTATATGTGTTCATATATAAAAAGGAAACCATTTACATACATAAACACCAGGGAATAAGAAAGATCCAAAGAGTTCTTTTTTTAAAGCATGCAGATTCTGTATGCTTCTTTCCTTTTAAGTCTCTTTTCTCAACTAAGAAAAGCCACAGGCATATTGAAGAACTATCCTGATTGTTAAAGAGTAGCAAATTTGAGGTCCTTTAGAAAATACCAAAAATTTTGGCTGGCAAAAATGTTCTTCAAAAGTGAAACTCTTCAGACTACCCTAGATGATTTCTGTTTGAAACAGATTAAGAAGTGCTCATGGGAGCCAGTCCATTTGCTGGGCTTTAAGACTGTACTCTCCATCAGAGGGAAAGTAACAGCTGGCATCGCAGCCCTCTTCAGTGTCTGTCTACAGCCTGAGAAAAAATGATGGAAAGAACTAATATAATTTAAGTTACAGTGATCCTCATATTTTTCTCATACTTAAAAGTTGCTTGTTTTGATTCATGTGACTGATTGATCTGACTTCAGCTATTTCAAAACAGAGATTGGTAGTAGGGAGGCCTTACAACTAAGTACAACCCAGATAGCATAAATTCCAGTTACACTGATTCAAGAAGAGATACTTGGCTGTCCAGGCACATTCTTCATGAGAACATTTAAACTTATGTACTCAGGGAAATATTCTGTTTTCATATGCTGTATTCTGTTAAATATCACCCTTGAGGAAAAATGCAAACTAAAGAGATGTTCTGTAGTTGCTATTGCAAAGTATAGGGAGACAGACGTTCCTCTCTCAAGTTTATGTTTTGTGACAATTTAGTAAGTCGTGCTGCTGTTTCTCTTATGGCTCCCAAAGTACTTTGAGTTCTTTTTCAGCTGCTGTAAATCCCCCTCTGTTGTAAAGAAAACTGATTGTCATGCATCAAGCATATCCATATTTGTTCCGTCCTCTCAGCCTTTCACATTTGACATGTTAGGGAATTGGCAATTATCGACAGATGGTGCAAATTAGAATGTCATGATGTTACTTTAAATTTTCTCCAATGGCAGGTTATCTTTCTAATAAATCCAGGGGTTAAGAAAACACAAAGATAATATTTCCCTTCCTTTGACCCATTCACCTTTAGTCTTGAAATAAGTCCAAGAACCAAAGCTGGTAATCCACGTATGTTGCTAACTCACCGATTTCATTGCCCAAATAACTATTCCTTAATTTATCCCTTAATCCAAAACTTTCGCCCTTGTTTTTATCCTTTAATCTGACAGTTGACAAAGATGAAGTCTAATGCGTATTATCATTCAGCAAAATGATTAGATATGAACCAGTCATCTAAAACACCTGAATGAGAATGAGAAATAGTGAACTAAGGACTGAAAAGGGTAATGTACAATCGCATCAATGACTACTTACCGAAAATCTAAAGCAAGGGAATACTTAAGAGGAGGAAAGCTCTTAAAAATGGAAGCTTCAAATCATTTGCCAGTCAGTGATGAAAGGTTACCAAACACTAGGTTTAAAAACAGGGCTAGTCTTGTCAAATTATATTGCAGAAATGAGGTGTAGATTCTTGTAACATTCTTATAAAGAAAGGATAATATTTCTTATTATTTAATTAGTTTGAGATAAATCTCATTAATATGTTACTCCATTTGTTTCCTTGTTAGCATGTTGGGAACTAATGAACTTTCTATCAGATTCAAATTAAATAAATGTTAAAAGCAGAAAAAATGTTAAATATAAATTACTTTAATCCCATAGTTCATAGGGGGAAAATAAAGTTACTCTCTAGACTTAAAAAAAAGTCCTTGTTCTCTTTCTCACTTAAACTAGTAACTAGATTTATTGGAGTAAAACATTTTTCAGAGAATAATTTGGTGGTCCCTGGTTAATCAGACATCCATATCTGTTTCAATAACAAGAGTTTGGACCAGAATGCTATTTTGGTGTTCACTTCTTATCATTTCCTGTCTGCTTAGGCTTATTTCCTGAGCCATTTATTTTTAACCTTGGACATTCAAATCCATTGGGGATAACTTACAAGGAATCCACAAATAGTGATAAACCCACTGAAAGTTCATACAAATTATATTTGAAACTTCAAAGCTACCTTGTTCAAATAATTTTTCAATATTTAAAAATTAAAAAAAGGCAAAATAAAGTTCAAAATATTTGCATTTTCACTCATTTATTAAGTTCTATGAATTTTCTTGGCTTCTTTTTGCATTAACTGGGGATCTGAGAGTGTCAGATTGGGCTAGTCATTAGTGGTGTTTAGCTTCCATATTTTTAAGGCAGAGTTTAAATGAATTAAAAAAAAATATTGTTAAAACAAGTCTACAGAGATGATATCTTGTAAGCTTCTTTCCTTTGCAGTGTTTCATTTGGTACTAATTTATTGAACAATGTCCTTTTAGATATCGATGATGCTCTATCTGTTCTGGAAACAAATGTAATTACAGGGTTTCAATCTTCACACACTTCTTCCGGGCTTATTCTGGTATATTTACTTAATTATCTGTAATAGAATTACTCTTGATTTACACTGCTTTACCTGAGCTGCAAATCCAACCTATGAAATACTTGACCTGGCTCCTGCAAGCATATACACTGAAGTTTGCAGGCTTTTACATACAGTAAAGAAATGGGCAAGTGCTATATAGGCATACAATTATTTCCATTTCTATATTGTAAAAACCAGATAAATATTTTCCTGTTGTTTCCCATGAAGCTTTGCACAGACCTTTCTTGGGCTATATAGTTATACAATACATCCTTGAGCTGTACAAACCAGTCTAGGCCAACTTCTACTGACATCTGTTTTAAAGGCAGAATTCATGTCAACTTCAGTGGGAGGAATCCCTTCCCTGGAAAACATCCTTTTTTTAAACCTCTGGACGGAAACAAAGAAGCCACTTTAAAACAAAGTCTATTCTAGCAGCTTAATATTTGTTATTTTTCAGATTCCTTTTCAAAAAGAGTGAAAGAAGCGTGGGCAGTCTTATCGATGAGAGGACCCTTTGCCATCAAGCCTTGATCACAATGTCCTTGAAAGATCCTTTTTACAAATGCTAGCATTTGAAAAGGACAAACAGGGAAATAAACCTCAAAGGGGATGACAATAGGATATGGAGAGGAAGTGGGTGGGTTAATGCATCTGAGAAGCAAAGCTCCTTAAAAAGGCATTGAAGAGGTTTAAGGTTCTATTTCGTGACAAAAGGAGTTATGGAATGGGGCATAATTTTCCCACAGGATTTTTGTCTTTTGATGTTTTTGAAACACTTTTTTTTTTTTTAAAAAAAGGGGGTAGTTTGTAATTTGATAGGCTGAAAGTCTGTGTAGTAGAGTGTGTCTATTTATAGAGGGGAAAGGTAGGGTGCCACCAACATGCTGATGTATGTAAAATCAATTGACATCAACATTAATTGGAAAAATTATTAGAAATTTTGAAAAATATTGAGTACTATTTGAAATCACACTTATTTTCCTTCTCCACTTACTATGTGTGAGCTCTCTCTGTACATTATAGAGACCCAGTCTTGATGCAGTTTTAGGACTACACCTGCCATTGGCATTGTTGTAGAGCTTTACAATGGAAAGAGAATCTGGAAGAGAACTGCAGCACTGGAAAGTGCCTATAATTCTAACCTTGGTAAGGTGACCCAAATCTAGGCGTCTGTACTCAGAGTGGGTATTGACTACAAAAATGAAATTGCCTACAACTTAGTGGTCCTTTTCAGAGGACGTCTCTACTGTTAGAGCACTTCTGGAACCTTTCGAACTGTACTTTGCCTGATAAAAACCCCATAGAATTAATTGTTATGTTTGTGGGAGGCAAAGAAAGGAGTGAAGGAAAATTCTTCTTTGCTTTTAAATTACAAGCAAAGTATTCTTAGTCTATGTGGCCTAAGTAGGTTGTTCGTACTGAGAACCTCTTTTCTTGGGTCAGTGCTCTTTAACTATTGCAGTAATACAAATACTGTTTTATCCTCCTGAGATGTGAATTACCCTTGATGGCTCAGGTAGACAGACCCATTTATATAACAATGTAAAGCCATTACACACCAATCTCCTGCATGTAGCTTATATAATGGCATATATTTCCATATGTATACCTTCAAAAGCATACAAATTTATCTTATTAGTTTGCTTCTAATTATCTAGACTAACCTACTCTGCCTATTGCACTATATGTCAGCACAACGGAGGGACGGGGCATGTGGTCAGAAATCCTAGCTTTAGAACATATTGAAAAGCAGCTGAAGTTCAACATCTTTTGGTTCAATCATTTTGAAGCTTATGGAGGACTCAGATGTGGATAGCCCTGTGCTCAGCTTTCCAGTAGGATTATGCTTATATTTTATACTACATCTTCAGTGGGAAAGAAATGTGATTTGATCAGAGTTTAGACCTGGCCACCCAAAAACATCATGACAATTAGCCTTACATTATTATTGCTTAGTGCCTCTTCTTGCAGTGGGCATGAAGAGGTTAACCAACATTTGGATTTTTTAAGGCTAGGTCCCAATTGTCCTATGCCAAGCTCTGTGGTTATGTTATTCTGCACTTTTGCTAACAAGGCCAATATCCTCTGGTAGTGTACCCACACTGTTGCCCATGGGATGGAGGTGGCTTAAGCTGATGGTTCTAGCAACACCCCAAGCTGAGGATTATACCACTTCTATGCTTCCTTACATTGAGCCTACCCATGTTACGGTTACACATTCAAAAATGCACATACAAGACATCTGAAAAGCATTTCCTCAGATATAGGCATAATTCTGCCCAGAATTAGTAATCGCAGTTTGGTTTCAAAAGCATGCCCAAGGCCATGCTTGTGACCCAGTACAGAAGCACTGTCATTGCTCTAGCCCTGAAGCATACCTGGTAAATGGCTGCAGGGAGGAGGGAGAAAAGTCAAAACATATAAAAAGTGGGCTAAGTTCACTTGAAACAACATCTTGTTACTTTCTTGATTTGTTGGAAATGTTTTTGTAAATGTATTTAAATGTAAAGACATGGTAAGAGACAGGGAGAGGACAAAATAAGTTGAAAAAAAAAAAAGGAGAAAAAAATGTTAGGGGACCAGGATGAGGAAAGCTGATGGAAAGACTGAGTGACAAGTGCTGAAAGTTGGAGAAAATACTGATCACAACATAGCAGAAAAAAATGCAGCTCATTCCAGAGGAAATATTGTCAGGATCTGCTGATAGCACTGCTCAGGCTTCTCTGCTAGCTTCACTCTTTGGGGGATTTGTTAAAAAACAAAACAAAACAAAACAAAAAAGCAACCAAAAACCAAAAAACAATAAAGAGAAAACTCTAAATGTCATCCTGAGTTTCACAGGTTATATTAAAACCTTAAATTGTGTGAATTTATCCCTAAGCTTTCTTTTACTGACAAAATATCATCATCTGATTTAGTACTTCGTAGCAGAGGCTTTAACCTACCCGTTCCTTGTGAAAGTTGAATCAGTACAAGGGGAACAGAAAGTTAAGTGCCAAGCAGGCACACAGCTGCGTGTCCTTTACATCCACTGAGGGAAGCCCAAACCCTCTTGCATTTGTATAGTGAAAAAAGGGACACCGGAGGGAACCTGACCTACAGGTGCTAATGCCTTCCATGTTGCTATTACTTCATCAGACTGCCCCCATTACTACCCAGAGGCTAGTTCAGCCTCTCCGGAATTTTTTATGAAGTCCTGCAGACTGAAAGCATGCCAGCCTTTTTACCAGTGCTTCTGATTTTGCATCAGTACAATCACATTAGGAGAAACACACATGGGAGAATCAAATCCCATAAATGAAATAGAAAATCCCTTTGGATGATTAGTTCAGACCAATGTTAAAAGAATATTTTGTGTGCATGTCAGGTTCTTTGCCAGTCTCAAAGTAGTCATTTGGATTCACTTCATTATAGGCACTGCAGTACCTTAGAAGAGAAAGAGAGAAATAGAGCGTGAGACAGAGTAATAATAGCCCTTGAACGATGAAGTCTTTCTCCTAGCACAACTTCAAATAACTCAGACAACTATCTTTTAATCAAATATACAAGCACCAGTGTAACTGAATTCAGCATAGCTAGTATCCATGAGAAAAAAAAAAAAAGGCAGCACAGAGGAATGCAGAGGAGAAGGAGACACTAGATAAAATGAAGGGAGCACTACGTCATGGACTTAGACTTAAATAGAAGCACGAATACCAACTTGACAGCAGAATAAACACACGCTGTAAAGATGGTCTGATCTTTTCCTTTTTAAGTCAATAGGACTTTCCCCACTGACTTTAGAGGAGAGAAAACAGGCCGTTACTCTCCAGCCCTGCTTCTTTCTACCAGTCTGCTTCTTGTTCTCTACTTTTCCACAATGCCTTTCTGGCCCGTATTCTCCACCTTCATCCTGGGGGTTTCTGTTAATTCACATTCTCTGTTACAAATTTTCCTCTTCTGGTAATGCTTTTTCATTTGCTTTTTTTTTTTTTTATTTTAAATAACCAAAAGAATCATTGTATTTCAGGAGCAGATGACCAGGTAAATCTCAGTGAGGATCAAAGGACAAAGCAGGTTTATGAAAAGTAGGATGAAAAAATGAAAGCAGAATTTAAACTCCTAATATACTGTGTGAATTCCCATTTGTCCTTCCTATGTTGAGTAGATGAAATACTTATTAATTGGCTTTACCATTGGGCTTTTTTTCCAGATATAAATTCCTACATAGAATTTTAGGTTTAGATCCTGATTCAGTAAAATTATTTACTAATGTTGAGTTTTGAGATTATAAATAGTATAGATGACCCTAGTGTCTCATATGAAAATTTCCTCTATTAAAATCTGGCTTTGGTTCCAAACAAAAATATCCTGTGCAAGCATGGATTTCTTTCAGATATGTTGTTTATCATTATTTTTACTTCAAAATGTAATCAATATTTGTAGAAATCAAAGTCAAGGAAGTTTTTTTAAATGGTTGATGAAATTGGGGGTTTTTTATTAAGAACAGACTTCAGTAAATATCTTAATAACTGTTTATACAAACATTGATTATTGTGCCATGAATGCTTTCAGGAAAATGAAAATGAGCCCAATTTGAACTTTGTTAAATGAAAACAATTTGAAACTTGCTATCAATAATATTTCCTTTTCCTTTTCAATGTCTTTAATGAGCAATTCAATTGACTTCAGTAGAGCTGTTCCCATTCTGGAACCTAGGCATGTACTTAAATACCTTATTTAATGAAGGTGGTATGTTTTGTTTTGGTTTTTAATCTTGTACCTGCATCTCAGCAGTAGGACTCATCTACCATTAGCTATCTCAAAGTTACATGTCTAGCACAAACTAGTAATCTAGTCGTCTTCCGTGGCCAATGGAGAAAGATAGTTATCTTAAGAAGGTAATTCCTTCCATCCAAAGATAAGGTGTATGTGACTGGTGAGATGAATTGCCCTCAGGAGGCACTGTGTTTGTTTTGACTGTAAAGGAAAAAGAAATAGCTATTATGACTAGATTCTTAAAGGCTGGACATCAGTGGTTTGGAGTGATGAGACCCTTGCAAGGTATTAATGATTGATTAATTTCTGCAACTGTTTTGAATTTTTTTGGCTACTCTTTCTATAGTCAGGGAAGCATCCCACAGCAAGAAATCAAAAAAGTAGATACTGAGCTGTATGTAACGATTTATTACTTTTCATTCTTTTGCTATTGATTACCCTGCATTGATAATTCCTGAGGAGTTTTCCTCCTTCTTTCACCCTTCTTATCAACGACTATGCTAGTTCTCTATTAGACTAATTCAACTGAACTTATGAATGGACTTAATTTTGAACTCCTGTGTTATTCCTTAAATGCCTTGTGAAGCAGGAGATGATTTATGTTCCTGCTAAGCACTGACTGGATCAGAATTGGTTTTCCTTTTATAAATATTTAAAAGACTTGTTTGCTTTGGTTTTTTTTTTTTTTTAAAAAAGATGGCAAAATTTTAAAATCGTAGTAAACAGATATATTTCCTGCTCTAATACTCAATTTGTCATATTTTCCACTTTCTATCCTACATGTGGTGAGCCAATTTGCTTGTTAGATGTTTTCATATTGTACCAATAGGTGGCACTAGAAATTTCTTTATTTTTGTATAAAAAGGACAGTGACAAGAGATTTATCTTTTTATCAGTACAGTAGAGCAGTAAAAGAAAATAAGATCTTACAGGGCCTGGAGAGAAGCAAAAGAGCAATGCTGGCATGGCCTGCAGCTCTTTCTTACAACTATTTGATCTGTGAGATGTAAAGGTAGTATTGCCTAATGAACTTGTAATTCTCTTTTTATACTACATATCCTCGCTTGCTGCAGAAATTCAGGTAGCATGGGGACTTGGGCTGTATTTCCCGCTGGCATAAATGGGCAACATTTGAATGGCTGAAACAGAGTTTCTCTGCCTACCGAATAAGTGTCAGATTTGGTAATTAACACTATCTTCTGTTGTATCATGAGGCATGTCTTGACAATATGCAAATTCCTTATTATTTTGGCAAATTTACTCCAGAGTTCTATAATGATTTTTTCAACTAGAAGTTTTTAAATTGACTTCATAACTAAGCATGAAAATATTCATGGGATATTCATGATAGGATTTTTCATGGCATCTTTGGTGGAGATATCCAAACACTTTTTTACAACACCTTTAGTTTATGCAGTGAAGAAAAGTGAAAATTGGAATGATTGTGTCAGGTTCTTTAGGCTTCTAAACTCCCTTAAGAAGGCCTGAACATAGCCAAAACGTTCCTGGGTGCGGAAATCCAATTCCTTTATCCACACGCATTTCATAGTGGTTGTCTCAGAGTCTCAATAAATATGTATGTATGTAATAAACACAGATAATTTTTACAGAAGTTGAATTGTCAGTCTTCTCTGGGTTTGGACTATGAGATGCATGTCACATTTTGGATGTCTTCTCTTAAACTGAGTTGTAAGAATACATATTGTTATATAATCTACAAGTGACATGTCTACTTCTCTCACAATGATCTTCCTTTAGATACTGAATAGCACTTAAGCACACACTTTAAAATAAATGCATAGTAATTTTCCTAAATGAGGATTCCTCCCTACCTCTATGTCTTCTCTGTGGTTAACTACTTGTTAGTTTCTCATAGTCTGATAATAAGGATGTCATATTTATAATATACAGAATACAATAGCAAGAAATACTTTCCGTAGTGTTCTGGTCACTGCCATAAGATTTCTCCAGTCTGATTTGTTAGGCTGTTTGTAGAAAAGATTATCAACAGTGAAAAGAAATTGAAGCTTTTGCAGCTGCTGGAATAGACAAATGATATTTAGGGATTTCAGGAAAACTTCATTCCATCCACAAAGTTTTTTCCACCAGCATCCATGTTATGGACAAAGAGCTGAGGTATGTGAGATTCAGCTTGGTTAGCTCAACTACATTATCAGGTGCAGAATCACACGACATAGGATTTAAAGGGACTTAGAGCCATCTCCATCCAGAAATAGGTGAACTTCTCATTTACAATGAGGAAATAGAAAGAAACAAAAAGGAACTTCACAGTCCATATAGCCACAGTTTTATTAAATGGTGGAGGGGTAGCTGTGCAGCTACCTTCTGTTCAGTCCACTAGTACGTCTCCTCCCACAGAGAAATTCCCATGGTCCTCTCCAGCCCTTTAGTTATTGACAAAGACCTTTCTAGTAAATTGAGATCTGATCCACTTTTACCCCAGCTTTAAGGCAAGGTAAATCATACGTGTCAGCAGTCATATCATGTACATATATATGTATCAATAAAAATCAGAAAAAGAGATTATTTAGAAAAAGAAATAAACAGTCTCACACATACTTACCCTGTTTTTATGTATCTTTACTCCCTTACCTTGGAACTATAAGTATTTCAATAGCTATAAGCCAGCAGACAAGCATACATATGTCTCGTTTTTAACTTTATTTATTCTTGTGAAATATATACTTCTAGCTCAAGACAAACATAAAGATGAGTGATTAATGTTTTGAAGCAATTCATAATTTTGCACTCAAAAACAGGCACTGAATGGAAGCTGGTACGCAAGTACCTGGAAAAATTCTCTAAGAATACATGAGATCAAAATGCAAATTATTGGAGGCTTAATCCTGTGAGGTACTGAATAGATTCAGCTTACACTTAAAGTCCCTGGAGTGGGTGGGGGAAAGCTTGAGAGAGATAACTTAACACCTTTCATGACTGAGCTCAAGATGAATTAGTGCAATATACCCAGTGTCATGTCTTATTGCTTAATTGACTACCTCTAGGTATAATATAGCTGGCTTTATCACAGAAAAATCATTTTGATTTATTTGATGCATTGTATATCATAAGGAAGCGTGCATGAGGTTATTAATGTCTTGCATAGCTGTGATATATTCCAAGGGCGCAGATAATGCGTTTCATCATATGTAGTACTAGCCTATTATGACTATTACCCTGAAACTTTCTATTTTTATGAATTTTATTTTTTATTGTATTTTTCCTCACATTGCCTGCTCTGCATGTAGAGTTGAGTAGTGCTTTTGGCATAAAGGATTAAACTGTAAATATTGCAGAATTATAGTCGGAACACAGCAGTTGGAAATATTGACTATAATATAAATGCAGATTATAACAATTCAATTTGTTGCTAATTTATTATAGGCAATTGAGTTGTTAATTGTTCTTTTTGGCTCATATACCTCAAGGTCTATCTGTGAGAGGTCAAGTGGCTGGGCCATTCTCTCTAAATAAATGTAGCTCTGTCACATAAAAAAATAAATGTGTCTAGTGAATATCATCTTTTTACTCATGTTTTCCTACATCTTCCTGATTTGTTAGAAGAACAAG
The DNA here is from genome assembly GCF_028858705.1 of Grus americana. Taxonomy (NCBI): domain Eukaryota; kingdom Metazoa; phylum Chordata; class Aves; order Gruiformes; family Gruidae; genus Grus; species Grus americana. The sequence continues at coordinate 43,089,306 of NC_072854.1, forward strand.
ACAGATTGTTTAAAAGGACGAATTTTATAATATATTAAAACAGGATTGAGATTAAAGAATTTTGTCACAAAATACAGTTGGTATGATGCGTTCAAGACATATTGATAGGGCAATTAAAAGTCATGTTTGATTTTTCTAGCAAAGGGTTAGTAACTTTATTTAAACTATCTGAGTACTTTAAAGAAATAGGCATCCAGACTTGAATTCTAAGATCTTATCGGCTTTTGGGCTTGTGTTTTTTCCAAAATTAAGCTTTCCAGTGAGATTCAACCTTCTAGGCAGTTATCTTCTCCTGGAAACAGGCTGCATTTTGTCATGCTCCACCAATACTAGACATACTGTTAATGATTACAGTCTCATACCTTTTCATAATTATCCCCACGTACTGAAATGGTTAACTAAATTCCTCTCCACAGAGTGCAAAAATTTCCAAGTGAAAATTTGCTTATTGCTATTCAAAACCAAAAAACATACATATAGTATGTAACATTATGTTATATATACCATGTACAAGTGCATGCAGCATCATTTAAGATGGGCAGCTTAAATATGTTTTGCTGTCTGACTTTTTAGGCAAGAGGAATCTTGAACCAGGATGCTAACCTGTGGGTGTTCACCAATGCCTCTAACTCCCAGTGAAGACATGCCTATGTTATGCTTTTCACTGTTTTTCCATTCCAGTGCAGTCACTTATATTTCATATCAGTGTGAAAGACAGAACTGGGCTACTAGCGTCTTAGGCATGTCACGGTTTATACGTGACTACAACTCTCACTTTTGCTTTTTCTGCTGGCTTTCAGGGCCTCAATCTTGTACATTTAGAGCACTGCCCACTGCCCACTGCCTTTCTCCCACCTGAAGCCTTGGATCAATTGTATCTAACTGGTGGAAATATGCAAGGCTTAGCCCATGAAATTGCAGATGTTGAAGGAGTTCCTGGAGATGTGTTAAAGTCTAAGAAATATTTCCATGTGAAGATATTTTTCATACTAGCCACCTATTATTTGACAGGGTACATGTCGCGTTACCTCAAATAAAAGGCATGCTAAGTCAAACACTTGATATGTTCATGTCATGATAACACATTAATCAAGTTTAGATTCCCATCTCTTCCTAATAGCACAACAGAGGTTTTTTTCCACATAAGCATTTTGGTAATTTATGAGGTCTACTTAGGAGACAAGCTGCCTGCAGCTAATTCAAATATACTGAGAGAGCAGTATTGTACCAAATGTTTTTACATTTACTAGGAGCCTGTAGTTTTACAGTCTGTCAATGTATCAGTAATAATCTTTGAATGGGAGTAAAGGATGGACTCAAACTACTGGAAAAAAAAATTTCAAGATTAAGCTTGCAGAATTCCTCTGGAAAATCTGCTTTTTTTGTGTTTTTGAACTTGAGCTGTTGTCTGGCAATTCTTAAGACACTGAAATTTCTGAAATTTCTGACTTCAGAAAGATTCTTGGAGGACAATGAAAGAATTCTGAGGTTCAATTATTTTTTCTTTTTTCCTTTTTTCTTTTTTTTTTTTTTTACTGTAGACTACAAAATAATAATAATTTTAAAAAACCCCAAACAAACAAACCCAAAAAACAAACCACAAGCCAAAAGTAAATATATTAAAAAACCCATCGATATGGAGTATCAAAAAATGACAACACAGCACTTATAGCAAAAAAAAATAGCAAAAACCAGTCCATAATTATGGTTTCACTGATTTACATCTACTTGTAGAAGTTATTATAACTTAACTTGTAGTGGGAGAACACTAGACTGGCACTTAATGATAATAATTTCTGGAAGACAAGAACAGCTGTAGTAAAGTGAAATACTGAAAAGTGGTTATATACAATCCACAGACCATTTAAAGCTCACTAAAACTCTACTGAAATATCAAGTCCTGAAGCTTGGGTTTAAAATGATCCCTTTGCTTTTAGCTATAATTTTTTGAAGAAATAACTTTTCGGTTATCTACAAGCCTCCACCCAGTCATCAGCCATTGTTAGAAACAATTAATATACTCATTTAACTTCCACTTGTCATTTTTTCTTCCAAGAAAAATGAAAATGAAGGAAAACAGAGAAAAAATAAATAAGACATACAGCAGAGAGATTTTCTGTTAAAAAAAGCTAGGAAAAGGGATTGTCTTTAGGAAGATTTAGGAAATATTTTCCAGTTTGCTTGCAACAGCTCTTTAATTTCAGTCATTGTCTCTAAAGGCACATCATCAAACATTTGGAGAGCAGAGGATAAGTGTCTCTGAATGCTTAAAAAAATCTAAGGGTAGTGGCTAGAATAACAACAGATAGATCTAAATCTATAGAACTAAATCTCAATACAAAAATGCAAGCTGAGATTGATTGGGTGATCTGCTACACTGCAGTGGACTTAAGAATACTTTTCCATTTCTAGGGAGATTGTAATGAAAGCTATCAAGCAGTCTTGGTCAAAATGGTTCTTCCTTGATCTACCATTTTAAGAATGCATACAGTACTGGCAGCCCCTCCGGTGTATGCTGAGCTGGTCATGCATATTGATAGGGCTGTGAGGCCTTTAAGAGTAAATTCTGGTTTATCTTGGATTTTTTAGTTGTTTCTTTTTCTTTTCTTTCTTTTTTTTTTTTTTTCCCCAGCAATTGTCTGTGCATGCCAACAAGGTGTTTAGCAGGAAAAAAATCAAGTAGACTAGATTCAAATGCTTATTGCTCATCTGTTCTTCTTCCAGGAAGATTACAGCTTACTGGCATCACATAATTGCTGAGATATAAATCTGTACTTTCTTGTTCCCATTCAAGATCTCTGCAACTAAAGCCATGTGAAAAAATATCCAGTTGCCAGAAAAACTAGAGAAAATTGTTCTGTCAGAGTTTGGAGAACTGGGAATTATTTTCAGAAATACTAAAAACACATTATCTTTTATATATTCCCTAAGGCAAGTGTATTAAATACATCTAATTTATCAGACTTAGTAGGTCCCAGTTAACATAAAATTATTTGTCATATACAATGCACTACAACCACCAGAGAGCTGGGATGATTCAGATGCGTGTGGAGAGCTCACACGAGAGTCTCTGTATCTTAATAGCCCATGTTAGCTCTCTGATGAATTCCTTTTGGGAACCATGGAAGGGAATAAGGCAATCCCAAACAAAAAGATGAATTGGCGCTATGTGCTATTAACACATGGAGCAGGCAAGATAGATTACTGAATCTGCTTTTTTTTCTTTTTTTTTTTCTTTTCTTTCTCATTTTATACTTCCTTTGTAATTTCTATGTGGAAATGACTTTTTTGTTTCCTCCATAAATGTGAGTGGACTCCTAGTATAATGAGTCCATGATGCTGTATCAAAGCCTTCAGTTACTACCGATATAATAGCAACTATTCTAGTACAGATTCAGTTAACCTGAAATCTTCAGTCAAAGACATGACAGGTAGACCAGACGCTTTGCAACCTTGTAACTTTCCCACTGCTTGTGACAAAAAATTCGGTTATTTCTAAACCTCTGGACTCCCCATATGCAAAATCAGACTACTCAAACTTCATGCAGGGAGGGATGAGGATGGGAGGAAAAAATGCTTTTGACTCTCAGTCCAGCAGGAATATTTTTTTTCCATTTTAAAATATTGCAGTGTCTTTTTATCCGTTATCATAATAGTCTGCTAGTCTCTACTTCAGAAAGAAAACACTTATGTCAATGGGATTTAGTCCCTTAAGATATTAAGCCAGCTGGCTGCCTTTGAGACTCAGTCCCTTGCCCAGACCAGCAGGCAACATTTTTAAGCCAAAATCAACAGAAGCAGGATGCATGAAATAGCCATAACCTTAAGTTTTTTTCCCTTTTTTCCCCTATTTTATTCCAAACCTTAAGTAGAAATAAGACAGAATAGTGAAAAGCTGTATGCATTAAGACTATAATTTCTTACATATCAATAATCACAAAAAAAGAAAATTAATACTTTCACACATTTCTAATTGCAGGTAGAAAATTTGAAGTCTGAACCATGACACTCTAATTTTACATCGTACAAGTACAATACTTCCTGGAAAGAATGCACTGTGAGCAAAACACCACATAGCGGGACCCTCTGGAAAAGATGTGTGCATCGTTACAGACTGGAGAATGAAGACATACCCTGGATACTGTTTTCAGTTTAGATCACGCCATTACAGAAAGACTGAAAACTGCACGAATATAAAAGATCTGTAGGAGAATAGCAATGACCAGGTAGTGGTGAGTGAGTGGGCTGTATATTCTCTGGAAGTAGAGATTAAGAATTTAGGATAATTTAGACCAGGAAACAGAAAATGAAAAAGAGATATAGTGAAAGTACACCAGGTGTTCTCGTATACTTATTTCTATAAAATAGGTGCTGGATGTTAGTCTGACATTTAAAAACAACACCTTTAAAACTGGCATTGTTATTCTTGTAAGAGATAATTAACCCAAGGAACTCACTTCTGCATAATATTTAGCAAGGAGTCCAATGTAAGCCTAAAATCAGATTAACCTTTTGTAAGACTCAACGTTGCACAGAACTGAAAGCAATCAATCTTCTTGCACCAGGACATCAGCTGGTCATCAGCTGGTGGCAGGGAAAAAGTTCTCATCTGTGAAGGGCAAGGAACAAGTGCTTTAATTTAGCTAAACATTCTGTTACCCTCTGAAAATTGAATATGAAAGTAGAATAGTGTTTCTTTGTTCAGTATTTCTGCACCCAGTTCTTTTTTGTGTTATTTACTCTTTATAACCTTCAATGTCTATATCAGCTCAGCTGAGACCTGAATGCCAACCTGCATTCTCTTGAGATACTCCATTTGGCATCTTCAGTGGATAATGAAGTTTCTACCCAAATGGAATATATCAGTAAGAACAGCCAACTTACACTGCAAGGGTGAGTACAGCTTGCATGCAGAGACATAGACCATCAGATCAGCAGCAAGGCTGGAGAGTAAGCGCTCGTTCCTGGGGTGAAGACAGTCAACACAAGCTACTGCAGGAGATACTGCTTGATTCTCTGAGACTCAGCTGCAGGCCTGACATTATGCAATGAAGAGATAAAAAGCCATTGCCACTTTCCTGCACAAATTACTCCTTCAGCTCCCCTTTTCTTCTTACTCCATAAGATGGCCATAAGATTTGGATGTATTGCCCACAGGGCAGGAAAGATTTACAAACCCTGGTCATTATCTATGCGAACATTAAGTTACAAGTGACAATTACAATTCAGCACATTTTCTCAAAGCTGGATTGATTGCAGTATGAAAAAAAAAGGAAAAAAAAAGAGTTGTATTATTCTCTCTGATTTGAGGGAAAGACAAGATCACAATAGACTTTATTTCAGTCAGTGTGAAGGGTGGGAAGAGAGTTACATACCATTGTTCCTTATTTCTTGAAGTTTAAGGAGGGAATGTTGTAAAGATCTGAAAATGAATGTCCAAAGTATCTCTCTTTTCAAGGAATATTAAGAGACATTGAACCTGTGTCCTACTTGTAAAGGTAGACTGTAAGCATTTTTAATTATCATTATTTATTATTATTTATGGGTTTGTGCTTGCCACATGAAAAGCTATTTATCAAAAGCAAATCTTCAGTGTTAAGAGGTAATGTAAAGCATAGAGATTTTATTATCTAGTTTATTCAAATATTTGTGGGTTTTCTTATTCAAGTGAAAAGTATAATCACGGAGCTGTGTTTCCAGATTTGAGGGATAAAAGTGAAATGAAGTATAGATCTGACCACTCACCTTTCTAACGGACATTGAAAAACACACTCTGTTCCTGAGGGTCCCTAGGAAAGCAGTACAGTTTCAAGCTGCCAGACTATATACCTTTCTAACTGCAGCGAACTGATATACACTTCAGTTGAGCAGGGAAGTCAGGCACTGAATTAATATTTTATCTATTCCTGTGTTCTGGGAAAAGAAAAAGGTTTCTTCTGCCCTAGAGAAAACAGTATAATTCAACCATAAATGAAGAGCAAAGAAAGAACTGGTTATTAGCATTAAGATTTCTGCATACTCAGTCAGACATCGTACATAAGGTAGGTCACAATGAGCCAGCTCTACAGAAACATGGTTCAGACTCCAAGATGCTGCTTCACACATTGCTGAAGCACGAAATTTAGCAACATTTCTTGTGTCCTATGATTTAACTACATTGGAGTTTGCAGCTTAACACAGCAACGCCTACCATGCTTCTAGTGTTATACAAAGGTACTTTTTCAGTCACATCAGTAAATAATAATCCACAATGAAGAGAAATGTAAGAAACCCCTGACCATCTGACATTTATCTGCTATTTAGGCTGTTATGACTGACCTTAAACACAGAATATTATTGGTCTATTGCCACTTCAGCTTCTGTCTAGAATCCTGAGCTGTTAAAAAACCATAGGATTTCTGCCATAGAAAATTTGTTTCATTAGGAAAGCTAATGATGAGGTCTACAGATCCTGTTCTCTCTTCTCTGATCAGCTGGTTTAATCTACACCACATCAGTAATGGGCAAAAGATGTCACAATCTGAAGAGGGATTTGCAGAACCTAAGCTGGTCATTAAGCAGGTTGGTAATGTTTTCCATTTCACTTTCTTGCCTCCAAATTCCTAATGTTTTCAAGGCACACCACAACAGAGCTGAACAGACAATCAAAGTTTTGCTCAAAGTCCACTCCACAGTCCTTAAATTTATTCTTTCTCTTTTCTCTCACCTGCTTTGAGAACAGGCTGTTAGCTTTCAGTGGCAAGGAATGGGCAAGAAATCCTGTCCTGAGGAATGGCACAGCTGGAAGAGGCCAAATAACCGTCAGGAGGACTTTTGTTCAATAATACTCCTCTGATGGCACAGAATCTGTGAACATCAAAAGCATGTTGTCAAAGTGCATTTGGTTGTCCATATCATTTCAGGCCTTTCTTCAGGGAAAAGGAACTGTACAAGGGGAAGACAACAATTTCATGTTAGCAAACCTCATGGATGAAGTTGATGGCAGAGTCTTAAAAGTGAAGCAATGATCCTTGGTCAGCTGTGACACAGACAACAACCTTCTTTTTCCTCAGTGGGAGAAATTTTAATTAAAGCTCTTATCATATCAGTTTTCTTATATTTTCTAGATTGCCCATGTTGGGACTTCAATTCATGGCATTACTCATTCTTTGGCTGCTGAAGACTTCTTCCAGTTCCTCAGACTGCATTGTTTTGATTAATACACGTCTGAAGATCTTACATCATTACTGTTGACATATCTGTAGAGAACACAGAATCACAAGCCTGTGATTACCGTTCACATTATAGTATTTCACTTTGAGGCCTTTCTGCTTTTTTAAAAGAGAATGTAATTAAAAACCTTGCTAGCCTTCAGAGAATAGGCATCCTTATTTCTTGACTTTTAGCAATAAGAGCAAGCTCTCTCTGCTGGTACATATGCTTCTAGCACTGGAAAATCCTGCTTATTCATGCCAGTGGGCTAAACAAATAATAAGGCAAGCACAGAAAAATGTCTTCAAACCTAAAAAGGCTCAAACTGAGATCAGCTCCCTAGACCATCAACAATATTAGATAGCTAAAAGAAAGTATAGACTAATGATTTTGAGTCACTGCTATAAAAATATTTTTAAAACTGATAATGGGTTCACATACCCATAAAAGTGGTATTAATTTTCATGGAAATGCAGTCTCAGACATACCTGGGTGTAAAAGGCATAGCAAGAGATGTGTAAAGTATAAATTGTACATTTAGCCTCCATTTAAAGTAACATTTAATTTGTTTTCCCTAATGATTTTAACCATGCAACTTATTAGTGCCAGTGGCATTGTAGAAAATTGGAAGTAGAATAACTTCAGGTGTAAAGTGTGGTTACTTCATTGCCCTACTTAGCTAAGTAGTAAATTGAAAGCTTGTTGGTTAGGTAGAAACCTTGATTTGCCACATTCCTCTAGCTGTTTTCTTGTAATTTAAAATTCAGTTGTATTTGACACCATTGAACTGGATTCAGCTCTCTGATATTCAAAACCAGCTTCATTTATCACATGTTGGGAACTTGCTTTTCAAAATTTCCATTTCCATTTCCATCCATTTGGGAACTGGATTTAACCTAGAATTTTTAAGTCTTTTTAGCTTTAAGTCTTGGGAAATTTTAGCAATGAACTCTTTGATGTTTGACTCTACTAGTGGGTCTGTTCAACATGTCAAGGGGCTCTTAGGACCTCAGAATGGCCCCACAATCCTTCTTATTATGTAGTTACCAACAGTCACCTAGTTGACTAGAGATGGAGAGTCTTAAACTTATTTTCCCCAAAATAGTTCTCCAAAAGAAACTTTCCCAACTATGCTCAAGACTCATCATATGCTTGAAACTGGTTCCTGCTTTGTTTGCTTGTTTGTTTTCAGCCAAGTTGTTTTAAAGCAACAGATGTTGAATAAAGGTACTTTTCTTTATACAATAGGCCTGTGAATGAGGCAGTCATTCTGAGAATGAGAATCCATATCGCTTTTCTATCTGAATAAATTCAAATCCATATCTCTCTTTTTACGAGAGTGGCATAAGGAGAGTGGAATGGAAGCTAGTGCAGGACATGCAAACTCTTCTCAATGTTTAGGTGCTGTACAAAAGAGAATTCACAATTACTGGGCCAAAACCCGGATAACAGCTGATTCTCTTAATTCCTGAGCAGGTCTTTATCCTCAAAGTAAAGAGATCATAGGTTCTTATTCTTAGGAATGTCTCCCTATTCTACACAAAATTATCTCTAGAAAACCTACAGAAATGTCCATGAGAGGATTAACAGAAACTTTTGTTATTCTCTCTGAAAAGACTCATGTTTCCTATCTCCATTGTCTCATGATTGAATTCACTCCTGTTTAGTGATATGGCTTTAAGAGGAGGAATTAAAAATAACCCTTCCAAAATATCCTCTTTATTAGTGTTTAGAAAACTCCTGGTGAGATATATGGCTTTGTATCCTCTTGGTCTGAGAAAAGATTTTCTCTAGGCTATTTTAAAGAGGCTGGAAAGGTTACTCTGTTCTTTAGCTTTAAAATAAAGAATTGTCCGTCACTACATTCTGTCTTGAGATTAATCCCTTGGGGAAGCATTCAAAGGATTTTGTGTACAACCATTACATCAAGCCTCTTGGATAACAAGGAGAGAAGACTGTCTAGGTATCTGGATCCAGAGATGCATGCTCCATTGCTCATCTCTGTCATAAGTGAAATCTACAAATAAAACACTTATGAAGCTTTAGGGTACACTCTGTCAAGTAGAAAAGAGTAGACAACTGCTGAACTGGTGTGTTTAGGACTGTAACCTAGGATTCACCTTTCCAAATTTTAACTATGTATGTGCTGCATTAGAGATGCATGTTCCTTTTCGATTGGAAAAGGGAGTTGTGCTCTTCACTTTAGGCACCCATCAGAGTCAATAGAAACCTGATAGAAACTTGCTCTGCCATTGCCAAGCACGATCCATCCTCTGCCCGCACAGTTATGTGTTGCTCAAATTTCCTCTGAACTTAGATTTTATCTTTTATTTTAGTTTCCCTGATTGTCATTATTACCTTGATTTGTCTGGTTCCCCTGAGTGAGAAATTTCTTGGCACTTAATTTTAAGCCTGTATAGCATTACAAAAACACAATGTAGCTTGTGTCTGCCTTTCTAACATGTAACATAAAGTAGTATTTTTTTAGGAGAATGTATTACAGAACTTAGTTACAGTTTCACCACTGACTACCTTCCAAATGGAATATAAAAGAATTTGACTGAACTAGGAAGCTCGCTTTATTATTGTGGCAGCTTCATTGTTCTCTGTATGGGATTGCCTCCTTAAGAATTCTAACACACATTGGTACTTTCTGATTAGTAATTTTTAGGGGGTTATCTTAGCAAGCTGATAAAGTCAACAGAAAGACCTGTCCTCCCTTAAAAGCTCTAACCTCTAAAACTTTAACCTGTCTGTGCTGGTTTTTTTGGGTTTTTTGTTGTTGGGTTTGTTTTGGGTTTTTTTAAACAACTCATTAGAGTTACAAGCTTCATTTCAGATTTCTCATTAGCAGCCACAAAAGGGCACTGCAGCCTGCACCCTTTGCAACACTAGAAACAGTGTCTTTGGAGTCTTCAAAGCAAACATTTTCTCAGAAGCCCTAACCCTGCACTTCTGCCCTGCAAGAAACTGAAATGGAAGAGAGCAGTTACAATTCACAAAAAGATATCTGGGACTGAACATTAGATATCATCTGGAAAGGCTACTTAGTCAGTGCTTTACCTTAATGCTAGAACGTACTTTGGCAAAAAGTTATTTAGGGCATGCTCCTGCTCAGACCCAGGCCAGCACTGGCTCTGAGGCTGGTCAGAGGAGCAATGGTATGAAGCCCTGATTGTTCCTTGGCCTCGTGTGGATTTGTTTCATATTCTACCTAATGGGCCATACAGGGACTGAAAAGTGTAGATCTTCAAAAGACATTATCATCCAGTTTAGGTTGCTTAGGCAACTCATCAGCTTTGGTACCACATAATCTCTGTAGACGCTCAGTTTCTTTAATTATTGTTTGCTTGGTTTCTCTCAGCAAAATTCTCTAAATCACAAAATATCTGCTTCAGGGAATGTCTCTTTAAAGGTATAAGAAGCTAAATGTTTTCTCTCACACATATTGCCTGCTAGGCATTCTTCTGTTCATCTTTTCCAACTAAAGAATATACATATATATAATGAAAAGTTCAATGATTAGAGTGTGTCCTAGGGAGACACAGGAGACGGGTTGCGATGCATTTTCTTCTCTGCCTAATGGACATAAGAAGTTGTACTTCCTTTTTTTCATTTTTTTTTTCCTTTCCCTAGAAGAATGTTCCAAATAAAATATACCTACCATGTGGGTCCATTTGTCATATCTGTCTACACTGATTCACTTTTCTGAATATTCATTAGGCAAGAAGCAGCACACAGCAAGTTGGTAGAGCACTCACATAGAATGGGCGAGACCTGGCTTTCTGTTATGGTTTCTTCCTCATATTGTGTTATTCTGCTATGTGAGGTTAAACAAGAGTTTAGCCATTTTCTTTTCATGTAAGAATTAAAATATGCATTATGACAAATTAAGCAAATAAGCTTCTTATTAGTTCATCAAACCAGTGAGGAACCACAGCTGAATTTGTTAGGCAGCCTGAAACATTTTCTGCTTTCTCACTGATTTCTTTGCTGTTTATAACCAGCTCTTTACATATACTTGTCCAAGCAATATGAGAACTTATTAAAAATAATTATGCTTATTCTGTCTTGTTAAATATGCAGCATAGTACCAGATTCATGGCAATAATTATATAATTAAATACAATGGTGCGGGTTGATATGTACGTCCATAGTTATATGTGTATTTATATAGATATAGTAAATGAATATAAAATAAATAATGAAAGTAAATCCAAAGAAAATTGCTGTCAAACAATGCTCATCTGTTTGGGAAAATTTCTGTAAAGTATGACTCCTGCACTAATTGTACAATGACTCAAATCATGATAGCAAAAATAGTTTTCATTTAATTCCCTTTGCCAAACTGTAGATCTTCCATAACACTGACCTAAGTTCCAATAAAAGAATAAAACAAATAACAGTTGATATGCACGGTGCTATACTATAATAATCCAATTATTTCCCATAGTGCAGAAATGGCATGCAATTTCCACACCTATGACTCCAGAGAGATGTTATTTGCACAGTTTGGATCTGAATGCCTAGTTAAATTTTGCTATGGTGCCTTAGGTCAGATTTATGTTAAATTTCTCTCTTTATAAACTCTGTGGTCACGTATTATTTTCTGGTGTGCTGGTTACATACACTGCTCTCTTGCTTGGCAGGAAATCTGTCTTTATGATCAACTTCTGCATCCTTGTGTTTAGTAGCCATGCCATAAAGGCAACACCTGCAGTGAGAAGCACCAGCTCCACAGTGGGGGGAATAAGAAACATGGGGACCGTGTTTTCCCGATGGCATTTCATCTGTCTTTCATAATGTAGCTCTGCTAGTAGCCTTAGGCAAGAGACCTTTCAGTTGTACAGTAAGACCACCAGTGGCCAGTGTCTGAGAGGTAGGATTTTATAATATCTTTCTCATCAGATGCTAATACATTTGCAACACAGAAGAAATAAATTTGATATATATCACAGTCTTGATAAACAGACTTATTTTTTAAATGAAAAAATGGCAGTCTTCTCTGATGCTTAGGGCCATACAAGCGCTGACAAATTGATTGTGGTATAAAGGATTTCTATGGCCTTGCAGAAGTCAGATTGATTTTTTTCTTTTTATTGGATCTAACAGTAGTTGATTGCATTTTACGTGTTTTACATTTGCATTTACAACTACGTCAAACTTCCTGTCTAAATCCAAAATGTTATTGACTTCAGCTGTGCAAAGCACAGTCAGAATCATCCTTCCTATTTTTGTATTTCCCTATGCAATATTCTCCTGACCCTGTGCACAAAGATGTAGTCTGTATGTAAAAATAAATAAATATATTCTATTTGATTCTCTGCTCGCTCTCTCTCCTTTTTTTTTTTTTTTATTTTATTCAATTTTTAATTTAAACAAACAGTTCAGGATTTGCTGAACTAATGGTTTATTGTTTGCCTTTGGCAAATGTAAAACTTCCAGCTGTCTACATTGGATAAAGCTATGAGACACCTCCTTTAAAAAGTCATCTTCTTTGAGTTGGTGACAAAGTGCAATGCCCACTGGAATTCTGGAATTTCATAACACACATTGTTGTGTGACCAGCTGTAGCCCAACAACGTACCATATGTACCCATGCAGCATCACTGAACTAATGCAATTCCAGGAAATAACAAAGTAGCTGGACTTTTTGCTTCCTGCTAAAGACAGTTCTGTAAATAATAAGCAAACAATCAATTCCCCCCAAAAGAAAAGCAGAGAGTTTCTTAACATGTATGAAAATCACCCTGGCTCAAAACTGTGATTTTATTTTTCTTCTGAAACTAAATTGACTGGAAACAGAATTCATCTGTTAGGAGGAAGAAAAAAAAACAAACGAAACAACCAAATAAAAAACCAAACAACTTTCTCACTGTTATGTTTCACCTTATTGGGACGAATTGCTTAAAAGTAAAATCTACAAAGGTTCATTGAAACTATCTCAGATAAACTATTATCTTTTTGGAACAGAAAGTGATCAAATGCAGCAAAGAGTTTGACTTCAAAGATCACAGGAATACGAAGGAACACAAAATGCCCAGTGGAGTATGTCCTCTTCCATGTTCTCAGGGCAGCACCTGCCATCCATTCACTCATCTCTATCCCAGGTCCACTTTCCTCCTTGCTAGCCTTACCTATAATCAGATCTGCAAACGTTTTTATTAACAACTTCTTCCTCACGCAGCTTTACAAAGAGACGGTCTTCTTGCCTAGATCACGTAATTTCTGACTTCACCCAGGATTGCTTCTCCACAGACTCACCTCTGGATGCTCTTAATTAATTTAATGCTTATAATGTTCACTTTACTCCACTGACTCATTTATGGACTATTTTCTGCCAACAGCCAAGAGTGACAACTCATAACATTTGAAATCCACAGCCAAACAGTCTTCTGAGTGCACACCACGTACTTTTGCTGCAAAAACAGAGACACTGTTTCACTGAAGAGACAACAGGGAGACTTCAGGGTTAATTGCTTGGAAAACTGTAAGACTTTCTTTATCTATAACTACTAGGCTGGAGATATAATTTTTTTGGCCCTTTTTTTTTTTTCTTTTCTTTTTTTTTTTTCCTCACCAATACTAAAAGTGTCCACATGTCATCATTTGCTTTCTGATAGTATGCTTCTATATCAAGTCATTGAAAGTTCAAAGGCATACCTTGAGGTATTTAATTTTTTCATTATGTTTTATATAAATGCTTTAAAGTGTTGTCTACATGTTCTTAGCACTCTTATCTATTCAAAAAAATCATAACATGACAAGTGAAGCAGTAGACTTTAATACAATTCATCAACAGTGAGTCACACTATTTGAAAATTCAAGTCTCCCCTCCCCCTTGGTAACCTAATTTTAAATGCTTTTGGGAAAATGACATGTGCAGTGTGTCCTCAATGTCTATAGATTTGGCCTAATTCGGTACAGGTGGGGATTGATTCTAAAAGCCCCCACAGAAAATTAGTGCCATCAGCTCCCTCTCACTTTTACTAATTCTCATTTCAACTGTGTCAGTACAGCAAAGAATGAGAGGTGGTTTTCAGTAGGAAAGGCTGATCTTTTTGGACATTTTCATCTTAATCATCAGATTGCATCACTTTCTATCTGTTATTTCCCACCTAGAAATGTAATGCAAACATCTAGCAATGGAAAGATGATTGGCTGTGCATGCATCTAATTTGAATATATTATCATTAACACAACCTTTATTGTAATAAGTGCAACTGCACCATACTATGCTATATTTAAAATACTGACTGAAATACTTGTGAAGGCAAGAGTTGAAGATGCTTGAGCTACCAGGCAGTCTAAGTAGTAAGTCTCTGTGGGTTCCTCTAGAAACTCAGGTATGGTCTATGAATGAAGATGGTATGTTTCACAAAGATGTACCACTGAGTAATGTTCAAGCTTGTACTCAGGTAAAGAAAGCATTATACTGCATCTGCGCACCACTGCTCCCAAGACAGCAAAATTAAAAACAAGGCATTTAAAATATTTTACAATTTTATCACCACACACAGTGGTAAGTTTAGGTTAAGGTGGTTAGGTGACAAGTTTAAGGTGGGTAGCCTGCTTTTTCAAACCCAATCGACATCTCCAACCAGTGTTGCACCAATCTGTGAGGATCACAGATCTGTCAGCTTGAGTCAGTATTGGTTAGAGCTCTTCACTGTGGGTTAGCGTTCGATGGAGATGAATCAGATGCCTCTACATCAGACTTCATTAAGCCTGAGCAGCATAAATATGCATTCATACTGTTTACTAAACAGAAATAACAATTTGCTAAAGATAAGCAGAAAGGAAAGAATACAATTATCTGCGGAGTCATTGTTCGTCTGCAGAGAAAGGGCCCTTAATGATCCATGAACTAGTTTTAAGCAGTCCATCAAAGATGAAGAAAAGCAAGTTGCTACAGACTGAATGTATTAGGTTTAGGTGGCAAGGTTTTTGTAGTGGGGGAGGGCCGCAGGAGTGGCCTCTGTGAGAAGAAGCTAGGGCTGCCTTGTGCTGGACACAGCTGGTTCTGCAATGGACCCACTGCTGGCCGCAGCTGAGCCCATCAGCCGAGTGTGTGACACCTCTGTGAAAACATATCTAGGAAAGGGCAGAAAATGTCAGACAGAGGAGGAGGAAAAAACCCCCAAAACCAACAGCAAGAGAAAAAAGGAGTGAGAAACAGAAGAGGAAACACCAAGGTCAGAGAAGGAGGAGAAAGAGATGTTCCATGGTGGAGCAGATATTTCCTGCAACCTGTGGCAGACCCATGCTGGAGCAGAGAAAAAGTGTGAGAGGGCAGGAGCAGCAGAGGAACCGCTGTGTACTGACCATAACACCCACCCTCTGCACCACGTGGAGGACCACGTAGAGGAGTCTGCAGTGAAGGAGTGAAGTTAAGCATGGGAGAAGGGAGAGGACAGGTGTTGGTTTAATGTTTGTCATTTTTTTTCCAACTATCCGGATCTATTTTAACTGGATATAAATTATTTTTCCTCAAGCCAAGTCTGTTTTGCCTTCAACAGTAATTGGTAAGCAATCTCTCTGTCTCTATCCACACCGATCAGCTTTCTCATTCTCTTATCTCCTCCTGTCCCGCTGAGGAGGGGGAGTCAGTGAGTGGCTGGGTGGGCATTTGACTGTTAACAGATGCTAATGCACCACACGCATATATATACACATATATATAAATCCCTATACTGTAAAACCTCTAAAAGGGTTTAAGTTTCCTTTGGAATGATTTTAAGGATCTTCAAATTGAAAAAGGTCCTTCCCATATGTTTTAAGTAGTTATGAGAAATATTTCAATCTTATTCTATTAAAACTTAGCCATCTTTGGTCCCTAGAAAATGTTAGGGCTCCACAGGCCTTGTTCATTGTATCTAGCCTAGTGAATTTTCTCTATCAGGGACACTAAGTTAATATCCTGCTGGAAAGATGCAGTCTGTTCTGCAAATAATATTCTGGAGTTTGCTGCATGGAAGATTCAGTTCCTCTTTTATATTGCATGAGATTCCTTAACTTCTGCTGTAGCCCTTCTGTTTGGCTTTTGGCATGGTTAGCTGTACTTTTCAGGTGTTCCCCTCCAGTTCAGTTTCTTGCCTGACATGCGGGGATTTTTTTCTCATCTGCGCTCATATTCAGTCGAGTGCTTTTCTGTCATCCGCCTCACAGAATAACATAAAACCCCCAAATATCTAATCTGTCTTTAAAAATCAGTTTGGGCTCAGAAAATAATAATATACCAAAATTCTAAATGTATCATTATTATATAATCTGTTTGTGTCTTTTAGTTTTAATCTGAACTCTGACTTACATGGGCAAAAATGTTTTGTCTTGATTTGGGGATAATTATATTCCTTAAATCTTTTTCATTAAATTATAAGTGCTTCCTTCTTCTTAACCAAAGTCTTTACTCTGGGTAATTATACTGTATTATACACACACATAATATATAAATATTGTATAAAATTTCATTTAACAAAGGTCCTGTTATCGATCACATGGAACCCCACCACCACCACATAACAGTTAAAGTCTCTCAGCTCTTTCTTTTAAGTCTGCCAAAGGTGATTCTTATCACCACATTAACTGGTAGCTTGGTTTGGATTATTAGTTAATGTCTGATGAATTCACCACTATATATATATACACACACACATATATGCATATATATGTGTGTGCGTGTGTATATATAGACACATATGACTATATACCTCAGACAGTTATTATAAACCACCCATAATATGTTCATAACAGCAACTCTGGTAAGTTAAAGTGAACAGGGAAACTAGGATCTCCAAGGATCCTCTAATAAGCTGGCATAGAGAACATAACTTGTTATTCATCAAAGAGATATTTTTCTCTTCTGAGTGAGAACTAGCCACATGCCTCAGGGTTATACCTGAGGCCATTACTCCTATAACCATAGCTTCATTTAGCTGAAGATGGAATACTAAAAAGTATTTATGTGACATAGAATGGAAGCATCTTTGAAAGTCATTGAGTTATATTTTTTTAAAAAACTGTTAAAGCATGCCTCCATACCACAATGCAGTTGTCTTCAGATATGTAAAAGTTTGGCCACCAGAAACACTGATGCAATCAGATATTTCTGAAAGTACCACCAGACATGCAGAAATGGCATCTTGTGTAGCTGTTGTCACCATGTCTGTATGTTCTGACAATTTCCATAAAACTAAGTTGATATTCATGTGGTGATCAAAATGGAACTTGGCAATAAATTCTTCATAATTCATTTTACCTTGATTTTCATCAGGAAATTAAATTCTCATATGTTTTCTAGTCTAAACAATTTCTGCTGTATCATGAGTTATACACTAGAAGTGCCTGTGTCTTTCCACTGACTCAAAAAACCAGAGTTTAGATGCAAAAGCTCTATGTTGTACTAGCTCAGATTTAGAAGTGTACATTGCACATACCTAAAGGTTAGATGAGATGAGTTTAATTCATAGTGCCTGTTGCCAGAAAAACATACAGGATCACATGTTTGAAATAAACTTACCAGTTTTCACACAGCAAAAACCATGACAGTAAACTTCCAAATAGATCCATGAAAATATGTGTCCATGCCTACTTACTGCTAGACTGATGCTCAGTGGGACTATCAAATGATGCAAAGTTGCATGGAAAAAGGCAAACATCACAATCATCTTCAAGAAATGCAAGATAGAGGGTTTTGGAGACCTTCTGGAAAGTCAGTCTCATTTCAGTCCCGGGAAAGATTATGGAGTAAATCCCTCTGGATGCCATTTCCAAATGCACAAAGGGCAAGAAAATGGCAGGGGGAAAAGCAGATGGGTTTGCCCAGAGCAAATTGTCTCTTACCGGCCTGATTTCCTTATGTGATGAGAGGACAGGGTCAATACCTAAAGGGAGAGCAGTGGATGCTTTACAACTTGACTGCAGTAACACCTTCAACACAATATTCTTACAGCCAAATTGGTGAGATATGGACAACGTTAGAGTGGACTATACAGTGGACTACAAGACTCAAGAGTTATCATCAGTGGTATGAATCATACTGGCTACTTGCGATGTGGCCAATAATATTTAACATATTTATTAGCAATCTGGATAAGAGGAGAGAGTACTCTCTCTGCCTTGCAGAGAAAAATTGCCTTGTGATACCATATGTGTGCAGCTTTGCTCCCCACTGCAAGAAAAATATTGAGATACTGGAGTGATTCCTGTGGACCACCAACATGATGTAGACATCCTGAAGCATGTGACATGACCAAGAAAGAGAGAAGTGTGTTTGTTCAGCCCAAAGAAAGGAAGATTGAAGGGAGACCCATTTGCTGTTTCATCTATTCCATGGGAGAATATAAATAAGACAGAGCCAGACTGTTGTCAGAGTTTCATAGTGATGCACAGTGACAAAATAAGAGGCAATGGAGAGAAATTAGAACAGAGATATTCTGACCAGACATGAGAAAACTTTTTTTTGCTATGAAGGTAGTTAATCTCTAAATCAGATTGCCCAGAGAGGTTGTGGAATTTCCATCCCTGGAGATTTTCAGACTCTGATGGATGTGATCCTAAACAACCTGCTCTAGTTTACCCTGCTTTGAGTTGAGGACTGGACTAGACGATCATAAAAGGTCCTTTTTAAATCAAGCCTAAATTAGCTTACAGTTCTTTCAAGAGCTATCTATCCACCTGAATGCTTAAAAAACATCTATAAACTGTTGGAGAATTTTTTCAAAAAATAGATAAACATCTACTGAAATAGAATATTGCATGCACACTATAATCAAAAAGACTCTTCATCTTTGTATTCTGAGGCATAATCTACGCAGACAGCAGCTGTGCTATAGACTGCAGTTTGTAGAGGTAAGCAGTGAACCCTTTAAATGTTTACGTGAAGCCTGCAGCATATGCATAGAAACTTGTGCTGGTTGTTGGGGTTTTGAAGGTTTCTAACAACACTTTGCAAAATATATCTAGATCCTCTGGGAGTGCTATAAATATAGGTGATTACTTATTGATTTTTAAAATGCTAATTTCAGTTTCAATGCGGATTCAGTTTTCAGTATCTTGTTGATATGAATAGCATCCAGTGTCCAAGCTGGTAAGTAATTGAGGCTCTGGGAGTATGACTGCTCTTGTGCTAATTAAAAACTAATCATCATCGTGAGAACAAATACCTACTGAGACTTTTTAACTATAACTCCTAAAGGATCTTCTCAAAGTTTGCATGCACACACATTCTTTGTCAAGTGTGAAGGCTACTTAAGATGCTGAACACATTACAGCTGTAATACCACAGTTTCTTCCAGGCTTAGGCACAGGAATGATCTCACTCTGAGTTCTGTGATTAAACCCGTGCAACCTTTTTACTTCTCTCATGGACTGAGGACTCCTTTTCCCTCCCATTTCCCCACTCAGTTCTACATGGCCACAATTAAGGCAGTGGTAAAAATGTTTTAATGATCAGCTACATCTTCAATTTTTTTTTTTTAACCTGATTAGAATATCAACCAAAGAAACACAAAGTGTTCCTGCCTTTTGCAAGAACATCATCTAGGAAACAAATACTGATGTATGCACACACATATGGATAATGTAGCACAAGCTTGATTTACACATCCAAGTAAAGGTACTACTTTTGCTTAGAAACTGAAAATATGCTTTAAGAAAAGTGCTTTTGGATACACTGAGACTGTAAATACTCACTCTGGAATTGAACCATCTGTAATACACTGTGTATTCTGTATATTTGCACTGGTGTGACTTTGGAACGTTAAGCTCTTCCAGGCAAGTAAAATATAAACAAAAGCACATAATGAAAATTTCAAGTGAGCAGCACAATCTGCATGCAGGTAAATAAAAATATTATTGCATATTTTATTCCATCAGTAGATTTTAAGAATAAGCATACTGTGATAAGGGTTGGGGGTCTTTTTGTTTGTTTTGGGGTTTTTTGTTTTTTTTTTTTTTTTTAAATCAATTTTAGGCAAAGAAACATCAAGAAAGGTTAAACCGTGGACATTTCTGATTTCAAGGATAATGATGAAAATGATTGTAGAAATTTGAATTGTCAACTCTCAAGGACTATTTCTTAGTGTAATACTTCTGGGGATTCATCTTAAAAACCACTCATTCCACTTATTTTTAAGCTGCATTTGATATCCTTCTGCTGTATATTGCCTGAACATGTCAACGATAGCTGAGAATAGCTAATTATAATCATGGGAGGGGTGATAATTATAAACAGCAAGTTCCCAGTTGCCCTCCTGCCATACTTTTCCAGTACTGCAAGTGTGTAAAAACCATCAAAAGTTAAAACTGAGAACAGATTCTATCCCTTTCCTCTGCAAATTCAGGGAAATTTTCATGAAATGAATAGGAGGAGACGTAATTCCTCAGTGGAGATGCTATGCAAAAGAAAAATTTGAACAGCTCTAAGATGCTACCTATTAGTGACGAGACATTTAGTTTAGTCATTTTAAAATAAAGTATTACACATCTCATCCAGGTTTCTTCTGGTAGGTGCTTGAGTCACAGTAGCAGATAAACCAAACTAGTTTTAACTGAAATATGAAGGCAGGTGAAAGTAATGGAACGAAATTCTATTAAACAGATGAAACAAAAAAAAAGAGTACCTTGCAGAAAACAATTGTTTTGGGAATAGATTGTTATATTGAGTTTTGACACTGTTTTTTAGATTACCTGACAATATGAAAGGGGGTAATGTAGGACTTTAGCTTTGCACTGTTTTGTTGAGGAAAGAGCAGGAGTCATCCTGTTTGTCAGAAGCAAAAGTAAAAGCTGTGGGTAGCTTTGGCCTCCACAAGAGAGTCTTCTGTCTTAACAAAAAGAAAATTTGACAGATAGGCCAAATTTAGGCCACCTAGTTAGTTCCTCTGGGGTGGATCTACCAACATGAAGGAGTTTCTTCTCTCCTCTGTGCAAGAACACACATTTCGCTCATGAAAAGCAGAATATGAAGGAGACAATACAAAAGAGGAGAACTTTGAGATTACTTCGGCCACTGAAATTGTTGGGCCATGGAAGGAACCACTCAAGCACAACCTCAGCGAGCTTCAGCCAGAACACCAGAAGTGATTACAAGGGAAAGCAAGATTATCATAGAACTCGTGAGAAAAAATGACTTCTAATGGGATGTTGTAAGGGTGTTTTGGAGATGTACAAAATTTCCTAAATGCATTAGGAGATATTTAGAAAGAGGACCACAGGTGGAAAAAGGTAGAGATAAAATGCATTATGCAGGAATAAATGCGGGAAAATGGAGAGGAGGGAGGACAAAATGTGCTAGTCACATGTAAACAGTGGCTCAGTATAATCCTCTGGTCAAGATCTGCATCTGATCGTTGCAACCTGTCCTGCCCTTTTACTAAACTCTATTTCCCATGTGACGCTCTGTGTGTGTGTGTGTAATTTGGCAATGCAGTTTACACTGGGCTAGTTTGTGAGTTGGAAAAGAGGGAGAGCAGAACCTGGAAGGGGTCAAGGTCAGAGCTGGAGACTGGATAAAAAAGGCCGAGGGTCTGAACATGGATTGGGGTCTGAGGGATCCACTCCAGTGAATCATGAGGGTGAGGGTGTATGCATGTTCCTACTGGTAAACTTCCAGCCTGGTCAGCCAGACAAGAGGAGCAGGATAGGCCCATCTATGTTGATCACATTTATGTGAGGGCTGTTAGTGCTAATGTGGGTCTTTTTCTCCTTTTTGTGTTGATCTGTGTGGCCCAACATGTTTGTATTGTGTGCGCGTCTATTTGCACCTTGGGAATATGTGCTCAGCCCCACTACTGAGCTGGAAATGGGGAACAGCAGCAGCCACATCCAGCAAAAATGTGAGGGAAAATTCTCCTGGGTTCATCTTCCTTTCACGGCTGAGATTTTTAATGTTACAGTTGTTCAGCTGTACTCAGAACTGTCAGGATCTTTTTTTCTTGCCACCTGCACCTCTGTACCTGACACCACTCATACTGAAGCAGGTCTGTGAGCATTTCTGCTGGGTTTTGCTGCAATGCCTTTCAAATTTCCTGGTGCTTTAAGCGCTTCTTTTTTAATCTTGCTTCAAAGCACATGGCACATCTCTGAAGCCCTGGAATCATTCAAATCTGAAGCACTCTGGGGTTTCTGAGTCACGCTCTGTAATTTGAAGCATTTGAAGCACCTGGGAAGATCTGGGACATATTTATTAATTATCTTCTTATAGCACCAAAGATATACATAGAGATGTACAGCCAAAATTAAAGGCATGATTTTTTTTTTCTCCCCTAGAAGCTTTAAATCTCAGTGATTGATCATATAAAGTGCCAATAAGTGCCAGTGAATATCAGAGGACTACTGGGTTCTCAAGCTCTCTGGACCAGGTTCTAACAACAGGTAGAATATTTCCCCGTGAGGGAATTTTGAACTCTCAAAAGATTAGATTCATACCTGAATTTTGGATGCTTATGTGAACCAAACTTCTGAATCTTTTAAATTCAGACACCCCCGTTGCTTAAGGGATATGAGTTCTTCATTCTGCTTTTCACAGGAAAAATAAATACACCAATACCTGCCAATGTATCACAGGAGAACTTGTCTACTTCAGAAAATCAGACAAATTCTGTTTATTCATGGTTGTCCCTGTGCCAGTGTTCTTATCTGAGACTGAAAGTCAGCTTGTTGCTAGAGAGGAAATCTGTGATTTAAGTCTCATATTTTTTAAGTGTAACTTGTTATATATGCATAACAGCTGTGAAAAAAGAGGTTTCCACAAAACTGCATGAAGCCCTTTCTCAGGACACCTGCTTGTCAGAGAGCAACTCTTCCTCCAAAGTGGATTTTAGTTAAATTGAAAGAAAGAAACTCTCACTTCTTGTGCAGCTTACTCAAATATATCTAGCTTCACAAAGTAACATGCACAGTACTCCATGACTGAAAACTCAAAAACATTCTCTGTCACACTGTGCCAACAGTGTGTGTGTGATAAACATCCTTCTTCTCTTGCATTATTACTAGGACTTTAAGTTGGAAAATAATTTCCTGAGGCCATCTGTTTGTTAGAGAAGGGTCCAAAGCAAAGTTTCAGTCCATGTTTGTGGGAGCTAGGGTCTAGCTCTACAAACTCAATCCATTTGTACTGTTTCAATGTGAAATGTAGTTCCCACTCAAGCTCCTTCCTCCTCCATTGGCTTTTCTGTTTCTGCTTCTTGTTTAGATATTTTCCATTGTCATTGCTGACAGTGAAGGAGTAAGTTCTCTCTATGTGTATATTCATGCAGAAAAAATAATTCATGAAATCGCAACTCATCTCTGGACTCCCCTCAATTTTCCTGCTCATGGATAGATTTCTCCTTTCTCATCCACTCGACTAGGCATGAACAGATGTCCTATTTCTGTATCATTTCTCTAATTTCAGGCTCAGCTTTTCAAATCTTCTATTTATACAGTAAAAAAAAAAAAGTATAGAAATTCTAGACTTGACAAGAGAATTGCTATTTTTTCCAGCTTCTTTGCAATTATCAGTTACTTCAAGGTACTTAAATGTATGGAGTAGTAGACCTGCAGTGAGCTGTAATAATTTCCCTTCTTTTCTCAACATCTACTCCTTATAGTTAAATCACTTTGACTAGAGGATATCAGAAACTATCCAAGATTAGGTGGAGGAACAATGAGTGCATGAAGTTATAACAAAAATACAATCACAAGAAAAATTGTACCACATTCTCCTTATTCCTGTGCACCCCCCTCTATATATGCCACTTGTCAGATACCAAACTGTGTAAGAACAGATGGGTTATCTAGACATGGGCTTGTACTAAAAATACAGAGGTCAATAGTTTGATTAGTACTCTGGATTCTATGATAATGTATATAATTTGTTCCACAGACAGCTTAACACTATTAAAATTATTTTGTTCCTTTTGTAACAGTAAAATCTTACAACCAGCTAGAAAACAGTAGCACTACATGTCCTATATTAAGTATCAATGGGATTAAATGGCAAAGCTGATTTTTTTTTTTCTTTTTTTTCAGTTGGCAAATCAACAGTTCAAGGGGTTATTCCTCTGGCAGTTAAAACATCAGTGCAACATACACAGCATCATTTGGATTCTGATGGATCAAACATAAACTTTTCCAGGATTATTTAGGGCTGAAGAGTGCCTTAGGTGACAAGAAATGCCCGTTGTTATAAATAGTGATATTTTAGTAACACACTAAAGCCTGGCTTTGAAGAAGGGTTAGAATCTGGCCTGTCTTTTTGTGCTGATAATTAATTGCAGGTGCACATAACTGAGATACAATTCATTGCCAGTGCCAAACTGTGCCATAAAGCTAAGGAAGCTGGCACTTAAAATATGGCCTGAAGGGTTTTGCTCCTACTGCTGTTCAAGTTGATGGCAAAAACTCCTACTGATCTGAACAGGAAGAGAATTTGGTCCTAACTGTGCCTGTGAGTGAGACTACTTTTCTTTTAATGTAAATTGACATGTCTTAGTCTGACAAATTCTTTTCATTATGGGCACTAGGATTACTTCATGGCCTAAGGCATTCATGGCTCTAAACTGTTCCTGGCATTTTAAAAAATAATAATTTTAAGCCTATCCCCTGTCTTATTACATTTTGGGCCCTTAACTTCTCGGGCTTCTGCAAAATCAAGTGCTGTAAAACAAAGCCTGAAAACACGGGCACTAGTATTGCACAGGGCAAGGGAGGTGCACAGAAGCTGAGTGATACGCTGCAGCAAACACACTTTTCTGCCCGTTCCGAACAACTGCAGTGTCTGCAGCTGAAATATCAAAGGGTAAATTCAGGACTCTGTTTAGGCCAGTGCACTCCCATTGGTTTTCGTGTAAGGAAAGAATGGAAGAAAAGGCTCAACTATTTTTCTAGTAGGAATAAGTAAATTTCTAATACAAATAAGAATATTTTAATACCGTACAGATGGACTGTTTGGGGGAAATTAGCAATTTCTGTAGTAACTATATTAGTGGCAATTATGATATTTGCATTAAAGGTGGATTCTGCCCCAACAGTGACGCTGGCTAGGTGGTATCACCTGAATAGTTTTATTCTTCATACTGTAGCAGCAGAGAAATCAATTATGGATTCTCCCCCTCCTCCTCTCTGTTAGTCATATTTGAAGTTTTGACGCTGTGCTTTCCGTTTATTTGCTGCTGGCCTAATAATCCCCTGCATGCTGGGAAAACCTTTGTTCTCTGACAGAAGTAATAAAGCTGTCTGCACGATTCCCTCTTGTGAGACATGGAGCGCTCCCATTTTATTTAATCTGGTGGTGTGCAGCCTTTTCAAAGTAAACACTTCACAGGGACCGAATGTGGAATGACATCCCAGTGACCGGCCTGCGTGACCAAAAAAAATTAAAAACTTGCCTGTCAAGAAAAAAAAAAAACAAACAATGACTCTTAATTTCAGGTTCCTCCCCCCTCTCAACGAAACCTGCATGAGAAACCTGGGTCAAATGGTTTTTAGCTCTCATTTCTGCTGGAGCATGTGTCTTCCTGTGGAAGTGCTTCAGCTCTCCACTGCTCTTCATTCACTCATTCCCACTGAATGGCAGCATACAGAAAATGAAGAGATCTAAATGCCAGCAGGAGGCTGGCTGCTTTCTTCTAGGCATGTCCTGAGCCCAGTCACCCAGAACAACTTGTGATCTCTGGACAAAGACACTCACAGCAGGTGGCCATATCAAGAAATTTTCCTCCTGGAATTAGATATTATTCCAGGAATCACTACTGAGTCAAACATAATGCCCCATCCTGCTGGGTCAAGTAGGATTTCATTTCAATTTCTTTACACAACGATGCGTTTCATCTTGTCTGCGTACAATGACAGTGCTCAGGCATGAAATAAATTGAAGTGCTTGAAAGGCAGAATTATCCCTTGAACCTGCAGCATTCCCGACCCCAAAAACATACATTGTCAAGTGAGTTCCAGATAAGCAGGATCTTCACCGAGTGTTTGTGCTGCTTGGCTTCCTTTAATCATACTCCCTTTTGTAAAAGGGATTTTCGAGGGGAAAGATAAATCATTGCTGAGGAAAAAGGTCATTTTCAAAAGGCTTTAAGAGCTTCATTTTGTGTGGCTTTTCAAGGTGAAACAGGTAATTCAGTGCAGTGAAAACCTTTTGTATTCAACTTAATTCACAGTTCACACTACCAAGAAAAAAGTAACGAAATAAGCTTGAATAAAATTCATTAAAACTGTTCTCATAGGTGTGTGAGCCACATTTTGTTGTTTGCTAATACATGGGCCTGAATATTGAAAAATAAATTTATGACTAATACTGAAGCTGTATATCCTGGCTTTAAATCATCTGTGCCTCCAATATTAGACCATTTTCTCGCTGTAGCACAAAAGACATCAATCATTTCTTCTGGGAATCACTTTTGTAACGCATATACTGAATATACTGATACTGAGACATCCAGCCACATCATTGACATCCTGCCCACAACCAGACGGAGACTCATATTTTTAGGGTAGCAAATGTTTTGCAATGTTTCATGTATAATGAGTCTACCCTGGATACAGGAACTCTTTCTGTACCTCTTTCAGTCTACCAGTGTAGACCTTCCAGATCTCTGGTCACAGGCCAGACATCTATCTTTGTTTAAGATATCTGCGCTCTGTGTTATAACCTCAAGATATGAGCTCAGTGTAAGATTGACCAGATGAGTATACATAACTTGGGTTAGTAGACTAAGTCATGATCCTTTCAACTATAATGAATACACTTCTCTCTTCTTTCCAATTTTTCCCACTGAGCTGAGTATCCTTTAAAGCATGGCTGCATGCATTTCACTGGAACGGTTGTGCAAAATGTTCATTAATGTTAATTGACTCATCTATAACCTTAAATAATAACCCTAATAGAGAAAGTCCTCTTTCATAATGAGGACAAAATATTTTTGAAACATGCATCTGTATCAAAAATAGGGAATACAGAAACTGATCTTGTTTGCTTACTTGTTTGTCCCACACATAAAATAATGTTGATCAAGATATGGTCACCTTCAACTCTGACCCAGATCAAATGCCTGCCCTAAAACTGCCGTAGAGACTAAAGATAGTCATATTTTACTAGAAATAGGCAGAAATGCTGCTAAAAAATGAACGTTCTTCCATGAGATTACTCCATTCCTTTGTTATTTCCTCTTTTAGGGAAATAACAACCCTAAGGAAATGCAACCAAGATCACAGATAGAATATGCCTGATGAGGAATGTCATGAAGGAATCTTGTTCCTCAAACACATCTTCTCGTCCCTATCACATCTACTTGTTTAACAAATTATATTACCCCTGCCTCCAAATCCTTCTTCTTTGTGGAATATAGTGTGTTTATTAAGAAGTATCTTACAGAGATTGTACATAGGACAGGGGATGAGTCATGCTTATGGATTGTGGCAAAGTACTGTGAATCTAGTTTAAATTTTCAATATAGTGCATCTCTTCAAATCAAGAGCCACGGACCAAGTGCCCAATTGATGCTCTTAATCCAGTGAAGAGGATATAAATATAGTCCTGTTCATACAATAATAATTGAAAGGATGAATTCATTTAGGAGAGAGATTGACTGTATTAAGGAAGACAATTAGTATATTAATTTTCTGTAAACAATTCCAAAATAAAAATAGACTAAAATAAAAAAAGATAAAATTTTCTACTCTGCACAATTATTTTTATGATATCCTGGTGACTGCAAGAAGCCATGCAAATCTTGGAGACAATTCCCCTTCAGTATGATCATTTGAGTGGACAAACCTTTTCTGGAACATACGAAAAAAGCCGGGGTAGAAGGGAATAAATATGCAAAGGGAAAGACATGGTTTCACGGAACTTATTATTGAGAGTAAAGCAGCTCATGCAGTCATTGATGTCCTTCTGACTACTCTAATGTAAGACTGTTCTAAATTAATCTCAGATCTGTCTGTTCCTCTAGAAAGAAAAAAATGTGGTCCTGGAGGTAATTTAATCACAAGGGCAATGCCCATTTTCATATAAAACCATTCTCTTCAAGGCCATTGGTAGAATTTTAACCTACAAAGCAAGGTATATGTTCTATTCCAATGAAAATTTTGGACCCAAGTCTACTAATTTTATAGTAAACCAGGGCCTCTCAGTGCATTCCAGCATCTTCAGAGAAAAGGTTACAGGGGAAATCCTAATTAATTTTCCTCAGTAGATAATTAGCCTATTAATGTGATCTGATTCATAAATATTCTGGTGTGGATTTACTTTTTCAAAATGAGATAGATCTGAAAAAAGCCTCTTATACTAAATTTAAGTTTTTGGCAAAATAAATATGTCAGATTTCCATGTTCCAGAGAGATTCTTTTTATTTAGTAGGGAAGGCACGTTTATATTTATTAACAAATAAACAGACAAACAACAATAACAACAACAAAAAGATAATCTAAAGTAAACTAAGAGCATCTATGATTATCAGCAAACACCAGTGTATATAAAGCGGTCTTTCTTCATAGAACTGAAAGGGCTTTGTGGGCTATCTAAAATTCCACTGACTACAAGGTGTTAGGTAGTTCATACCGCGCTGTATTTTTGTGGTAGAGGATTTTTGTTTGGTTTGGGGTTGTGGGGTTTTTGGGGGTTTTTTTGTTTGGTTGTTTGGTGTGGTTTTTGTTTGGGGATTTTTTGGTTTTTTTTTTTTTTTTTTTTTTTTTTTAATTAGGATATCCATCATTCTATATGCAAGGATAGTAGCAGCTTTTATAATAATCTAGTACTCTTCTGTATACTTATACACAATGCACCAACCACAATAGCTACAGTAGCAGAGATTAAACACATCTCTTTCTTAGACACCCCATCTTTATGTAAGGAAAGACACAGCATCATTTTTCAGTAACCTTATCCCTTGGCCATGGAACTGAGTAAACAGAAGATCAGAGATGAGATAAAACGTTGTGGTTATATTCTCTTGATCTAAAACTTGCCAACACAAACAATTCTCTGTAATCAGAGGGCCAGAAAGCTAATGACCCTATGATTTCAGAAGACAGGAAAGAAATTGAGAGGACAATTTGTTTTCATTCTTAAAGTATTGCAAGCAGCTAGCAATCATGAGAATGCAAACAACATAGTTAATAGTCTTGATAATTTAAACATATGAATCTTTCTTGTCCCATCTCCTTAAGATTTTAAACTATTCCACTGGAAAAAAAAATACAAATCTAAACAAAATACCTTCCATGTTGGTGTAGGGAAATCACATAAATGTTTAGTCCAGAGAAAAATGTTCCTTCCCCTTCTTTTCTTCTCAGAGTGTTAATTCAATGTTTATTCTGAATTGCAGCTCAAATACATAAAATATTTCTTATTTCATGATTACGACCTGTCATAATTTTTCTACTTTATAAAAGTATGCTTCCAGTTGACATTGTGTAGTTTTGCGCGTTTTGTTTGGTTGTTGATTTCTAATGCATATTTTAATTTTAAAAATTAACATGAAATGTAATTTCCATAAATGTGTATTTATACTAAGTCACCAAGAGAAATACAGGGAAAGTCATTTAAATCCCAACCACAGAAAATATTTTATGAAAAAGTAGTCTTATTTTGATCAAATTCATTTTCCCCAGGATTTGTTAATTGAAACAAAAATCCCTATCAGTCATTTTAAAAGTTAATTTTCTTGTCTCACCACATTTACATCTATAACTATGTATTTCAAGGTGGGGGGGAGCTTACAAGACCGTTTATCATGTTTACATTAGTGATAAGCACACACAAAAAAAAACCCCATTAGGTATAGTACTTTCTTTTGAATGTGTTAATTCTTATCTGAAGAATAATTGGTATTTTGGTTGCTGACTCTATGTGGTGCTGAAGTGGTTCTAGGAATATCAGATGAACAGTTGTTATAGTTCGTAATAAGCCTAGTCTTTATTTAAATCAAAAAACTGCATAAAAATAGTATCATACTTAATATTGCTGAGTGCAGTTTGAGTTCTTTTGTGTGCACATATAAAAATATATAAGCCTGGCTTTGTATTAGATATTAATTATTGTCAGACATGCTTTGATCTGTCAGGTATTAATTGGAAAGTTGCACAAATGTGCATTTTCTTGGATATATGTGGAGTATTCCCCCACACCTTTTTTTTTTTCATAGAGACTTTAGCTTTTCCCATTGGGGAGTCTAGCCACCTCCCGGGGGAAGTTCTTCCATGGGGAACGAGGTATCCACCCTCACCAGGGACTTGTAACCCTGAGTCTTTGGGAGTTTTGTTTCGCACCTGTGCAGGCACCAAGCCTGGCACCATAGTGCATCGGGACAGGGAGCACAAACTGGAATTGGAGTTGTACTGCTCCCACACAGCAGCCCTCAGTGGAAGGATGCTCACCAGCTAAAAAGCACAAAGGCAACCACTGCAATTACCTGGAATTCTCTAATTAGCCCTTTACAAAACTCACATCTTTTTCACTGCCAACTCAGCATTAGCATCTACATCCATGAACTCCCTCAACTGAAGTGGTCTGCTAAACAAGCTGAATTTCTTCCACAGTACACAGCTAATGGCCAAGTTTTTTATATCTTTTTTTTTTTTTTCCCCCCAGCATTATGAATTTATTGAACAAATAGTTCCCTGTCTACGATGCTGCAATCCCTGAATTTTAGAATTAAGAGTGCAACAAACAAGAATGACCTTAAATATTTTATATAGGCTCTGACTTGTAGTTACAGTTTCTTAATTTGTGCAAATGGAGAGGATAAAATTCATCAGATCGCTAGAGTTTGCTTTTCTTTTTGACTCAGTTCTCCTGTAAAGCCTTAAGTTTTGGAATCACAGGAATATTGTTCAAGTGCTTATCTATTCAGCGTTCATAAAATGAAAATTAAAGACATCTCTTCAGGTGGATTGCTGTAGATAGAGACGTTATTGTATTATCTTGAGTAAATCTTTCCACTCTTCTCTTTCTATGCCTATATATGTGTCTGTGGGAAAGGGAAGAGGGGTTCTTTGTGAATTTTTGTGTTCTCATTCCCTGCTGTCAGTGAACATTCACTTTCTGTTCTTTTAGCAGGAAACTGCTTTGTTCAGCCATTAATTCAAGACCATGTTTTAATATTATTATTTCTGGTTTTATTGTTTACTTCTATACAACTAAATGAGATTTGACTCTGTCAGGCACTGTACACATAAGAAAGAAAAAGACAGACCATGGTGCAAAGAATCCATGTCCCGTAGGTAATAAAAGCCTTAGCAGATAAAATACGAGGAGAAAGATTAATGATTAATGATTGATACAATAAACAGTCATTTCTACATGTCAGTGCCAGGACCATGCTTTTAATGTACATGCTTACACAAGGACCAGCAATGACTTTCAGTATTTGGATGTGGAAAATTCTCTCTCTTACCTAGAGAAGATGTGAAGATAGCAATGAATAAAAGATGTACAAGTATATT
Source organism: Grus americana (assembly GCF_028858705.1). Lineage (NCBI taxonomy): Eukaryota > Metazoa > Chordata > Aves > Gruiformes > Gruidae > Grus > Grus americana. Next base: position 43,120,932 of record NC_072854.1, read on the forward strand.
CCTGGAACTGATGGTCAAAGAAGATCTTTTACGGGAACATCGAGAAAAGCTACCAATAAATACCACCCAGTCATCAGAATAAACTAATTGAATTGAGTAGTATATTTCATAACAGAAAAGAGTTGGTTTATGAAAAAAATATTAAAATGCCATTCAAAACCCAGTCACAAACAAAGAACATTATATTTCATTTGAAGTTCTTTACATATAAGGTTAATAATCTGTATTTAAAGGCAAAGAATAGGATGATATTCCTGTGCTTCCATTTATAGGAAATATGTGTGAAAAACTTTATGATTTCTTCATTTTTCTAAATTTCATCCATAAGCATGGGGTGCTGTTCTGATTCAAAAGTGTCAGTCAGCTAAGGAACATGGGAGCTACATGACTCTAAAAGAATTAGTGGTACAACTTACTAACTTTAGGGATTCACTCTTTCTCAATTTAAAAAATTAAAGTAAGAAAGTCTTCCAAAATCATATTTAAAGCCAGTTTATTAAATGTGTTATTGTTATTGTTATACCAGGAGTACTCATAATCTGCCAGACATCTACCACCAACTACTTTTAAGTTCTGAGTACAATATTCAGGACTGAAGTTTTACTAGTTCTGTTATAACTGATCATGAGATATTACTGAATTCATTCTAACAAGCATTTTTAATTCTAATACTTTTTTTCTAATTGATCTGTAGGGACAGTTTTTGCAGGTACAAAGGGATAACATCAATAAAAAACCACTAGAAGTTCCTTTCCATTCGAGGCCTTTAAGGTGAGTCATAATTCTCAAAAAGCTCTCACTATGGCACAGCATCGGCACCAATATAACTTTATTTTCTCTCATCCTTTTGTGAAGACTCTGTATATTCTCTTTAATGCCAGTGGGAGTCATGCTGGGTCTTCAAGATGAGCTTACATTGACAAATGCGGGTTTTTTTCCTTCAGATGGGCATGATGTGAAATCTGTTGAGATGAAAAGCATACTTACTAGGTGTGCATCCAGATTCACAGTCCTGATGGTGGACGTGCTCTCCTAGAAAGATGGAGGATCAGGAGAATGGAGCAAAATCAGTGAGGAATTGACTTGATCCAGTTTCAGTCCTAACAGTAGAATTCATGGTAATACACTACCACCATTTGGCATATAAGATGTTTTGCAAAATGTAGAGCTATTTTGTTGGATTTTAAACAGAGATAATGCTACTGCCAACGAAGTAAACGAGGAAAAGAAAGCCAGTGGCTACATATTGGAGTTCTGATTCTCTATGAAATAAAACCCAAGGAAATTGAAGAATGGTTGTTCTGCTTGTTTAATCTAACACCTGTAAATATAGCAAGACTCTTGTTAATTGTAGAGCAGACAAGGTAGTGGGATTAAATTTTACATGGTCACCAAGGTGCTAATCAACAATAAGAAGTGTGACTATTGCCACTTGTCTGCAAGGTGTGAAACTTTTGCTGCCAGGCAGGAGATATATTTGGTCAGCAAATTAGATGGACTGACAGATTTATTTTTTTTTTTTACTGGTTCTCCTACATAGAGAAATGGAGAAAGTTCCATTTTCACTAACTTTCAGAATATGCTTATTACAAGTACATGAAGTATTTCCCTGCAAAATGGATTAGCTGCTGAGATGTCTCACAGGCATGGGAGTGTCTGTTAATGCCACAGTGAGCACGGAGCAGCAGTACCATTTAATATCAGGCATGACTGGATAGCAGCAAAAATTGCAAGAAGAAAGAATCTTGTCATGAAAAAAGTCAAAGATCAGTTTCAGATACCTGAAATTTGCTTAGAAGATAACTCTTTTGCAGTGGGCAAAACACATCATGACGCTGCAGCTGAGTGATGTGGAACGTGCAGAAAGGCAAAAATAGCAGAGCAGTTCAAAGACTTAAAGATATGTTGAATTATAAGAAGCCTGTCCCTATTTGAAGAAGGCCTTCCATTTGAAGAAGTCACTTGAGAAAACTCCTTTGTACAGAGATACACAGTTGTACATTTGTGAGGCTGATGTATGTACTCATTTTGTTATTAATGACAAAATTTTGTGTCCCTTGTGATCAGTAATCTCCACAGAAGCCTCATGGAAGGGATGTGCTTTGCATCCTTACAGGAGTATATGGGATGCACTGCTGGCCTTCAATGTATGTATTTGAAATTATACAAGTGAAAGAGAAAAAAATAGAAATTTCTATTAAAAACAAACAAAAAAATTAGCTGTTCACATTTCGTTTAAGGTTGCTGAAGGTTATTAACAGTTTAGCCAAACATCTGTCAGGGATAGTTTGGTTATATTTGCTCCGTGATCTGCGCTAAATGGTCCAGTTATAGTGCATTTCTATTGTTTTATGCATATAGCATTTAAAAAATCTAAAATTAAGAAGAAACAGTGGTTGTTATGAACAAGAAAGAACTCTCAGAAGTACTAGTCGGGGTGCAGTAACTGTCTGTAAATGTCAAAAGCGTATAATGATTTACATTACCTTTTCTTAGACTTTGCTTTCAAGGGTATAGGTTCTACTTTGTGACCTACAATTGAGATAATGTCAAGCCATAAATAACAACACATGCATAAATATAGAAATAGAGGAATAGCAGTGAATTAATGGCAAATAAGAACAAAACCCATAATGGAATACCCTTACAACTCTTGCCCCATTTTTTTTTTTCCCCCACAGAACTATGACATACTTAAATTATAAATTTAATTATAATATTAAACATAGCATTTTCATTTTTTGACAAGACATATTAAATCCATATAATGTAATTTCAAGATAATAGATCAGTTTAATAGATCAGTTTAAGGTAATAGATAGATAATAAATCAGTTTAAGGGTGATTCCTTTTGTTTGTTTTAAGCCTGCTGCCTGATCATTTCATCAAATATTACCCAGATCTCGCAGCCAGAAAAACAGATTTCCCATTAAACTTTTTAGAATTCATGATTTTATAAGACTGTGTCCTACATCTTTTTGTGGCCTCTTTTCTAAACTAGTCCTCATGTAGAAACATTTCCATACCTGTGACCATCTTTTTTACTTTCTGTGTATCTTTCTTAGTTCTCCTGGATCCTGTCAGAGGTGGTTGAATAATTTCAAAGAACAAACCTTCTTACAAAGAAGTTTGATAATCTGAATGATTTCTTTTATTAAAATGAAGTCCTTTTTTAACCAGTTACATGTGTAAAACTGGTAAGGTGAATTCCTGATATAAGTAGATAAGATATGCATTAGGAGATGAAGATTTTGACAGCATAGGTAAGCCACAATATGGATGATACACTCCTTTCTGCATAATGTATGTCTATGGCAATAACAGGAGTCCAAGTCATTGTATTGCTCTCACTAACACATGTCAGATCGACCAGGAATCACATGGCTGATGCTCACGTGTAATGAAGGGTTAGAGCCAAAATGCAGACTTAGAATACAGCTGCATCAGTATTAACTTTAAAAATTGTATATGCTTGTTGTCATCTGAGTTACTGTAAAACATCTCAGAGCTTTCACTGAGTCTCTGATGCAGCAAGTTCTTAAATATATGCCTAAAATTAAGAATGGAGGGGAACATTAGCTATGATGGCCAAGGTTTAGAAAGGAAGCAAGGCTTATGGGGAGTGATCTTTCACTAAGTGTGGTGAGTTGACCCTGGCTGGGGGCCAGCTGCCCACCAGAGCCGCTCTCTCACTCCCCTCATTCACTAAACAGGGGAGAAAAGGTATAACGAAATGCTTGTGGGTCGAGATAAGGACAGGGAGAGATCACTCACTAATTGTTGTCACGAGCAAAACAGACGGAACTTAGAGAGGGAATTCATCTAATTTATTTCTAAGCAAAACAGAGTAGAGGAATGAGAAAATAAAATCAAATCTTAAAACACCTCCCCCCACCCCTCCCATCTTGCCAGGCTCAAGTTCACTCCCGGCTTCAACCTTCCCCCCCCTCAGCGGCACAGGGGGACGAGGAATGGGGGTTACGGTCAGTTCACCTCACGGTGTTTCTACCACCACTTCCTCCTTCCTCATGGGGAGGACTCCTCATATTCTTCCCCTGCTCCAGCATGGGGTCCCTCTCATGGGAGACAGTCCTCCATGAACTTCTCCAACGTGAGTCTCTCCCACGGGCTACAGTCCTTCACGAACTGCTCCAGCGTAGGGTCCCTCTCACGGGGTGCAGACCTTCAGGAGCAAACTGCTCCAGCGTGGGGTCCCCCACGGGGTCACAAGTCCTGCCAGCAAACCTGCCCTGGCGTGGGCTCCCCTCTGCACGGGTCCACCGGTCCGGCCCGGACTTGCTCCAGCGTGGGCTTCCCACGGGCCACAGCCTCCTTCAGGTGCCTCCATCTGCTCCGGCGTGGGGTCCTCCACGGGCTGCAGGTGGAATCTCTACACCCCCTCATCCTTCCTCCATGGGCTGCAGGGGGGCAGCCTGCTTCACCATGGCCTTCACCACGGGCTGCAGGGGGATCTCTGCTCCGGCGCCTGGAGCACCTCCTGCCCCTCCTTCTGCACTGACCTTGGTGTCTGCAGAGTTTCTTACATCTTCTCACTCCTCTCTCCGGCTGCAAAAGCTCTCTCTCTCTAAGTGTTTTTCTTCTTCTTAAATATGTTATCACAGAGGCGCTGATTGGCTTGGCCTTGGCCAGTGGCGGGCCCGTCTTAGAGCCGGCTGGCATTGGCTCTATCAGACACAGGGGGAGCTTCTAGCAGCTTCTCACAGAAGCCACCCCTTGTAGCCCCCCCGCTACCAAAACCTTGCCACGCAAACCCAATACACTAAGCTAACTGGTAATTGAACAGAGAAATGGATTTTGTGTCTGAAAGTTTGTCTTTCTTTCCCTAACTATATCACTAGGTTTATCAAAAGACATTACTCCTCTCTGCAACGCTTGTTTAACTTACATCTTCAAGGTGTCAGTAATTCTGTTAGAGTCAGTAAAGATATTTACATATTTATATCTCAAATGCATCTAGTCACTTTATTGATCTGTCACCTGAATTATATCAGACTGTAAAACAGAAAGTCAACAGCAGCCCTGTGATGTGGACATCACCTCTCTTCTTTGATACTTATTTAAAAATGCATTTGTTAATATCTGCATTCCATGGCATAATTTCCACATTACGGTTGCCACTGAAGCAAGTTTATAAAGTCAATAGGCAGCAGGCATGCCTTTATACGGTCCCAAATTACCACACGAATGCAGTCACCTTTTTCACGGCCCAACTTCTAAAAGCAGAAGACACCTTGCAAATGAGGATTACGTTTGCATTGCAGTGATGGAGCTCGACTCAGACACGCTTCCTTGAGGAAGGCTTGAGTTGAGCTAATGTTGCTGGCTCCTCACACTCACAATTGCCAAGGGGGAAAATAATTTAAAAGTTGTACATTTAAAAGCAGTATGCACCATTAAGCTGAGTCTGCTGTTGTGAGGAAGCATGAATTGACTGATTTATAAACCACACTGTGCTTAGTGCAGCAGTGCGGACCTGCACGTGGCTTGTGAGTCTAATAGGGAGGGGGAGGAGAGCTATTTGTTTTGTTGTGTCAAACCATTCTGCTGTCTCTGAAAGGAAACTCATCTTGGGATAATGAAAGAACAGGCATAGAAACTCAAACAATAGTTGCTGGGTCTTAAAAAAAACCCCACATATAATTTATTTCCTTCTTTTTTTTTTATAGACTGTTAGGCATTAAAGTGTCCATAATGTTATTAAACTGGTGTATTCAGAACAATATGAGAGAAAATGAGATCATCATATTCAAGCTGACAGGCAGTTGTACTGAGAACAGCCAGTGTTTCTTTCCTTGATCCAAAGGATGCTGTCTTATGGTTCCAATTTCTTCCTCATTTTAAGAAAAACATCAGTTCATTGTCTGCGTTTACAAGAACCTCATTGTATCTATATTCTCTTCAGTGTTTTGTCATTGAGTAGGGAATAAGAAATATTTTAGGTTTACATTGGTAAGTTTGAGATGAGTTTTTCAGCATCAGTTTTATTTGACACTAGTACAGATTATCTGCACCCCTTGATCAGTCCTTCATGTGGATTCTTTTCATGGCTTTCTAGTGCAGTTTCTCAAATGTAAGCACTGTGCACAAATGAGCCTCTTTTTCCCTGGCTATTCTGGCTGTTACTGAGGCAGTTAAAGCCTAAACTAGGTTAAAATTGCTCCATGATACAGGTAATGTAATGCAAAAATCTTTTCTACTTACACTGTTGTGTGAATCAACTGATTTTATATCGTACTATTTGCACTGAATGTAAATATATTGAAGCCATAGTTTCTACCCCTATGCTGTATAGAGAAATACCATTTGAAAACCCAATTGGCAGGAAAAACACCAGAGAAATGTAATAAGGAAAGCACTTTGCACTGTAAGTATTATACTATCTTACCAAAGGATAATTAAACTGAAATGATCAACTCCTTAACATAATAAAAAGAACATTGAGTATTCTATGGAGCAAAGAGGTATTTTTGGCATCTGGCTGCAGCTTCTCTACAGACCCACTATATAACATAAGCACCAGTTCAGGGAGTGCTTGCCAACAGCATTGTGTTAGAATAATGTTGGAAATTCATTGTTGTCGCTATTGTTGTTAATAATAATATTAGCATTATTATAAAAAAAAAAAAGTAGTATATCAAGGATAAATTCAGGAAGCACAAGTTGTATGATGGAGGTGACTTCCTAAGGTTTGATGCTAATATTCAGTTATACTTTTACACTGAGAAGTTTTTTTTTAGGGAAATTGGAATTGGTTTATGGGAACCCTACAGTAAAAATAGAAAAGCTGCAAAAGAAAGAATTTGGGCTACTGATACTGAGCACAGATTGTCTCATTCTTCTTTCTCCCCGCTCCCTTTGATTTCTTATTTTTTCCTTCTCACAATAGCTGACCAAATAGTATGGTGTCCAGCAGGAGAATGTCAACAATTACTGGAAATGAGAAAGTCCTTTCTCTTCATTGATTATTGTAATTAATCTTAACAGAGGGATGCAGTGAATCATATATTAAATGGCTCAGTAGGTTAGATAAAAACTGGATAGGAATTAAAAAGAAGAAAAACAACAGAAAAAAGATGAGACTGGTGCAGATAAATAACAGAAAATTTTAAACAGGAGCTAGCACTTTCACTTGTCATTAAAAATATTATATAACATCAAATGGACGGCAACTTTCAACTTTGTTCCAGAAATGAACTGGATACTGTCTTCATTTTGGGCCAGCTGATCCAAATGTAAACCATCCATTTCAAAAAACTAAATACATAAAAGAGTATTTCATTCCCAGCCGAAATCTACACCAAGGTTTAGATGTCTTCCTTGTATGGAAAAATGATTGCAGAAAAGATATTGTGAAGTAGTGTTTGACACTGAGGTCATGCTGCTCTCATACATTATACACAAGAAAGGACTCTTTATGCTCACTTAGTAGCAAACAGTTGCTGTTACTATTTGAACTGATTAAGGTATAGTTTTAAAAATGCACTTTTGCCATTTGAAATGGTTTCATTAAGGCTAGAGTGACATAATACCACATGTCTGTAATTCAAATTTGTTGCCACTGAGGCAATTAAAAGCAAGTGCTTTTTTTTTTTTTTGCCTTTTTTTTTTTTTGGTGCGTTAAGCAGATTTACTCTTTAACAGTGAAGCTTCAGTGGATGATTATGACATCAAAGTGTGACAGACAGTGATTATGTACTGCAGGGGGAAAAGAGGGATAAAAACAGACATTTAATTCCCTTAGCTTAAAGAGACATTATCCCTGGCTAGTAGGAAAAATAAGTATTCCACCTCTTTCATTTAGGCAAAATCAAGTACTGATTTAACCAGCTTGCCTTGTCTGAAAGATTTTTCTTGTAAAATCATAATTGTAAGCTCGTTTTCTTTCTTGAAGTATATTATCAATAACTTATTTGATTTTTGTTTTTTTCTAGACTTTGAGACTTAATGCAGGCAGCTTGTTGTTCTCCTTTCCAAAGAGCTCATCCATAACTGTGCCTATGCATGACCTCTTTTCCCTTTCTTCCTTGCCCCCCCCAGAAAAACCATAGGACTATGGAAACAATTTTAAAAGGAACATACTGGATACAGCGGCTGAAGAATCTAACTAGTTTAACAATGATTTAAGAATTTTAGACTTCCTCTGAAACTGGGAATTATTTTTTAAATTTTTTTATCTTAATTGGTCACATACTCGAAAAGAAGAAATAAAAAAAATGATGCAAGGAACACAGGATTTGATGCAGCTCCCACTGAAGTCCCTGGAAAGATTTTTGTTAGCAGGTATAAGTAACAGCTTCATTGTTCTGATGTTTTACCTATATTAATGGAATGTTTGGACTCCATTTCAAGTTGCATGAAATATGCAGAACAACAAATTGCTGTCTACCCTTAAAAGGAGACACAGACAGACAATACCACAGATTAAATTCAAAACAATTTTTGGCTTTAGCTCAGAAGACTTTATCCCATTAAAGGTAGGGAAGGAGAAAGATGGGAGCTGTGAGGGGGTTGTGGATTTAGTCACTGAGAGGCAAAAAAAAGACATCAGAAGAATCCTCTTGATCTAGAGCCAGTATATATCATTTAAGTGCCAGACGTCAAACACATGCTCTTTAATGAAGATTTTTTTCTTAATTCTTCTCTGACCAAACAAAAGGGATAGTTATGAAAGCAAAACAATAAGACCAGTAGATTATGTGCTTTTTAATGATGCTATTCCTGTAAAAATTCTGCACTTTTAAAAATATAATCCCTGACTTATGCTTTCACACATAGTATAAATTAAATGGCTGATGAGGCCCTTTTCTTTTGAGCCTGCTACAGAATGCATGTTTATGAAGAGAAAAGGGTTCATAAACAGTTTGTTTGTGGAGAGAGGAGGAACAGATGACACGAGGACAGAAGAACAGGAGTGTGAAGTAAGAGTCATAGCTGAAATTGTTATGAGGGGCCAATTGTCTCTTGTGTGCTGAGATTTGCGGTGTTTTGTTAGAAAGGGAAAACAGAGGGGAAGCTTCCAGTAATATGCTGATGAGGAGAAGCCGGGGCAAAATCCTGCCTCCACAGAAATCAATGGCAAACATCTATCGATTGCAGGGGAGCCTAGATTTCACTCAAGTTTTTGCCAGCTAACAATGATGTGTCCAGCTCAAGTGCTAGACATTGAATCATTCTTCAAAATATGTTCTGATTTTAGTTTAAGATTCCTTGTTGACTAAAGTCTTCTGTTTAGCTTCTGGAAAACACCTGCATTAAATTGTTAAACTATCAACCTGCAAAAGATGTCTGTTCCTGTAGTTCTTGTAGATTTGCAGTTTTCCTTCTCCTCTTCCTTCTCTGTGACCTTTTCTTATCTCCCCTCCTTTCTGAAATTTTGAGGTCTTGTTCTGCAGTGACATAAATAAGAAAAAAGGAAAACAATGCCAAATGAACTTTTTCCAGTCTGTAATGCTTTATTTTACAACCCAGTGTATCCTAAAACTAGACCATCATTCCATGCAACTGGAAATCGTATGACCACTGAACACTGGATTTTTCTAGCAATTCTATGAACATCTGTGTTGTGCACTCTTCAGTGACTCAGAGTGAACGTCCAGTTGGGTGGGTTAGCTGTTCTGCACCAGCAGAAGTCTAATTTAACACTCTTTCAGAAACATGTTTCAGTATTGCTTGCAACATAGACTAAAATGGCTTTATTTTTAAACAAAGAGGAAAGAAACTGCAAATGCGTATTCTGCTTTTTAACCTTAGGACATCTTGTTAAGAGGAAAAAAAAAAAAAGATAAAAAAAAAAAGATAAAATCTCCCAGAACAGAGGGCCTCCAATGCACTAACTTGGAAGCACACCCTAAAGCCCTGCACTGCCTGTGATCTTCTCTGGGATGATTGCAAGGATTTCCTACATGACTCACATTACCATGTGGGAATCTGAAAGAAGAATTTGATCCCCTATATATAGATACCTGGAAGGCATTTATAGAAAAGTGTCATAACATGCATCTGATCTCTTCCCAAATGCACTTTTGCAATCATTATATATTTAGGAGAGATTTTTAAGCTAATGATTTTAGACATGTAAACATGTCAGTATCTTTTCCTAAAGGATCAAGACAGGAATAATAAATCAAAAAGCATTCAGATGATAAGAGAGGAGATGCTATGCGTTATTGCAAGGAACACTGAATGACATGCATGCATTAAGAAGACACCTCAGAAAGATTAGAGCATTTCTCTCTGATTCATTTTAATGTAGCTCTTTATATTAAAAAATTGGGTTTTCCAGGGCACAGAAAGCAGGCATTGTTGCTTGTTTAATGTATTAAACCTGTCACATTTTTCATTCTTGATTTTCTGTCTCTTCTATTATTTTATAGTCTAGCTTCTAAAAATGTTAAGAATTTTGGCAGACTTCATGGAATTCTGATTTTAAGAACACAAAACAGGAAGCTATTTTGAATGCTCCCACTTGATCCATCTTTGTGCTGGCAGCACAATGCCTGTAAAATCCACCTGCTGGAAGTCGGGTGGTTTATGCAAAGGGATGTCATGGTAATTTGGAAACTGCTGAATACAGAGTGAAGCCTTTTCCTGCCCCCAAACCTGCCACACCAGTTTTTCTAGCTCATTACATGCCAAAACTTTTGATTGATGTGCTCACTTCAGTCACGGGTAATTTTAACTCCTATATTAAGTAGCTGCTGCTTCCACTCCATTATATTTCCTCGTATGGGGCAAATCAGAGCTCAAGCTTGGCCTGTGTTGGTCTGACCTAAAAGCCAGAGTAAGCCTTTGTTTAGTTTTGCGTAGGCGGCAAGCCAATATTTCAAAACAACTTAGACAATCACACTGCCTTTTCTTAATTGTCAGGATCCCTTGAAATGGAGCGTTTCAGAACTACTGCATAGCACTTTTTTGGGAGTCCCAAGGAGGTAAGAAAGTTGTTATAGACTTTCTAGATATGAGTACAAACTTTGTCATGAAATCTAAGTAGACTATTAAGTGCAGCACAGAATAACCTGTGGCTGCCTTTCATTGTTGCCATTGGGATGGAACTCCTATTTTGCACAGCCTTGTTGCTTAATTCCCTGGCTGGGTTTGGGACAAAAAGAAGCAGAACAGAAACACTGGGTGTTTTCTGTCAGAAAAGAGCCCCCAGATATAGTTCCACAGAAACCATGTTACATTTAAAGAGTGAAACAATTACCTAAAATAAGATTCATCTATCTTATGGCTCTTTAAAAGGCACCTCATCTAAACTGACTATTTAGAATCTCTATCTTGCAAACAGGAAAATATCAGTACTCCAGGTTCAGCTCATCGTAAAATTAGCATGTAAAATAGGTGAGATTTTAGTGGCTGTGAACAGAAAGAGCTGATATATGTAATGTTTCTCAAATCTGATCTCTACATTCAGGTTTAGGGCTATATACCATCCAGTCACCTAAAGATTTGAGAATTATATAGATTATAAGATCTTTAGACAGCAAGAGGATTCTCCTTCATTTAATCCTGTTTCAGATACCACTACTGGGAGGAATGCTGTTACTTTGAGATGCAGCTTGACTTTTACAATAGGGTAGTTCAGAGGAAATGGCACCCCTAAATGGTTTGTGGGCCTCGAGTTCTGTATTAGATATGTAACTAAAAATCTATCTAAAGCCATTTGGTGGAACATTAAACATTCCACCTCCTACCAATGTTTCACTGATGATGTTCAAATGCACATTTCAACTATAGCTGTGCACATTTATTAAACTGGGCTGGTTATAAGTAATAAAGACACAAATTATAAATGTGCATAGTCATGCCTGGCTCTATTTTATTTTTTTCATAGACCACACACCTAGACACCTAGCACCTTTGAAATATTCTGCTGGATGGATTATTTAGACCCTGTACAAAGCCATAATGTTAAAAACACAGTATAATACAACATAAAGACTGGGATTCATTTAACTCAACACAAACATCAGAAATGTTGCTATATCCATCTTTCAGCTAGTTATGAAGATATACCCACCTTTGAGCTATTTTTTGCATCATCAGCAACAAGCAGGCTCTTACTGAGAGTAGTGCACCTCATCCTAAAATAGTCAGCTAGTATAGGCTGAGTTAATTACTTCCTAAAAGGACTGGTTTTCTCTGGAAGAAAGGGAGACCAAAGTGTACACATAGGATGTACATCTCTATACTTCTCATGCCAAGAGTTAGATAAGATTAATTCTTTCCAAAGAACCTTAAAAACCTAGTACTGAAACACAAACAAGAAACTACCTATGGAATATGTCTTTTTTAGAAGAATTTCTGGGATACTTCATCTGCACAACTTCAGAAATAGATTATAATGCTCTTTGGATCAGTTAAAAATAAACTTCCTCACTTGCTACTCTTGTTAATTTAAAATTTTTTTCTGTATCCTCTTTCATCAATTCCAAAGCCATTTTGTGGGAGAGAAAACTGGTATGTCAGGAATCTAGATGTTTCACTTACGAAAGTATCCACTGCTTTCACCCCTTTGTCAAGAAACAGGAAATAAACTGGGCCCTGCAATATGGTAGTGCTAGAAAAGATTCTGCCAAAGCAGAAAAGCAAATGAAGAACCCATTCTGTATTAAGATGACAAAAATGAAAATATTTATCAGGAAAGGATTAGAAGTTATGCATTATACTCAATAAAAAGGAAATTACATTACACAAAAGAAAATGAATTTGCATTTAAAAATTATACCTACAGTGGCTGATCTATTCTGCCTGCTGTAAGAAGCTCCACAGTACCTCTTGCATTATGAAAGTGCACATGCCACCTTTTACAAGCAATCAGATAGACTTATCAACCTCTTCAAGTTTACAAAATCAGTGGTAGGAATATTGACACAAGGATTGATTATATCATTGCCAATATCTAAGTGTCATTACCTCTTCTAACTACTGTGGTATAGATGCTCAATACATTAACTCATCCAAAATAAGGCTTTCTCATTACAAAGGTTGAATAAGAATCTAAAAATATTCAAACTGAATTAACTTACAAAGAATTCACTCTCTAACAGTGTCTAAAATTAGGTAAATGTAGTCTGTCTCATGGCGGAAAAAGGCCAACAATAGCATTATTTTTTAGAAAAGAATAATTACATAAACATATGTAAGTTAATTAAAAAGCACTTAAGCAAGGCTAAGCAGGTGCCACAGAGATTAAATTAGCCACATTAGAGGCTCTATATATGGCACAAATAAAGAAATAGACTCTAAAGGGAGATGCCATAAGCCAGCCTGCTAAAAACTCAGAATAAAGGAAGTTATTAGAATGATAAAATCAGATAAAAATAAGTATGAAAGAGGCCTCAGGCTGTCATTTAAACACATCTCCTGGCCCAGTCAGAATCAGCTATGCTTATATGATGTCCAGTGTGTATATTTCTGTGCTGTTCTGAAAGATCTCCAGTACTGGACACAACCTCCACATGTACCCTAATTCAGAGTCTCATTATGATTATACTAGGAAGTTTTTCTTTCCATGCAGCCTGAAATTTTCTTGCTGCTGTTGAAGGCTGCTGCTACTTGTCCTAACCACCATGGATACGGAGTACAAAGTACTTTTCTTCTTGCAGTAGCCTCTTGTGTACTTGACAACTATTTTTAATGTCCCCATTCAGTATTCGCAATGGTTTTTGGGGTGTTGGGGTTTTTTTGTATTCCCCCAACCCCCCGCCCCCCCACCCCCCCCCGGCTTTGGCTGCTTCAGTCTCCTCAGTCTTACAAACATTCTTTCTAATCTTCTGGTAATTCTTTCTACTTACTTTTGGACTCCCTCTCCATGGTCAGCACCTCTCCTGAAGTGAAACATTCAACTGGAATGACCTCCTCCAGAAAGAGAAAGTAGCTTCTAATCCAGGAGAATAGAAAGCTCCGGAATCATTTGAAAGTTACACATAAAATTAGGGTAAGGCAGGCCACAGAAATATGAGAAAGGGATTTATCAAGAGTATGAAATATTTCCAAACACTTCACAAGCAAGAAGCTGCCATGAGCTAGTAATGATCAAGGTATGAAAGAAGCATGAAAGGAGACCATTACAGTGAGACTAACTTAAGTATTATGTTTATTTTCACTATAAAACAAGTAAGAGAAGCACTCACAAGGATTTTTTTATTATTATTATTATTATTATTATTATTATTATTATTTTTAAAGGGGGGATGAGTTGGCAAATGGCTTTAAAATTGTTTCAGTAAACAAATAAATACACAAGTGATACACATAAGTATTCTAAAGAAGCTCATATGTGAAACTTCTGGACTACTAAGGTCATTGTTAACATTTATCTCCATACCAGAAAAATATGTACGGCAAATCTCATACAGTCTTCGAAAAGACCTCCAGGATTATCTTGGGAACTGGCAACCTAAGGGTTTAGGTTGTTGACTCAAGTGTAATGGAAAATTGGAATGCAATTGCTGAAGTCGTCACTTCCCAGGGTTTGTCCTATCCCTCTCCTAAAGTTTATTGTCCCTGCAGTGGGGCAGGTGATGTAAACTATTATCATAAACTGGCTTTGATTTCAGTCCGCAGAAATACAAATAATAATAATAATAATTTAAGAAGCTAAAGATAGCAAGTCTCCCAAAATAGTTTCATTCAGCATGCAAATCAACAACTTCTGCTCTGTACCAAAATATGGTAACAAAGAACGAAGGTAACACATGGATAGACAAAATTGTCACACCAGAACATTAGCTTGGCTTTTATGGAGGTGAGTTAAATACTGGACTACTTCCCTTAGCTTCTTAACAAATTTATAGAAAAGAGTGACTCAGCCAGAAAAATTCATTTAGTCATTCACCAAAGACTCTTAAAACTGTGTAGTATGTCATTCCTCCCATGAAGTGATATGACAGGGGATGGCACTTATAAAATTATTTTGGACAGTCAGATTTAAGGGGATGTAATTTACAAAGAGGGTACACAGGTTCTCCTTGAAGAAAAAGGAAAACTAAGAAGTAATTAAAGGAATTGGCTTTGTCTTGTCATGTGCTTGAGGAACCGTGGAATTCACCATCTCAGCAACACACGGAGGTCACAAACTTTAACATATTAAAACACAGAGCAGACTTTAACACGGATGCCTACCTATTCACTAAACATTCATGTTGGTACAAGCTCCAAGACCATATGAGCCTCTGTGTTTTAGTACAGAACAACAAGAATACCTCCAGACAGCTGCAGGTTTTAAATAAATACTCAAGGAAGATACTATTTTCTTTTCCTTTTTTTTTAGGGCTACATAAAATATCATCAAGTTTTACCAAGGTTAAAAAAACAAAGAAACAAACAAACAAACAAACCCTTAAATCAAGTTCCACCTACTTTTGCAACTGTGACATGAGGAAAATAAGTAAAAGAAACATCTTCATTATATTGTATTTCCCTCTTGACTTTTTTGTAATTTTCCGCAATTGTGTAGACATGAGCCATTTCCACCTGGCATGATTTTTGCACCCAAATCAAATAGGTGAATGTTTATTGATAGACTACAATAATTTAATTCCAAAAAGGAAAAAAAAAAAAAGTGAAAATGACATTTTTATTTAGAATTCTGGAAGACAGGAATGGACACATCATTTCTTTAAAATCAGGCTAAAATTCTTTGAATATTTATCTATATAAGATATAAAACTTTTATATGAAGTTCAGAATCAAGCTACCAGGAAAATTCACTCTGGCAAATTCACAGGGGAATTTTAAAGGGCCCTAGCACTGACTCTTAACTCTAGAAAATTCACAGTGCAGAACGAAACATTGCTTTCATATAAGAATCTAAGTTTGAAGGCAATGCTAATTTTCCTTCTACTTAAAGACGTTGATGTTGGATCGGTTCTTGAAATACCACTACCAGTAACAGAGTAACAAGAGATATTATTTTAAAATCTTTTATTTAAAGCTTTTTTCCCCCCTTTTTTCTTTTTTTTTTTTTTTTTTCCTTTTTCAAGAGCTTTAAACTCCCAAATCATCGATGTCCCCCTCAAGGACTTTTTTTATCTCCTTCTTCCACATCTTTACTTAGAAAGAGACATAGACATGAACTTTTACATGTTCCATTTTGTTGCCTGGTTAAATCTTTCTGTGAATCCTTTCTAAAGTCTCTTTTTTCACAGAGATTCAAAACTTAATGTAAGTGTATCATATCTGTAAAAAGAAGAAAGCAGCTGGTACAGTTATGCAGATACTCTGGAGGAGTTCAACTGCGTTAACTTCAGGGATAGTCTGGGATTTTTGACAGCCTGAATATGGCTTTCACTGTTATTTAACTCCTTATTTAAAGTGAGGTTTAATATTTTTTTTCTTTTGCCGTCAGAAAATGTTTGCTTTGGGAAAATAGTATATATCCAGATTAACAAACTCCCTTTATTTCACTGTTGCACAGGGGTTGTTTATATGTGGAAAGCTGGAATGATGCTCTTATTCTGGGTTTAAATCAGATTTGGTTCAATTTAATATCCAGAAGTATCTATATTAGAAACACTTTACCATTATAGAAAGACCAATACAGTAAACCAGCAAAGTGCTCCTAATGGAGCCATTATCAAACTGAACCTTTGTATCAATGTAATAAATTCACTGTCTTGAAGCAAATCAAGCTCAAGAACATCTTTGCTGGTAGAACAGAATCTGTTGTGGGGATTTATGCCAGCTCAGATGTGTGAGTTGAAGCTCACTCTGTACATTGGCTATTTGAACTGGAACAAAGTCTTTAAGGTAGACATGGTCTAAGTCTATTGGCAACAGTATTTTGGAGGAAATAATAACCCAGTGTGAAATCAAAATAAGTGTGTTTAATGAAATTATATTGGATTAAAAAGTGATTTAAAGTCAGTGTAAATTTGGTGTAAATTTCTTGTTTGTATATACAACCTTTGTGCAGTCTGAATCTCAGCTGTTTCCTTACTAATTCTCCCAGTTCTACCTTGACATATATTTTATTCAAGCTCAGATATCAGCTTTCCTTCAAGTATAGCCTTCACATATAAGCAAATGTGTGTCAAGCAATTTAGGAATATGCCTGAAAGAAATATGATTTTCCCTCCTGAATCAATCAATCCTCTCTTCTTCCTATACTACCTATACAATTCTTATAAATGATACCTTCACAATTCTACTGGGAGGTTAAGTAAGTGAAATGTTAATGCAGTTCTCGTATGAGAGAAAATACATGTAGATTCCCAGTGCTCTGTAATCATAACGCTTCAAGATCATATTCATATTCTTGAAATACTGACTGCCTAAGATATTGCAATGTATATTTCTTTTCAGAGATTAAAAAAAAAAAGAAAAAAAGAAACAGGTAGAATTAGTGTCATTATGTGAGAACCAATTTCATTAATTCACTGCAATTGGAAACTTGCGAAGGATTTACAAACAAAGGGGTGGGAATTGCGATTAACATGTTCCCTTGTCCCTGAGCAAGCCTCCCCTTTGATCTTTCCAGATGACAGGAGATGTGTCTTAGGAATTAGAATGTAATGCAGGCATCGGCCGTGATTGATGGAGGGGTATCGGGGCTGAGCGAGAGGAAACTCTTCAGGCAAGCAGGCATGTGCCACTGTATTTATTGCACTGCCCCTCCTCCTAGTTCTTTCCTGAAAGGAACCGTTTCACCTAGGTTCAGCTTGTCATTAGCAATGGCACTACAGATGGGTGTTTTTCTTTTTTAGCTATGATCTCTGGAAGCTGTATTCTGTGTCAGGTGCTCCTTTCTTTTGACCTACTTTGGATTGCAGCTTTGCCTTTAATAAGAACACAGTGCTCTGTTCACAGGTTGATAGTCACTAAT
Source organism: Grus americana (assembly GCF_028858705.1). Taxonomy (NCBI): domain Eukaryota; kingdom Metazoa; phylum Chordata; class Aves; order Gruiformes; family Gruidae; genus Grus; species Grus americana. The sequence continues at coordinate 43,138,780 of NC_072854.1, forward strand.
GCAGATACAGCCTGGGATAAAAAAAATAGAGAGAAAGTATTTTGTCTTTAGGTTCCTACTTCTAACCTGATACAAGGCAGAGTAGAAATATTTTTTAGGTGTATAAATAAAATATTTCAGGTATTGGGAGTGATATAGCTGGATTTTGCACAGGTTAATTTGCTCCATTTCTTGTTTCTAAGTATTAGTACTAGTCCACAGCATATTTAATTAAAAAAAAAAAGTTATTAACAAAGACTCAGTCAAAAAAGATGTCTTTAGGAGTCACTTTTCTCAGTCCTCATGGTGTGCAAAATGACGTCACTCAAGTCTCTTTAAAAAAATTGCAGGTGCTTACATCAGCTGCACCTCAGAGTCATCATATAGTCTTTGAAAAGTACCCCAAAATAATTTGCTGATAATTTAAATTATGTTTAAAAAGTAATAAAGGTAATGTGTTTCATGGCAATCGTTGTTGCCATGTGACTGCTCAGCTGACAGTCATTTGCCTTCCAAAGTATAGTCAGATTAATGACATCATTGTACCACAGTGGCCTTGCATCTTAAAGAGAAAGGGGATTTTTACTGATAGTTACATGTATGATTCTTCTGTTATATAGCCTATACATGAAGCTGTCATATGTGGAAAAAGCTGTTCCAATGGAATAGAATGTAGAATAGGAGAATTCTGGAAGGAAAGTGAGATGTTTGCCATGCTGATTTGCGTACTAAATTCTGTGGTGATCTTATTTTAGAGTTTTATGTCATAAGAATGTTGCCATTCATATTTGTGTAGGCTAGTTTAGTCATTCCTACAATAGGTGAGTTGACAGAAAACATAAGCATATGACTAATTTTCATTACATATGTAACTCAATCCTTATTCAAGAAAGCATATTATGGTTTATAATATATTATACTTCATAGAATATTATAAAAAACATGCTCTTTCCTTCAAGAATTTAAGTGATTTGCTATTTGGGATGTGAGAGGTGAGTGAAATTATTTTTGTTATTCTGAGAGAGGAAGGAAAATAAACCCTTCTGTTTTACATAAAGGTGTCTAGGCAATTTATATAACACTTGTAAAACTCCTACAAATCTAAAATAGCATTTCTTAAGTAACTGTGGCTGAACAGGAAATGTAGCAAGAAGCAGGAATCTATCGAACCAGTTAGAGCTTTTAAGAGTGGCACGCGTCTGTACCGCAAAGGGAGAACTCCCATGTAACCAAAGTGACTTTGTGGCATTAGTTCTTTCCGGGATTTAGCCTTCACTAACTAGTTTTTTATTAAACTCTACCAAACTTCAAGGAGGTATCTCTCAGGTGGCATATTACAACAGCATACAGCAGCCTTTTGTAGACTAAATATAATTAGGGTTAGCTGATTGCTAAGAGAATTAGAGGAAAAGCATCAGGAAAAAAAAAAAAAGAAAATAAAAAGCCCTTGTATCTTAAAAGCTGTGTTCAAAGCTGCATGTGTGAGTATACATAAAAGTTTTAATAAGTACTCACTAAGGATAGCAGATATATACCTTAACTAGTTAATTAAGCCATCATGCAAAGAATGCTGCAGTAAGCAGTCATTACAGAGCCTCTCAACAGATTCACCTCTCCTTTTCTCTCAATTTATTCTGCTAGTCTTTTTATTACAGCTGAGAAAAAGCAGGAAAAATAATGTGTGAAAACTGTATCAGGAACGACGGTTGCCTATGAGTGTAGCATGTCTCAGAATTTATTTCATTTGTTAAAAAACAAGAAACAGCTTCATTGGCAAGAAGTCAGCATCACTCATTTTCTGACTTCTCTGTAGCCTTTCAGACAAAGTTTTATTCCGGCTTTCTCTCTTTCTGGCTATTTAAAATGTTTGACAAGCAAAAACATTCCTCATGGAAAACTGTTGTGGCTGATCCAAACATTTTATGTTGCCGAATAAATACCCAGATTCCTCTCTCTGCATGTGTGTGTTATGTGTTCATGGTGTATTTATGAATGAGATTATTCATGGACATTAGAATGATTAAAACTGACTTCATTTGATGCCACGTAAGATTTAGATATCAAAACAAGGCTTTTTTAAGGAAAAAAAAGACACAGGGGATGGACAGTAGACTGTACATAAGCTTCACAAAGAATGAGTTCAGGCTAGAATGATATGGAGAAAGGCTCTTCTGCAAGCCTTTTGCCAGTCGGTGCTCCCAAAATAGGTGCCACTCAAGGTTTAACTTTTTTAAGGTTGAATGAGGAAGGCGCAAAGCTGCAGATCTTCAGAAAGGAAGCAACTTGTAAGACACGTTCCTTTTTCTTCCAAACCCAGGCTGTACAGTACAGCTATCTCTCATCATCTGAGCAGTGAGATGAAGCTTTTAGACCTGAGAGGGATATCTTATAGGAGGGAATTTTCGTAATGAAATAAGGTATCATAAATGCCGTTTGTTCTTAGAGAACAAGAGCCTGTTTTCCTGAACACAGGAGAAACTGAAAAAAACAACAAAAAATAATAAAAAAACCCCTAACAAACCCCCCACCAAAACCCAAAACAAAGAGTGTTACTTTTTTTATGGCTTCAAGCCACTTTTATCCAGCATGTGATTAAAAATGGGATCTTTACAAGGCCATGGTCCTAGTGCTTTTGCAGTCTGCATGCCATTTTTCATTATTGATTTCTCAAGTTTCTTAATTTCAATGGCAAAAGGTGATACTACTCTCCCTCTCCCTCCACTTTCCATCCCTCCCCTCTTCTTCTTTTTTTTTTTTTTTTTTCTTTTCTTTTAAATATTCTGGTGGTGTCTATATGGAAGGTCTGGTATTTCTTTTCTCCCAGCTGTCCATACCTGGCGAGCTATGGTTGTGCACTGTGGTTCAATTCACATCTCTGTGCTCCAATCTCCTACCTATGGGAGGGTGGTGTAGACCTGAGTCGTCTTCTGACATGCGGACATTCTGGTAGGGGTGGCAAGACTGAAGTCTAGAGGCAGTGGAGTATTCCTGTGCTGCCTGTAGACACAGTTGTATTTTCTAGACTAGTGGGATTCTGGATTAATAAAGAAGAAAAATCTCCATCTGCTGATGTTACAACCTTTTCTCAAATCCTCTTTTACCAGTAACAAGATCCACTTAGCTCTTCCTGATTTCAGTGCATTCATACACAGTTTTTTCATTATTTCTGTTGCAGATACAAAGCCACTTGCAAAAGCTAAATAAGAAATCTATATTCGTAAACTAAACAGGCCCAAGGACTGGATTGTCTATGTAAGTTATTAGAAAAATCTTCATGGTTTTGTCTTGGCTGAGCTATTCTCCAGACTATGTCCAGAATACACAATGGTTAGCATGGCTGGGTCAACTCTCATCAGGCAGCTGGGATGCAGCTGCTCTAATTCAGGTGATCAAAAAGTTTAGCTTGATAGTGAAGCATCATACCAGGACAGGTGCTGTCAGAGACAAAAATAAATAACATCAGAACCTTTTCACTTACTACTTTGGAGGCAGCCATAGTGTTAACAATTGTCCCACCCAAGCCCTAGTACATGCAAACCCTCCCTAGACAATGAGGAGAAAGACTTTTTGGAGGTTAGAGAACCATTGCATTAGTTTGAAGTAGAGACTTTGTTATGCTTTGGTCTGGGGTGGAGGCCATTGTTGTTTCAGGAATCTGATTAGATTTCTTACTGATTTCTTCCTGAAAAGGCAGCCAACAAACCCATCAGTTTTACACATTCTTGAGTGCCATCTACTGGCACCGTCTCTGTTACAAGCACATGTACATATTTGCATGTATGTATACATATTTATGTCTGTACATAGACACACATACATACATATACACGTAGAGATATATAAGTATCTGTATATGCATATATAGATATAAATGTACCTGTAAGACAGGCTTGTAATAACCAATTTACAGTGTGCATTCACCCATTTAAAAACTCTTGCCTCCTTGTTACTGTGCCTAGGTGTTAAAGTTAAAGCTAAGTTAAATTAGCAGAATTAATGAAGCCAGTTTTCCTATGAGACTGTATCCCGTGTTCCTAACCAATTCCATGCCCCCTCCCACACACACAGAACTCACAGCTCTGAGCTCCCAGTCTCCCCAGCGTCGTCCTATCGTCTCCGAATTGGCTGAGTATAATTGTTCTTTCCTCAGAGGGAACAATAATTTCTGTTCGTTACTCTGTCTCCAGAGTTGGCAAAACTTTTTAAACATGCACATCTTTGAGCTACCTCTCCTTCTTCTCAGGCCTTGCTGCAACTGATCACTAAGGACATAAAAGTTACCAGGTAGACCAGTACAAAGTACAGAGACTATAATCCCATCTCTTGTTTCATTTTAATTGCATTCATTTTCAGGTAGTTCATTTTAATTAATTGGTTGCCCTAATAATCATTAAACATGGATCGAGAGTTAAATAAATATATTATTTCTTCTTGAAGGAGATTTAAAGATTTTTTTGTTTGATTTAGGGCTTGGAGGTGAATGTTCAGGCACTGAGAAATATACTGCTGCCATTGGCATTCATATAGAAATGAATAGGTGAAAATGAGGATGGAATTTGGCTTACAGTAGTTCAGCTATTTCACTTGTTACTTTGCCATTAGAAGTGGTATTCTCAGAGGATAAGTGCACAGTGTTAGGTTCCAGTCTGCAACCAATTTCTTCACAATGAGATGTAAAAGAGATGGTAATTTTCTGAAGTCTATATTCAGGATTAGTCTTCATCATTTATTTCTGTCCTACAGAAAATTCCTTGTCCTGTTTGTACTGGATAATGACAAATAAATGTGAAAAAAAGGCATGTGTTCTCCACATATCAGGTAGAATTGCAGAGGCTACACATCTGTGCTCTGTCCACATGATGAAGTGTAGCAATAGACATTTACCAGAAGCAACTGTTAATTACGAACTATCAAGCCAAGTAACAATCATTTGTGCCTTTTCAGCGTGGTCCTGTCCTACTCCATGGATTTCACCCTTCCGACAATAAAGGCCTGAGGAAAAACATCTCACGCAGCCAGTTCTCATTTCGTCTTTAAGAAGTAAATTTCAGTGCTGAGCCCAAGACACAGACAGTTCTAAATACCTGTAGAAATAACATTCAGAAAGAGAAAATACTTCTTCCAGTTTATAACCATTGGCTAAACTGAAAAACAAAACTTTGGTATGGAATCACAAATCTATTGCAATGTGTCAAGATCCTGACTCAAAATGTTTTCTTTTTTTTTTTTTTTCAACAAAAAAATTGCTTGCTACATGAAAAGAATAATTTTTGTCAGGAATTTTCAGAAGAAAGAATAAAGAAGCAACCATTTGCAAATAAATAATGATCCTTTTGAAAAATGTCCTTAACTTCATGCATACGAGTAGTTCCAGCAAAGTTCTGTGTAAAAAATAAACACTAAGAAAGGCTACAGTTGACATCTAATTTTAAGCTAACACAGAACAAGGAAATGTAACAAACAATGGAGAGAAGAAAAATAAAGTAAAAGCAAATCAGCTTAGACACATTTTTTCTCCTTTTTCTTTCACTGCTGGTTTTATTTCTATATTAAACCTCTATTTCAAATTTTATGAAATCACTGTTTTACTAGCTTTGAATCGATTGGATATTTTAACTTTTGGCTACTTCCAATATTGTTCTTAGGAGTTTCATTTTCCTACAAGACATCTGTTTTGTCTTCAGAAATATGTTACATTGTACACATTGCCTTTTAATTTTAAATTAGCCCAAAATAGAATAGAAACATAAACTAAAACCACTATGTGGTTTCCTGTTATCCACTTTCTTCCCTTCATTCCTTTCCTATAGTTCAAGCGCTCTTCTTGCCCTATGTAAATAGCCACAACTATGAGCAAGCAGTTTGGAAACAGAGATACCAATGGTTCTCTGCAAAGCTGCATTCATGTCACACATATGTCTACTCTGATTATTCTCCAAAATAGCTAGTATTAATCATACTAGAAGTCAATGGAAACACAACTATTGATTTTGATGAGCTTTGGATTAAGATCAGAAGAAACTGGAACTTTTAATAGGTCATTTCCCATGGAGGGGAGAAAGATTTTTACCCACTGCTGAATCATAAATAAAGAGCAATATCATGATTTAGTGTTTTAACCCTATCCTGACTTGAAAACATCAGAGATTTTGTTGGAAGTAGGGTTTGTAGCACAATAAGTAAAAATGCCTATAGTAAAAAAAAAAAAAACCACCAACAGAAAACAAAAAAAACCCCAACAGTTTCATGCTTTATGATTTTGAAAATATGAAAACTGTGAAGAATTATTCACTAGGTAATTAAATTCTCATTCATTTATCCCCCAGTACATTTAAACAATTTGCCTTTAGAGGTGACTAAAGACAGCAAAAATTATTTCTGCTTGTTATAATGGGAGCTGTATCAACCTCTATAGTTAAATGAATCATGTTTTTCATTTATAGTCCATTACAGTCTCTCATAAGTTTCTGAAACTTTCAGCTTTCAGATTGAAATTTTGCAGGTTTGTTCCCTCTGAATATGATATTTATTGGTACTGTCATTATCCTTATTACTGGTTATTATTTTCTGTGTGGAGATGGGTTATGCAGGATGTTTGGCCAGTTTTGAAAGATAACCAAGACAGGGGAGAGGAAATATATGCTTTATTTAATACAAAAATTCCTACATTTTGAGGGGTTTTTAACAGCTTTAATGCTTCAAATAATGGCAATAAAACTTTCTATTGCAATGTATTTATTGCAAGTGTCTTTGAATGTTCCCAGAAAAAAATGGGGTGAAAATCCAAGAACAAATATTATATTAGACTGTGCTATTTGAGAAATATTATCTGTTCCTTTAATTAAAGACTGCTGTAATGAACACATGCAGAGACAAAGTTAAAGTTGTACGTTCCACAGAACAGACTGAATATTTGGCACAGCTATTTAGGAAACAGTACTATACAAAAAAGAATGAATTATTTGACCAGCAATAGAACTGATCCAAGGAAAAAAATAAGGGGTGTGTGAGACAATTTTCACAATAAATGTCCAAGCCATTAGTAGGATGCATTATCCATCTAATAATAAGACACCATAAAGAATGGGCAATGTAACACTTAACACTGCAACCTCATCCATCTGTTTACATCGGTTCTATAATATAGAACAAAAATTCAGGGATAGTTTATATTTCTGGTCATCCTTAAAATCTTCTCTGTAGCATGATATCAATAGATGCCTTTTTAAATATTCCCAAATGAAAATATTTTTACCTTCTTTCTTCTTCCTCCCCCTGCCCCGATTCAATTTGCACTTAATCTTTGAAGTTTACTCTCTGCCTTTAATTAGCTTTGATGGACTGGTAAGACTCCACAGAACAGTTTATAGACTTAGTCTAATATATCATAAATGAGAAATCTCCTGCTTAAAACACCATTTTAAAGCACCATTTTAAACTGGAAAGGCACGTCACATTGACATACACTCAATAATAACATTTCACAGCTTTTAACTAAGCTGGTAAGCGTGTTTTGGTTGGGGGGGGGGGGGTGTGTTACCTTTTTTTTTTTCTTTCCCCTCTTAGAGACAGCTGTCCATTCCTGTTCATATACTGTTTCTGTCAAAACTCAGATATCTTTATTTAGGGAATTATAAAGAATTGCTTGGAATCTTCTGCAGTTTCAAAAAACTAGCCATTGAAGGGGAGGAGGATAAAACCTATTCAGAAGACGGATGACAGCTTTTCATCTGGGGATCACACAGAAGGATGCTCCCTTCCATAAAAATAGATCCTGCAATGTTGTTTGCTCCTCACATTTCACAAGGGCCAATCATTCTTAAAAAGAAAAAATACCCTTAAAACTATGAAGTCAGCTGAATCCTACAATCCTCATTCAGCCAAACTGGTATTTTTTTCAATTATTAGTATTTTACACAGTAAGGCATGCGGAGTTGGCTCCTGAAAGAAACAGATTGTTCTCACAGCCACCTCTCCCATCCTTCAAGAAACAATCCCAGCCTGAGTCAAATCAGCTCGCCCAAATTTTGTTTCATAAAGAGACAATTTGAATTGCGTTTGTCTACAGTATCTTTTTTGTATCAGAATGCTGCTAGAGAGGGAAAAAAGCCACAGAAAAAAGGAACATTGTGATCATTATTAAATAAACTGTCATCCTATTTAACTGAATGGAGGAATTTAAATGTCACCATAATGAGCTGTTTGGAGTTTATTTTTTAAATTATAATCTGTTAATTAACGATTAATGTGTGCCTTTAAGACATAGCCCACTGCAGGAGGTACTGGCGAGGCATTTTGCCTCAGCAGGAGTGCTAGGCAGTAGTTAACACAAAATAAGCAACTGGGACAGATCCTCAGCTGGTTAGGATTTAACTTTGTATTTTCTGGAGTACAAAAGAAACTATACTTTCATATGGAAATAGGTTACAGAAGCGTCTTTCAGCAGGTGGGGAAAGGGTAGGGTTGGAACATGGGAGGGTACCGGTTAATTGTATTCCCCAGGGATGGAAAAGAGGTGATAACGCTGGAGTTTCATTAGCAATATAGACAAGCCGGGATGAGCCATTTAGCTGACCCGCTCCTACCGATTACACCAAGTACTGAAGGATCCCTGACCCTGCTATTTGTCAGAGCAAGCGTTTCAAACTTAAATAAAGAGCAAAGCGAGCAACCGTGGTACTTACAGGGTGGCAGTAGGGGAGTTACAAAGTTTGTCATTCCTATGTACTTCCAGGGCTCACGGAGGGCTGATGTCTGGCTGAAAGAATTCGGCCACTGAAACTTTCAGTTTCAACTGCACTAGTTAGTTATGCAGAAATGCAAAGTAAATATGATCGCATTTACTGAGTTAATATCGAATTGTTCTGTTAGTCCAGTTATTGGGTTGATGATTGCTTTGTGCCATATGAACCAATGTCGTCTTAACAAATAATTAAATAATGGAGAAGGCTCATGTCTCTTTTAGGTATCAGCCGCAAGTTAGCTGACTCTGTGCCAACCATTTCATTTAGGTTCTGGGTGAACAGTTCGTTGGGAAGGTCAAATTATCCCATGTGACTCCTGACCACATACCTGTGTGGATGCCATTGGTCCTTATAACACCAAAAGCCTTCCAGTCCTCTACAGATAGAAACTGGAAATTTTTATTTAAAATAGATGTACACTCCACCCCATATTTATATAAGATGATTGTGCAGTTTTTGCAATTTTCTTCAATTTCGCCATGCCAGAATGTGCTTGAGAAATGTCATCTGAACTTTTTTTTTCTTTCTTAAATTAGTGATTAAAACCAGTGGCTACAGGTTGCTCAGCTAATATCAGATCTTTGAGATTACACATTACTGGCATTTTGTTTCATCTCACCTGGTTTAAACTGGGAAGAAACCTCAAACTCATTGGTATTGCTTGATTGTCTTGCAGAGTTAGAGGACAGCAAATACGTCTGTCACGTAAATGAAAAGCTGTATCTGGCACTTGTAGAAAGACTTCCTCTCTGCTGCGTTCAGGTTTGCAGCCAGCTGAATGTTTCCTATGTCCTGCCTGCCTGTACAATCATGGCCCCAGAATGGATCATTTGCATTTTCATTCTGTATTTTTATGCCTCTTGCCTTATATACAGGCTTCCTTCTTCACTGAGTCTGAATTTCATAAAATATTAAGTCACTATCTAAAGTCCTCACCATATTCTGTGGGTTTTTTTCTGTTTGTTTGCATTGTCTAAAATATATTTTTGAAATACAGTTGTAAACAAGTTATAATGGCATAAACAAATGCAAGACATGTTGAAGAAGTTCAGTACAGAGAAACAGAGAACTCTTAAAAAGGGAAACATTTAGCTGGGCTTAAAGGAAAAATAATGCAGAAAAAGGAGCAGACAAAGGAAGAGGAAAAGATACTTTTGAGGCTATTTGGAAACATCAAGGTTTTAATTTAAACACAATCATCAGCTATGCTAGCTGACACAGGACAGCTTGTGTTCATGATACCAGAATCTCTGCCTAATTAACGAGAACTGCTGTGGCCCAGGCCAGCTACTGACCCATCCCCAGGAAGTCTACGTGAGAGTGCCGGGTGGCTTCAGCCAAAACTGCTCAAGGAGCAGTACTAATAACCAGAGGCCGTAGGTGAATGAATGGTTCTGAGAGCGTAACTACATGGTATTTGAAAACAGAGTTTGTGCTGCGGAGCTGTGGTTTTTGTCCGATTATTCAGCCTGTGCTGCAGCTGCTAGTACAGTTCTGCACCCTCTCTAACGAGCCCCTTTCTCACCTGCGTAGTTTTGAGGTTGGAGTTGGATCACCTCAGGGGTGCTCTGGTTGAGCTCAAATGTGCTTTCAAAAGGCTGAGTAGACATCATCCTTGGCTTCTTTACTATTAGATGGAATATAAACATGGTGTAAAACTAGGCCCATAGGATATGACATATATTTTCTATTCCCTCATATGAAATTTGATTTTTTTCTTGAGAGGGAAAAAAATATGTATCATATCAGAAATAACAATTACAATTCTTTATTCTACTAAAAATTATTATATCCTTCACTCTCACTCCAAAAAACAAAACAAAAAAGTTGTGTTTTGTTTTTTTTTTCTTTTCTTTTCCTTACCAGAAAGTCTTATGCTACAGTGAATTTCATATGATTATTTCCAGCACTTTGCTTATCACAATGCAGTCTTCAGATAAATAAAATAACAATTTTCCCCCATTCACTACAAAGGGTAAATTCAGAGATAACAGTGATCTGGGGATTTAGAAATTGTACTAAATTCATATGGTAATGAACATCTGTGATGTTTTGGTGACTCACTTGCTCAAAAGGATACAATCCCCAGGTTTCATCATTGTCTTTGAAAACTTGCAGGAAGTCCCACACTGAACACTGATGACAGACAACACAGGATGGTTTTAAGCAGTCTCCCAGTATGATACAGGGCAATGCTAGGCTACATCCCAGTGTGATACAATGGCTAATGTCTAATACAGGGAAAACTTCTCAATATTTTAGTGTTTTAATGACATCCTCAAACATTAACAAAAATGTAACTTAATGAATCACCTTGACTGCGATTGTAATTTTTTGCTTGTTTGTTTCTTTTTCTCCATTTGCTGAGGTGGCACGAATCGAGCCACCTGCCAGGAAACTCTCTTCTGAATGGCTTAATTCCTTTCTTTTGCCTCTCCTCCCACTCCTCCCTTGACAGATAAGACTTTTTTTCAAGTGTGTTCTGAGAATTTCGGAGCATATTTTCCTATTCAACTGTGTTAAGACGCTCAGCCCTTTACACCGGAGGATTTTCTTTCACAAAATAGGAGTACCTCCCTCTCAAGTTATTCTGTCACTGGGCTTGCACCAACGCAGTTTAATATGCTCAAGCAATTCAAAGTGAGGAAAACACTAAAAAGCAGTTTTGAAAGGAAAGCCACGCCATACCTGTTATTCAGAGAGTTGTGGAAAAGCCAAGAAAGGGTAGGATAATGCAGAAAATCCAAATGCATGCTACTATGCAGAATAGAAAATGAATGGCTAGGAAAGGTACTAAGACGTGAAAAGTATGTTGCAGGTGAAAGCAGCCAAACTGTTGTAGTAGTCTGAAGCATTACATCTCTGCCAAAACGGTCTATATTCCCGGAACACAAGGGAAACAGCACTAAGCCCGTGCCAAGGCAGCGCGTGCTACGTCAGGCCCGCTGGAGCCTGTAGTGACAGGAGTGTGAAGGTAAGCTGCCCAGGTGGGGAAGGAGGTAGCTGGACAACAGCATCCACCAACCAGCACTGATTTTATCCATCTTCTCCTGTGTGGTCTTGGCCACCATTAATCCTACTGAGCAGTCTGCAGCAGGTATTTTTGCGTCACCAAAAGCTCCTTTTGTACAGGGTCATCTATGTCTCTTAAGTCTTGTCAATAGGAAATAAAAAATATTTTCTTCCTGAGAGGAACATGAACTCAATACATGCTGCTTTCGAATTCCTCTTTTTTCCCTTCTCAGTTTTTTTCACAAGATGCAAGCATCTTTACAGTAACTCACAGGATAATGAACTTCTTATAGGGTTAAAATACATGTAAGTATTTTATTGGATAGGTGACATACTTGGGTTTTTTTAGTCTAATGGTAATTCACCTAATGAGCCTCATAAAGTGACATTCTTGTTATAGTGGAAAAGAAGATTTGGAGACACTGCATTTTTGTGCGCATTTTTCATCACTGCTGGTTTCAACATGTATTTAAATTTTTAACTTGTGCCCAGATATTCTAGTCTTCCTGGAAATCTTTTAGTTCTCTGGAGACTGTAGTTTCTGAAGCCATAATCTGAACCAAAAAAGCTGAACTTACAGATTGATATCAAAAGTACATGGGATTTTTATAATTAACAACAATTTTATTGAAGCGATCTTTACATTCAGGCTTTGGGGTTTAAGCTTTCTCTGATATCAAAGATCAGGAAGAGACCTAACTATAAATGCAGATTTTTCTACACTCTCTTGCTGTGAGCTTTTTAGACCTTTTTTCTGAAACTCTTTGAACTGGCCACAATACGAGACAGTCTATCAAACCTGACAGATTTAAAGTTTGGTCCATCATAGCAATTTCCTTTTTTCCTGAGAATGCTTACAAATCTGTTTTAACTTTCAGGACATTTGGCCAAGCCATAAATCTCCTTTCCAATCACTTAGCTCTCTTAAATCCTGGGTAGTTTAAATTGTTCTAAACTTTGTTGGAGGGATTATTCTTTTAATTGCAATTATACAATGAGTATTTCATGATCTGTATTCATTGTACAATCATAGAAAAATTTTAATCCTAAATAAGATGTTGAATAATAATTAAAACTACTGAAGACTTGATTAAGAGTGCTCAGGGATTAGAAATGAGAATTAAAGATGGCTATTGGGCCCAGGGGTAAATTCAAGGACTTCAAACACCTTTTCAAGGAAAAAAAAAAAAAAAAAAAAAACAAAACAACCCCACACAAACAAAACAAAATGAAACATGTTTTTCAAAGTGATTAAGAAATTTATTGGACTAAGGATTTCCTCCAGGAAGCAGTTTAAAAAAGCCACATAAAAACAATAGAATCTACTTGCTGAGCTCCTCAGAGAGTTCATTGTGTATCACGGGGGACACAATCTCTGATTAGCTTCAGAGGGAGTGTTAAATGCCTGAACCGCTAAAGAAAAAAAAAAAAAGTCATATCTAATAAAGAAGTGGAGTAAAAGAAAACTTTGAGGTGAAAGAACAAATCAGGAAATGCTGGCTGAATTTTATTTCCCATAATAAATGTTATATGTTTATAAACTGGGCAAGTACCTCATATTTTCCTTTTTTCCCCAAAGAAGTTTCATTATAAAATGTGCTTTAAAACCCCTCTTATCTAAATCAAATGGAGGACATTTTGCATAAATTACAAATACATTTGAAATGAATGAAAGTGAAGTATTTTGTCCTGACTACCACAGAGCAAAAATTCATCCTCTTAAGCAAGCTAAGAACTTCATACTTTGCCTAAGCAATAATATATACATATTTATATGTAAAAAAATGTACATAAGTATGTATATGTATATGTATATGTATATATATTTTACTTTTTACTGCAGCTCTTTGCTGTTCTTCATCACAGTACTGAGCCTTAGGTTGATTGCATATCCTTCATTTCCAGTAAATGAATAGAAGATGTCAGTGAAAGTGCAGAGCAAATCACAAATGTGTGAATCTTGAGAAATATTTTCCAAAAATATCAGCACCATCTATGTTTTAAAATAAAGTTTTATGGGAAGATTCTGTTCTAGTACCAATTGATGTAACTCTACTGGCTTCGGTGATGCTAAGATGATTTCTACCAGACAAACTCATTAAAATACCTAAGGTCTCACCTTCAAATTACACATGTGGTCATGTTCATAGAAATGCTCACTTCCTAACAGAAATAGGCCAAGAAGTGATTCCCCCAACAAAAGCAGCACCCCTCTGACATCTCTGAGGTACTCAGGCACTTAGAAGCATCTAGCTGGAAAATGTGGCGGACAAGGTCGCTTTCTGATTTCCTTTGTATAAATTTACCTGGGAGTCACAACAAATAGGACTTGACTATTTCGAAATTGAACTCTGCTACTTTCACATTTTCTACATTTTTGCACAAGCTATTCTATATTTCCTCATCAGTGTATATTAAAAGCCTCCTGGATATGCAGCTGAAACTTTATATCAGTAAATGATGAAAATAACTCATAAAATCAATTAATTTGCCTCTTGTAAGGCATCAATTTTACATATGAATAGAAACAGTAAATCTTTCTGAGCACTGCAATTTCCCTAATACCTTTCTTTTTTTAATTCCAGACTGGAACAAAAATTGAAAAGGTTAACATTTTTGATTAGAAAACAATCAATTTTGATTTGATCAAAAAGTGTTGCTAGGGTAGAAATAATATGAATGTGATTCGGGCATATTGTATTTTCTGAGCTACATATTGAAATATGATTTATTTTCAAAGAATGCGTTTTAAATGAAAGCTTGAAGAAGTCAATAGCAAATGCAGAAATGGAATATTTTTATACTATTAATAAGTTTTGAATTTTTTTTTTTAAAGTGTATCAGAAGATAATTCTTCCGATTTGACAATAGAGGGCTTGTTTCATTCTTCTTAAAAACCCTCACAAAACCTACACGGTTATAAGAAACATATTTCAGAAAAGGCTTTTTAAAATACAAAACAGCTTTGATTAAACTGTCTAAGTGGTCATGATTTGATTTAACTGTATGAGGTATGGCACAAGCTTTTAAAGTCATGTAAGCTTAACCTCCGCCTTGAGCATCTCTAAAACAATTTATGTAGGCATGTAGCTAGTGCTGACTGATAATTGCCTTTCCATGTTATTCTGAGAAGGAATTAGCCTGTCAATCAACAAGAAATTAATTATTATTATTTTCAGTGATCTCACAAACTGACATTGTAGATTATTGACAGAGGAAGGAGATGCAGTACATATGGTCATTGCCCGAGTGTCACACTGATAGAAAAGCCTACACCCAAAGTACCAAGATAATTCCTCTTTGCTTTTGCAGTCAACTGTAAAAAGAAAACAGTGAGCTATAAAGCAGAACGGTGCCAGACCAGAGGATACAGATTACTAAGCGCTGCTAATTATGCCTCACATGTGTGAAGTGGGGATGACAGCATCATTGTGAGTGACAGCAGATACTAAAACTCCCTGTGGAAAGACACAGTCTTAAATGATGTCCCACAGACAGATGCAGAAGTAATACAGGTCCCGTGGCTTGAAATTAAAATTCAGCAGAATTGTCTGTATCAACTGAGAAGCTGAAGTTGCCTGAGACTGAAAACAGGGTGTATTAGGCTCCATGACAGCACCTTTAGGCAGCACCCCAGGCCTATATCCTCTCTAAACCTCGTAACTTTTATGAATGATTTATTATTTGTCATTATTCCATCTAGTGCTACATGTGTTTTTAAATACTAGCCTTGTAATTATTTGTCCCTCTGCACTTTATCAGCTCAATTACACCTGTATTCTTCAACATGCCGAGAAGTAGGTGTTTATCATGGAAGATTTCAAACAATTGATGATAGTTTTATAAAGCAATTATCATGAAATTATTATTTGTGTGAATGTATTACTGTCTCCTGCCTGATGACTTAATTCTGGCTGCATACATATGTCCTTCTGCATCTCCTGTGGAATCAGCTATTATGCATGTGCAGTGACAGGTACCTGCAGATGGGAGATTACAAGTGTTCTGTAATTTCCTTCTGTGTATTCCTTGATAATGTGTACATTTTTGAATTTGCAAATTCTCTGAGCCAATGAGGATCATGCATATTTTCTGTGAATTTCACTCTACATTTTTTATGGCATGAACTATAAAAAGTATCTTTTGAATATGTCCAATGAAAGAGATATACCTGATCTCAAGATACTTTAAAAAAAAATTAGATAAAGAGACTTTGTCCGGAGGCAAAGTTAATAAATAAAGGAGAAAAGCCACTCTGTATATTAAACTGCAGGGATGGCTGGAGCTTCAACTTGTTTAAGATAAATATTCCAAAGCTCACAGACTTTTAATTCATTATTCAATCTCATATCCAAATTTATCTGAATTACTTGAAGTTTTCTTAAATGTCATAAGAATAGGAATTTGTATGAAACATCCTGTGTGTGCTCCTCACCAGACCATAGTATCAAAAACAAAATTGGGTTTAGGTATTTTGCAGAAATATACAATTATGGCAGTGTTGTTTTTTTTTTTTTTTTTAACTGAATATTCGTCCCATCAAAAAAAAAAAAAAAGGATGTCTTCAATAGAAGTTTTGTTTCCATAAGACTTCAGGAAAAGTTGACTTTCAGGTTTGATTTCAAAAGAAATTCAGATTTGCAGCTCTAGAGCCTGATGCAAAGCCAAGCAGATCTACATTAGATCTACTACACTCAATATGTTTAAGATAATGAGAAAAAAATGCAAATTTATGTAAATTTTGTAATTGTTAATTTAAATATTTTCTTTTCCTTTTATTTTAATGAACACAATTCACATTTTTTCTGAATTTAAAACCATCTTACTAAAATACTTAAAACAGTTTCTAGAGCTTTCCATTAATACAATTTACTTGCTTGCTAGAACATATTTAATTTTATATTATCTATTGCTTTGCTTATAGATGGAGAAATTTAAATTAAGTACTATTTTTTTTATTTTTCAAAATTAACATGGCAATCGCAAAAGGATAAACTGCTCCATATGCAGGAATATATCATACCCATAGGGGCACCTTTCCTCAAGTTCAAAGGGAGATTAATGCACTTGTTAGGATGTAAATTATACTTCTAGCACTGACATGAAAGAATTGCTGTAAAAGATGTACTGTAAATATATATAACTTTGGCACCAGATAATACTTATGTGCAATTAATTTAGAAGGTATATTTTCCTCTGTAAAGCCCTCCAATAGGATACAAACATTTTTTTACCTGCATGTCTCCTTTGTTCCCTCCCAAAAAGATCCACTGTTTCTCAATTACATATGACAATTGAAATATAACTTAGAAATTCACATCTATCTGAATCCAGGATGCTGGGAAAAAAGTTAACTCCCTATATTGTACTTTTCAATCTACTTTTACTTTGCAGTGTATTAACTTTTAGATATGTGAATGTTTTTGTTATTTGTTTGAGCAAGTCTAATGGGTTTTGATTTTCCACAGAGATAAAGCATATTTGATTTTCATTAAGGATTTTTAAAATATTTTGGAAAAAGAAAAAAAAATAAAAAAACCCAACGTCCATGGTTCGTTATACATTTAACATTTTATTTATATTGATGAATTGAAAATATATCCTCAGTTGGCATTTTTTCTTCTACTGTAAGTAGAATTAACGCTTTAAGCTGGGTAACCTATGACCCAGAGTGTATGAGATCATACAGATTGCAGCTTGACGACACACTGAAGGCAAAATAAAGTAAGCAACCTGAAAGTCTGGCTGAATGCAACCCACATCTAGATTATTTAGACTGAAATTTTTCATATCTGGTGTTCAGTGTAAAGGAAAAGCCTGAGACATGAAAGGAAAGAAATACCTGAGTCTTTGGGAAAGCCTGAAGTAGCAATAAGTGGTAAACCTCATTGCTATCTAAGCAGCATGACTGAGGTTAGAAGAAAGATGAGGTATAGGAGTGGGAGCTATCAGTTTTAGGGAAGAGAGTCTATTAGACCTTCAGACGACTCAAAGACACAATAAGTAGGTCTTTAGCACGAGCAAGCAGGCATCACAAACTCAGGAAAGCAACAGGTAGAGGAAGGAGAAGGGAGGAAAAGGAGATCTAGGAGAATGAAGGCAGAGGTACACAGAGGCAGAGTGTAGGACATCAAAGATAGAGGAATTATCCTTAACATTTTTAGCACTGAGTAGTGTTTTGGGGCTGCAGGCTTGCGACTAGGCCATTGGCTAAGCCCTGGCCTGAGGTTAAGCAGCAGAAAAAATGAGTCTTCCTGGTGTGTATGGATCTTTTAGCAGGAGCAGAACAAGGTTTTTGTTCTGGAATCCACCATGATGCACCCATTGTACGCTACTGTTGCTATGGTATAGAACACATACAGTTTGCACAAGATGCAGTTTTAGGACCAACTAGCTCTTTGACCCACCATACCTACCCTTTCAGAGCTATACCTACAAAACTACTGACCTGAAAAGTAGCTCCCTGACAACCAACACGTTCAGAGGAAATTCAGCTTTGCCAAATTGACTTGGCCTATAAGTGTTATATTAAATATAACACAATACTGAAAAGGAGCCAAAAATGGGTCAGGAAATGTTTGCTTTAGATACTGGCAGTGTAAACAGTTATGCTGAAAGTAACAGAGAGCTATTGCACTGTGTAAAGTTTTATTAGGTTTAATCTCCCATTAAAGTTAGTTCCTCTGCAGTTCAGGAGTGAAGAATTATTTTATAAGCACTGCAGATCAATATAAAATGGAAGCTTAGTTTCCAGATAATCTAGTTCTCATGAAACAAATGCATGTCCTAATAGGAAGAAGAAGAAACCCAGGATACTAATTCTAATATTTATAAGTGACCAATGATTTTACAGCTTCAGACAATGTACTGGCTAAAAAAAAAAAAAAAAAAAAAGTCTTTTTAAATATTGCCATGCCAAAGATTGTATCAAGGAGTACAATGGAAGAAAACAAAAATAACTCTAGTTTTACAAGGAGGTATTTAACATACTTGTTTTTGAAAAAAATGCATTATATTTGCAGAAAATTAATTCCACTAAGTCCAGCACAAATAGCCATCTTCAACTTCAAAGTTTAATATCTGGCCCCCAGGAAGGCAGTGGGACAGCATCCAGTTCATCCAAATGTTCCATGAAGGGAGGTCATCATCTCTGAAGACCCATGGAGAAGGATCCATCCCCTACAACCTACGTACTGTATTCATTTCCTCTGCCTGGCAAATGCAGAGACTCTCAGAGGATGATCTAGCTTGCTAAAAATAGATACTTATTAGATACTCCAGAGAGTAGGAAATTAACCGGAAATATTAGGCATCTCTCTTCACCTAGTATCCAGTTCCTTGCCTGCAACAACACAGAGAAGAGGTCATGTCTCTGTGGTTAGAGCATCTGGATGTGGGAAGAGAGCAGCTCTGAGCTCCAGGCCCTGCCCCACCTTAGGGGTCTGAACAGCCATGCCCTGAGCAGCGCAGCAGTCACAGGCCCCAGTGAAAGGGAGATGGGGCCTAGATTAGAGTTTAGGGCACTCATTTACAGTCAGGAAAGATACAGGTCTCTCCTCCTGGGATTCTGTCTTCTTTCATCTTCAATGCACTCACATTCCTGGAAGCAGGGAGCACTCCTCCGCATGGGAGACTGCAGCCGAGCCCTTGGAAATCCTCAGGGAGGGCAGGGAGATTCCTCAAATAGCTGGGCAGCTTCCACCACTGCTGAAAAGCAGAGTGAGTTGCTTTAAATGGAACCTAAGAAGGCTTTTGGTGCTCCGTCCCTGTTCAGGTGAACAGGATCTTTCAGAAGGAAATCCATGGAGCCTTTCAATTATCCCATCTGCTATGATAGCTTCACTTGAACTTAATTCTAGTTTCTAATGAAAGACCTGTTCTTTTCCTATTTAAAAAGATTTCCTTTAACTCAGTTTGCAGCCAACTTACCAGGTTGCCAAATTGGTACAAGGATGCTTAAAAATAAGTGATCAGGATTTCAGCTATAAGTTTCTAGATCCTGTAACTGTGAGTCAGATTTTTAGATGGGTTCTGAGATAAGTATTTTCCTTATTTCGAAATAAACCTATAAGTGTATTCTACTCTGTATTATTTCAAGCTTGGCCTTTTACACTGCCTTGAAGTTCTGATGCAGAATAAGACAATAGGATCTATCCTCACAGTTCCTTTGAGTACTATTTTTCTCTCCCTCTCCCAAACACTTTCAGTGTATGAATTTCAGTTTTAATTTTTAATATTATAAGAATAAGGTTATACTAACTATAACCCATTATAAATGGTTATAAACTGTTATAGTTTTGTTGGGGTTTTTTGGTTTTTGTTTTGTTTTTTTTTACATATGATCCAGCATATAAGTCAACTGAGGCACTAGGTGCAATGATTATTTTATAAATATCTCCTGTCAGAGAACAGATTTTATACCCTCATCATTCAGTAAAACTTATTGTATACCTGACTTCAGGTAAAACTCTTACATATTTTATTTTGTGACTAAGTTTATATAATAAAGAAGAGATCAGAAAAGACAGTATTTGTCCTGTTAAAATCATGAGATTCTTAAAATAACAGCACAAAGGAACTTAGATATAACTTTATCATCACTGTATTTTTTTTATGAGATTATCACTTTATTTTTTTTTATGAGCTGACTTAGTGATCTTGAAAGTGTATATTTTCCAAACTATATTGATGCTTCAGCAAATGTAGTCCCACAGAGCTCTTTAAGCTCTGTGGAAGTGCCATAGGCATAACTAAGCCTTGGAGGCTTAGGGAGACTAATATCAGCAGGAGACACTAAGATGCAGAATACAACTGACTGGGAAAATAACAACACAGTGGAATTTCCCACAGTTACAGGTGACTGGTATGAAAAAAGAAGCTTGATTTCAGGATAAATATTATATTAATCCAGATGAACATTTATTCCTGCCTGACGGCACTGGAAGTTGTAATGGCCTTCACGTGGGACAGAGCTAGTCAGAAAGTAACGCTGTGATGGAATGTGACTCCTTTCTGCTGTCTGTAGGCTGCTAAGGTAGTATGGCTACAGTTGTGACAGTTCAAAGTGTAGTTTGAAATTGTTAATCATTCATAGGAAGAGGACTTTCTTACTTACAAGGGTCTGGGAATTTTGTTTTCAAGATTTACCCGACTACACCTAATGACCTTGAAACTGATTCCCAGCCAGCAGAAATCACTGAAGGCAGTAAAAAAAAAAGTGGTGATTTATCCCAGCTGAGTTTCTGGTCATCTTATCTTTCCAATGTTTTTTTCTTCCAGATAAGATTTTTGATATCACTTGAAGCTATATTGAGATTGGAACTTTAATTTTCTTCACATTTTCTGTTCCCACTCCAGAATTTAATTGAATGGACATGTTGTTGTCATTCCTATTATTGTTATAATTATTCTTGTTGTTCATTCTTAGGGAAATGTGGTATGTGCATTTGAACCTAAAATATATTTCCCACATTCACTTGTTAGTTGGCATGTTATTATGCATGTCTCCTCTGACCAATAGCACGTACATATTTATTATTGCATTGGATCTTCTACCAAACTCAACATGCCTTTTTAACGCATACCCAGTAAACTACTAAATAAGGTGAGCAAGAAAAGTTCATTGAAATAACAGGGAAATGTTTCCTCTTTCAGTTCATCTGGACAGCCAGAAATAATTGTATTGGAGTTTAAATTTCAAACTTCCATTGCAAATATTTTGACATCGATGCATTGAAGGTTTGGGTAATTTGGTATGGAGGAATGCTGTCTTGAAATTTGACAGTATTGTGTGTGTCAATGCATCTGATCAACGTGTTTGACATGAGACATTCTTTCCCTAGAATGCTTCCAGATATTTGTCAGAATGTATTTCCTCAAAAGAAGTCAAACTGCTAAATTCATTTTGCCTTCTAACAAGAACCATCCACACTGCACAGCAAAGCTAAAGCTCCTGTGTGGAAACAACAGCAGGAGATATTCAATACAATTTTACACTCTGGTTATTGCTGAACACAACTGTGAGTAGTGGTGACTCTCAAATTAGATTGCCTTAATACCAAAGTACTGTTGTTTCATGAAGCCATGTAAATGAAAAATAAAAATCTAAGCCTCCTTCTGGGAAAAATGTTGTATCATTTTATATCTGCTTCCCAAATCAAAGTGAAGCAAAAATTAGAGAATATGTACAGTGTACCTAGAGAGTGCAGGGGTTTTATTATCTTGAAAGAAGTTAGTAACTTCAGTCAAAAGGTTAGTCATGACACATGGTAAGTTTTGTCTTTATGAATGCAATGGAACTTGCATGTTCTAGTAGAAATATACATTTCCATTATTTTCATCATCTTATGGTATATGTTTGCAGACAGAAATATAGCTCTAGCTTGTCACGCTTCATATCATTCAGCATTTGAGTGACAGTAAATACAAAGCCATTATGATCATACTGCTTTGTCTTATCAGGGATAGCTAGCTATTTTGTGATTTCCAGTTGGGAAAAGCTTGTATAGCTCATCTGTCTTGCTGGAAGGAGAATTATCTCTTGGCTCATTTGACAGACTTAAGTGGTGGCCTTGGAGTAAGATACCCATGTTTTACAGAAGACGAAAGTACAGGGACACTAAGATAGAAGACACTTTGGGGAGGAAAGTCCCTTTGGTTCAGAAGTGAACAAATGAACTTACTAGCACTGTTCCGGGAGTACTGCAGTCACCAAGGTGTAACGCAGTGCCACCACCTTCCTGTGATGACCTGTTCCATAGTCCAGCTTGGCTGTTGAATTGTGAAACTCAGGCTGTGCTCCTATAGGATCCAAGAAGGCTCACATAGACACAGAATGAGTCTCTTTTACCTGCTTTTGGCTAAGCCTTAGCTCAAACTTGACAGTTCATATTTTCCTCTCGTCAGCCCATTAAAATGTCCATCTGCTTTTCAGTAGAAATAATGAAATTATCTCCAACAGTGAAGCTACTCTCCTCTCTCCATGCATACACACCTCTCATCCCCTGTTAAGGCGAGCCACATGTTAAGTCTCAATCTATGTACACCATGGTAAATTATTGGAAAATGGAGAATATTATCCCTCATCTGGCCACTATTTGTAAACAATGAAATCCTTTTAACTTAGCAGCTAATTTTTGCTGAATATTTTATCTCAGAATCAGTTCTATTGTTATGGATCACATTGAACCATGCAAAGTGATTCACATCACCAGAAAGACAGTGTGGAGCTTCTTAAAGTAGAATTTTTTATATATATTTAAAAATATGCATCCTTCATGCTTAAACTGACATAAATGTTGACTTAGTATGTGATGTCTTCTTATAGGAAAAAAACCCAACAAATCAAAACAAAACAACCAAAAAACCAAACCAAAAGGTAAATCGAATGATGAAATGGCATAAATTTCACTTTGGTGTGTTTAGCATCTAAAGCAAAGGACTGAATTTCCTTTGGACATTTTCCTATGGATATTCCATACCATATGATGTCATGCTCAGCATATATAGCTAGGGCAAGAAGGAAAGGAAGGGACATTCAGAGTGATGGCATTTGTCTTCCCAAGTAACAAACTGACCAAAGGGATACTCCATATCATATGATGGGCCTTGGGGAAGAGGAAGGACTGGGGGATGGGGTGGCAGCATTGGGAGTAATGGCGTTTGTCTTCCCAAGTCACCATTACGTGTGATGGAGCCCTGCTTTCCTGGAGATGGCTGAACACCTGCCTGTCCATGGGAAGTGGGGAATGAATTCCTTGTCTTGCTTTGCTTGTGTGCCTGGCTTTTGCTTTACCTATTAAACTGTCTTTATCTCAACCCATGAGTTTTCCTGCTTTTACCCTTCTGATTGTCTCCCCCATCCCACTGGGGATGGGATGTGAGTTAATGGCTGCATGGTGCTTAGTTGCTAGCCAGTGCTAAACCACGACAAATGTTCAAGTGATGGTCTTAATATTTGTTTGACAGATGTTTACAAAAGAAAAAATACTGAGAAAAGAAGTCTGTTGTCCTTGGTCAGAACGAGATAACCCAGCCATGTGTCCAAGGAAACTTCTGACCCATAGAGGAATCTTTTGGGTAACCAATATTAGCTGTCCAAATCTCAAGTATGTCTGGTTAAATAAAGCTCTCCACTGACATAAGCTGTTGTCTGGTCTCCCTGACTGCATCAATAATGGTAAGCAAAAAGTAACGGCAGATACAGACAGAACTGTCCTAAGTTCTAAGGCATTGTTTGTTAATGAAATTAGATATTATTCTGGTATGCATACTTACCACTACTATTACTAAAAAGGTAATTTGAACAATGACAATAAGGCAGAGCCACATTCTGTCTTCAATTTCTGACCATGGGCACCAGATTGCAAAAAGAGAAATTCCATAAATAAACAGGGAGACAGAATCTAAGTAATTTTAAAACATCTTTCTACATTCAACATGCATAATTTCTGGTAAAGCTTTTTCTTTTGCATTAGTTTCCCTTTCTCCTGCATGCACTATGCAGTCAAATTTATAATCACATCACTGAATCCTAAAATGTATTTTGCAGTGTTTCCATACTAATCACTGCCTCTTTGTATCTCACTGAATAAATACACATATATATATATTTCTAATACTGTTTATAATTTCTTGTCTATGAGCTTACATTAATTAAAGATTTTCAGAGAGCTAGGCCCTGATTCTTAAACTGAAAGACTGGTTTTACTCTAATGCTATGAGACAAGAGGTAGCAGCTAATGTTTATATTATTGATTTATCAGACACTGAAAGGATTAGGTTCTAAGATTGTTTAGCACACAAAAATCCATACTTATTGCATTAAAACAGATTTTGAGACCTTGTTTATTGGCTATATCCAGGGTCAGGCATCTGGGATTTATTCAAGCTGAAATGTCTATATTATATGTGAACATAAACCAATCTGTTAAGAGGAATATCTAATGTTGGCGACACAAAGGCATATAATTGTAGTAAATTACAGGTCAGTAATTGAAAAAGACCATTTATGCAAACACTTGTAAATTTAGAAAAGTGCCTAAACATTAAATATATTGAGTAAATAAAGATGAAGTTTGGACTAGTACCCAATTTTGGCTACTGTTTTCTTTGCTTAATGGATTTTCTATTATGTATTCATTTTGTAATTTTCATGGATAAAAAATTTCATTGGCTTGGCCATAACTTCTACATGTGTACTCAAACAGAACAATGTGTCTTATTGCTCTTTGGTGTGTAATATACTGGCTTGTGCAAGCAAATACTAGTTGCTGTTCAAAAGAGAAAATATCATAGCTACTCAAGTATGTGGGGAGGTGGATCTTTGAGCATGTGTGTTTGTGCATTTTGAGCTGTGTACATGTATGAGATAGTGACTTTCTGAGAATGAGACTCATTCAAGAAATGTAAGAACTGCATTAATAACTGATAGGAAAATATTTATTTGGTGAATTTAAGCCCTTGCAATAGTTATGAAACATCTACAAAGAAAATATTGTGTTTTCAGGTTTATTCCGTATTTGTTGTAAGTTGACATGCCAGTTTGACACTTAAAATAGCATGGTTTAGAATCATAGAATCATAGAATCTTTAAGGTTGGAAAAGACCTCTAGGATCATCAAGTCCAACCGTCAACCCAACACCACCATGTCTACTAGACCATGTTCCGAAGTGCCATGTCTACACGTTTTTTGAAAACCTCCAGGGACGGTGACTCCACCTCTCTGGGGAGCCTGTTCCAATGTCCAACCACCCTTTCAGTGCAGAAATTTTTCCTAATATCCAACCTGAACCTCCCCTGGAGCAATTTGAGGCCGTTTCCTCTTGTCCTATCACTTGTTGCTTGCGAGAAGAGACCAACACCCACAATACACAATAACAATTTTCAGTTTCCTGCAAAAAAAGTCATGACAATTCCAAAGGTCATAAGTCATGTATAAAAAAATTGATTTGGATTCTTAAGAAACATTTTGATATTTTTACCCAGAACTTTTTAACAGTTTTGCTGACTTGAGGTACAATCTCTAATTGTCATCTTGCAAACACTTGCATGGATGTATACAATGCTACTTTAAAAGAGTATACTTTCTTTTTTCTGTATTTCTCCTCTGATAAATTGATTCAAGGAGAATTTATTTGGTGAAAATTTTTCCTGGTTTTGTTTCTGTTTGATACTGTAGTATACTTAAATCTTACATAATAGTATTTTCTAGACTAGTAAGTGATTGCTGGTCCACCTTTCTTTTTGTCATTCTTCCTATAATCAGGAATTAACTGTATGTAGCAGCAATTCTATTGTCCTGTGGCTTTCCATCCTTCATTTTGTTTTAAATGTGAATAGGGAAGGAAACATTTTTGTCTTCCCCAGAATGACATTTTGCACATCATAAATACTTCCACCAGGCCTATCTCTCTGAAGGTCTGCCTTTTTCAATCTTATTCTGCTTAAATGGCCTGTCTTTGGACGTATGTAATATCATTGCCCAAATACACACGCCTAGATTGAAGCTTTACCATACGGTAGGTGGTGGTGTTTTTGACAATAGTTTCAAACTGCACACTGCTTGCTGCTGTTCCCTCTATTTCCCACCCACAAGGACTTCGTAAAATGGCCCATGACTTCAAATAAATAGGTGATCGTATGCAAGACACGTTTTCTTTCTGCAACTGTTCTTGCAACACTGTTTTCATTTCTATTAATTATTGCCAAGAAGAATCTTGACACAAACAAAGTCATGGCTTGTCATTTTGAGCTCAAAGTCCTTTAGTTCAAATGCCCTTCAGATTGAAATGTTTTGTTCTGATTCCTTGCCTCTAATATGGGAGCCCATGTTGTGTTGCTGGAGGTTTTGTCAACAGAAAAAAGTTTTACTCCTTATACCAATATAGTTCTGACATTTTTAGAAATGCAATCCCCCATGATAACAATCTTATTTAGAAATAAAATTGCGTCTTTAGATTAAACCTCTTCCTGAGTGATATAAAGTGGAATGATAAAAAATTTCCTTATACAAAGTAAAATCATCTGGATGGAGAGCTAGCATATGTCTACGTAGACAAGGTGTAAACAATACATATAAATTGAAATTTGTTCAGATATAGAAATATTACGAATTAATGGACTGTTTGAGGGGGAGGTAAACAGACTATATAACTGCTTCTTTAGCAGAAGGATTTACTACCCCACCACCTATTTTTTCTTTACACGAGTAGCTGTGGAGGCTATAAAGGACATACAGATCATCCCAGACTGAAAATATGCTACTAATACTGGACACCAAGAAGGTAAATAAATTTGGGAAACTAAACATTGCACTGTAGTTAACTCATATGATTCAGATAAAATATGAGATGATAAAGACCGAAACTTTACTGTGTTATACAGTGTATATATTCTAAACATGTCTACTCTGTACTCTTTATCTTTTTACCATTATCTATGTTCCAGTGTCAGATTCTGCTACACTATCTAGCTGATATGCAATGTATTTTCTTATTCCAGCACCTTTCTGCTTAATTCTAATAGAAATGTTGCTAAAATCGATTTAGTTTTGCTTGGTTTTCCAAGTGCCACACTATTGGCAATTCAAATGGTAGTTAATGCCATTTCGTGAATCATTTTTTTCAGTTTCATGTAACTGTTCTTTTCAGTAATAAAATAAGCATTTAACATATAAAAATGTAGTGAAGTATTTTTAAAGAGAATATAAAATATAAAAGACTCCATAAAATATCCATTAGCAAGAATATTAGCAAATACTTGTGTTTTATTTTTTCCCCCTACTTTTCTGGTGTAGCAGGAATTTAATCTGTAGGATCATTTACAAAGTTTAAAGTAAGGAAAAATCCTTTTTGCATCCTGAATTCTTTGCATTCATTTTCTTTCTTTTAAGATAAATTTGAACTCTTGCTATAAAAAATTCTTCAAGTGATAACTTTTGATGTTTTACACCTTTTGATGTCTTGCATTTCAGGAACATTATACGTTGCATTGTCCTCTACAAAGGGCACTTTTCCCTACTGTGCCGTTGTGTTAACATTGATCTTGTGGTATGACCGAAGCCCTTCCCTCGTACCCCTTCCATCTGACTGGTGCAGGAAGATGAACCTGGGACCTGGACCAGGGCTGTTACAGGGCACAGCTACTGCCCTCTGAATGAGTTCACTCTCCAGTAACTGGACAGAGAGAAGGCAAACACGAAAGGGGACTCAGCAGAGCTTTTGTACCAGTTCTGCCTTTATTCTCTGACCACAATAGACTTTTCAAGGACTGCAGTAATTTACTTCCTTCTGCCTTTTCCCTCCCATCCCCACCCCACATACACAGCAACAAAGAAAGCAAGCAGGACATGTTATCTCTCTGAGTCACCCATGCAGAATCTGGCCATTTCTTCTACTCCTGTCATGCTGAGTTCAGATTAGCTCTTGGATAGTGTTACTAAAGCTGAATACTTCTATGTAAAATAATCAAACTAGGAAAAATTCCAGCAATCTTCCTCACCAACAAACAAACAAACTAACCTTGCATTTGTTTCTCCTTGGAAGTTTGCAGATTCAGAGGGTAACAAAAATGGGCACAGTTTGTCTTCTAACAGATTATGAATGCCACGTGTGACATTGCTTGAGAAGATGGAAAATGTTTATACAAACTGTCAGAGATGGCTAAGCTAATTTGTGGCATGTGGCATGCATGTTTTTGAACCAAAAAATTTGTCATACACCTACTGTTTGGCTGTAGAATGTATGAGAAGACAGATCTTGTTGACACATCGCAGCTGCAGCTCAATTCATTGTGAAATGCTTTGATTTCAACAAAATTCACAACATGTGCCAAAGAAGAAGAAAAAGGAGTGTTACAGTCTCCATATCTCTTAACGTCTTTCCCTGAAGATGAACTACTCTGATTTTGCACCTGTAGCAAATGGGATAAGTGAAGCACCTCTGCCTTTTTTTGAATGCAGACTCCAAAAAGAGGTAAATATGACCTGCTATACACTGCTTTTTCACAGGAATGAGGGGTGGGAGTCTGTCACAGCTAGGGGTTGCCTAGAGAGGCACTGGTAAAGAAAGTGGGAAGAATTGGCAGGTAGCAGTGATGGCGAGGGATGCAGGTGAGGTACACATGCCTTAGGAATCAAAATACTTGGTAAGGCTTTGGCTGGCATTTAACAACATTGGAACACAATATGCATTTATTTTGCTCTTTTAAAGTCTCTCTCCTGACCATCAGACTTCCAAACCAGTGAATCTTCCTCCTTTTCTATTAGACAAAATGCTCTTCTGTAGACATAAGAGAAGTGGTGAGGAGAAAAACTATAAAAGTGTAAGTTGAAAATAGTCTTGCTCAGCTCAAATTGCAAGTGCAGTCCTGACCATATATCAGCCATAAGTGAGAGGATGTTCTGCAATGTTATTGGCTTCCATTATTTCTCACTTCTCTACATCAGCATTCCCAGGAAGACAGTCCATAACTGGCACCAGATGTTATCTAGTAAATTACTTTTGTCCTGCAAACTCTGTATGCTTTTCTTATATGATGCCATTTGGGTCAGATTTGCTCTCCGTCTGTTACGTGGTTTTCTGCTTTCTCATTTTGCTTCCATGAAGCTGATGATTAAGTAAATAGTCAGTAAATAGATTCAGAAGTTAAAGTATCATTTCCATTAATTTTAAATTAGGTACATAGAGTTTTTTGAGGAGCAAGAATACTTTTCAATTATTTTAAAATGTTGTCAACTTGTGTATACATAGATTTCTCACTGCAGTGTGTTCTGTGCTATTTTGTAATATAGGTCCATCTTTTTTCTTACCTCCCTATAAAGCCGAATCATTTTCTTATTAAGATTTAAGGAAAACTGGACATGACCGTATTGCAATATTCGATGTCAAGCAGATATCTGATGGAAATTATATAGTGTTTTCTATAATAATGAACTCTTATTATGAACTTCCATAGTGAATTTTCCAACAACCTGAAATGATGCTTTCACTGTGGTCAGGGATGTTTATTTTCTTAGAGTACTTGTTACTCACATTCAAATTGATTCTACTAATAAAGGTTTCTGAGTCTATCCTGCCCCAATACCTGGCATCATAAGGTTTGATAATATGAATTGTTCAAAAAAATTGTTTCTCAGGAATCATTCAGAGTAACTATTGAAATACATACAAAGACAGTGATGCTTAAGGATCAAACCTATTCTACAATGGAGAATCAATCAGAACATAAAAACAGCTAGGAAAATTCTGATTAAATTTACAAGCCTCAATATTTTTACCATTATATTCCAAAATATATTTCAAAGTTCTGCCTCTTCACCTACTGTTAGTGTGTTATAAATATACAGCTTTTTCATCTCCTCCAAAAAATTTCAGAGAAAGTTGAACATCCGTCTTCTGGGATAGTTTTATAATGACCAGCTGTCCTTGATTCCCAGGATTGCACATATACCTGTCAAATAGACCATCTCATTCCCAAATTCCTGGAAACATGGAGAGGTCATCAGATGACCTTTCTAGAAAGAACTATCTAATAAGATATTTCCTGTCATTGGTAACTCCCTAGAAAACTCATCATATTTTTGAGCTTTGCATCCTTGACTTCATTGCAGCCAGATGGGCCTAATACAACCTGCAAGTGAGACATTTGCTTAAGGAGGGAAGACAATAAGTGCTATTATCCTAGCCTATTTGGGATGAATGAGATGATAGAAGATAAATGGGCCCTGAAGTCCTCCTCTAGAATAAATAAGGAATGAGGGAGAGGATCTAAATGTGGAAGCAAGGTTCTGTTGTGATTTTTTATTTCCCCCTGGTAGTATCTAATTATACCAAGGCCCTGAACGGATGCACTTGTTTCAAACAACTTCTATAAACTGGTTAAGAACTCTGATTTTTGACTCATACCCTGTAGATCCAGTATTCTGTAAATACCTAGGTAGAGGAGTGTCGTGGTTTTACCCCAGCCGGCAGCTGAGCCCCACGCAGCCACTCACTCACTCCCCCCGCATCAGGATGGGGGAGAGAACTGGAAAAGTTAAAGTGAGAAAACTCATGGGTTGAGATAAAGACATTTTAATAGGTAAAGCAAAAGCCCCGCGCACCAGCAAAGCAAGACAAGGAATTCATTCCCCACTTCCCATGGGCAGGCAGGTGTTCAGCCATCTCCAGGAAAGCAGGGCTCCATCACGCCTAACGGTTACTGGGGAAGACAAACGCCATCGCTCCAAATGCCGCTGCCCACTGTCCTCTCTTCCCCCAAGCTCCTTATAAACTGAGCATGACGTCATATGGTATGGAATATCCCTTTGGTCAGTTTGGGTCACCTGTCCTGTCTGTGTCTCCTCCCAACTTCTTGTGCACCCCCAGCCATCCCGCTGGCAGGGCAGCGCAAGAAGCAGAAAAGGCCTTGGCCCCGTGTAAGCACTGCTCAACAATAGGTCCATAGAACAAAAATATCGCTATGTTATCAACACTGTCTCCAGCACAAATCCAAAACATATCCCCACACTAGCTGCTATGAAGAAAATCAACCCTCTCAGCTAAAACCAGGACAGGGAGAAATAAGAGGAAAAGCATAACAGAGGTCATGTTGCCTGAACAAAAATTTCAGAAAAGACATATCAGAATCAAGTCTCTAAATCCTTAGTGACTGGAGGTGCTAGCTGAAAGTTAGTAAATATTTTGCATAATAATCAATGACCGAAAATTAATAGTAAAGCCTCAAAAATACTATTGTTGTGAAGTGGGGTTTTGGGATTTTTTTTGGCTTTTTTTTTTTTTTTAATGAGACCATGTTAATGAGAGTCAGGCTGAGTAATTGAATTTCAAATGCTGACTAACTGAAGCTACAGAATTTGGGCTGAATCTGACAGGACCTTATGTAAAATGAGATACTGAAAAATTTCACATGATTTTAAACAAATCCTGGGGATCCCCAAACTTGTGCCACTACAAAGAGTGACTGAAGCTCAATCAGCATAAAGTTCCTCCAAGATGCAGATAATAACTGTTTTCTGTCTAAATTTGTCTTGGCATTCCCTTGGACCCCCTCAGTATTGTCAGAGCCCTGATAGGTACAATTTTCTTGGAAAGGAGGGAAGTAATCACCTTCTTTCTGCCTCAACCACTGTAGAGTTCTTCCCTGTCCTGAAAACAGAAGACACTTTGATTGCCCTAGTAAAGGCCCATTATTGGTTATACAGTATTGTATCTTGGTATTTTTCCATTTGAAACTACTCAAGGAGATTTGATATTTTTCTGTAAAGTGGTGGGAGAGAGAAAGTGTATCTTCATGAAGAGTAGCCTATAAACGGATGGTCAGGACGGTTCTGGGAGGTGGGAAAGAAAGTCATGATGTTTAAATCTTCTCAGGCCAATGATGATGAATTTTGATCCTACTTATGTGTCAACTTCTGTAGGGTTATTAGATAGCAATACTAGCAAAGCACATATGTGTAGCAATACTAGCAAAGAGTAATGCCTGCAAAACCCTTCTACCAGACTATCGTCAGCAGCAAGATTTGGTTTGAATTTAAGAAAATCATTACAAAACCACATAGAAATCTGCAAAAGTCTTATTGAACATTATGATGATCAGGGAGATAACTCTCTTCAGTTGCACATATAAATCATATAGCTAACAAACTGTATTTTTATTAATAAGAGAAGAAGAAAACTCTGACAAGACAGGTAAATAGGGTAAGAATAACTCGATAATAATTTATAGTCTCTTTTCTTTGGAGAGGTAATTACCAGACATTCTGGTTGTTTCCTACCTACCACATCACTGTTTAGGATCTTTCAGTCTTGCTGAGTAGCCAGGCCTGTTTCAAGCTGATGTGATCCATTTCCTTGGCTTGTTTCTGTTGGTTGCTCTCACCTGCTGACCACCCACATTAGCTTACCTTCACATTGCTCCTCGTCCTGCCAGCCCACGGAGAAGACATGATGGGGGCATCTACCTTGAAACAGGGCATTGGAGTGAGGCTTTCTGGGATGCAGAATAAAGAGGAATTTCAGGTGTACATTGGTGCTTGGCATTACCTAACAAGTAGCCCTGGATTGGTTTCAAGCATCTTCTGTGTTACCTCTTTCCACTCTCGTTTGAAAAGCTCTATTCAGCCCGATATACCTATGCGGAATCAAATGGCTTTGTTTCCTCCTGTGTGACCTTGAATTAGGTGGTGTATAAATCCTTTATTGGATCTAGCCCCCATTATTTGATGGGATTCATGTTCATAAAGAATATATCAATACTTCTGACTTTTCCATCCAAAATCACATTTGAAATGAAAATTTTGAAGTATCATTATGAATTTTAATTCAAATATACATAAAAATTCAAAAATGGAACCAATGTATAAGATTGTCTAGCATTTTGTATTTTTTGAACTTGCGCTAAGAATGAGTCTCTGAAGCCATGAGACCACGATTTTACATACTTTCTCAGTATACCGGATATTGCACAATTTTCTTATGTTTGAAGGTCCCTTTTCAGTTTTGGAGAGCTATAGATTTACTTTCTAACTGAGATCTTCTAAACTAATTGTCATTTAACCTTAACTAGTCCTTTTTCTAGGCTTGTAAACTCAAAAATATTCTAACGTATTACTTGAGGTATTTGCAACAAAAGTTATCATAAATTAGACAAAGAAACAAAGATAAAAAATATATATAAAAAAACCTTGTACAAGGAAGAATTTCTTAGTACGTACACTGAAGTAGCCTGTGACCTGAGACTTCTTGCAGTGGACCTTATAAAAACATAGAGTCTGCTTGAAAGAGTTTCAAAATTTAAAAAGGCATTTGTCCTCAGAAAAAAAATGAAAGCATATGGCAAACAAGTAAGTAGGCAAATTGGTACAGCATGGTTCAAAATGAGCAGTACCTGACTGAGCAATAGCCATTGATTTTAACGGTGCCAAAGGAAGAGTAAGATCTATGAGTTCTTACAGATTGGGATGAGGCACGAAGGATGTCAGAAGGGGATCAGATTATAAATTCTGTGCTTTATAGAATGAAAACAGGCTGTGAGGTTGGGGGCTACCAGGCTGCAACATTTACCGGGATTTCTACTCCATTCTTCCTACGGCAGTACTGCAAATGGATCTGAGAAGAAATTCAAAGTCTGAACTGCACTTGACTGGAAAGATCAAAGGGCTGTGAAACCTGAACTCCTGGTGGTGTTCTCAGCACGTAGGGAGAAGTTGCGGGGACCATCAGACTGTTTGATACCCTTGGTGTCATATATATTTGCATGTATCTGTGTGTGGAAAAGAGAGAAAGAAAAAACTAAGTCTAGGAAGTGAGAAAAGAAGGTCTTTTAAGGTTGGTGCAAAACTGAAGGTACTGTTTGTGGTAAGCAGCCCAAAAAGCCAAGGATTTTGATAGTCTGCTCTATTCTGGCTGTTTCTTCTGTAAGGGCAAGGGAGGAAAGTGCACTGATTTCTCTCTTGCTGGTCTGGTTGTCTTCTGGGGCAGGAACATTACACGTCACTGTTTCAAATACAGGCTGTCACTTTAGATGATAGAACAAAGGGAAGTGACTGAAAGTAAATAAAACTTGAATTCACACAGGTATAAAAGGACCTTTTTCTATAAGCAGGCAGTTATAAACATCACTCTGAATGGTTTGTGAGGCAAAAATAATGGGCTTGTTTGAGAAGCAATTGAGGTGCTTTCTGACAAAAATAGTATATTAGGAGATTAGTCTCCAAGGGGTGGATAACCTTTTCAGATTCTAAGTATTTCTTCTGTTCTCATGTGTGAGTTTACAATCTGTTAGTCTCAAAATATATCTGCAAACCCACAGGCCCACCTTCCTGACAGCTGCTCGAACAACAGAGCGGAGGAGCAGAGAAAAAACTCTGTACCGTCACCCGCCCAGCGATTCTGAAAAGCTTGGTAAGTTACTCATACAATCCAGAAATGCCAGTCAGGGAGGGAGGGGGGATGGAGGCAGTGGGAGAGAGAAGGCTCTTAAAGTGCAACATTTGCAACACACGCTCGAAAACTAAAGGGGCCAATTAGTATAATAGGTTTGAAATCATTTCAGCACAGTCCTAAAGACAAAAGAAAAATTGTCCTTCAGAAATGGGCCTTATTGTTCAGACGAGTATAGAGATGAACAATGAATTCTATCAGTTTTGGAGGCAACATTCCTTCTCCTTCATACTGGACCATACATTATTAATGAGCACTATTTTCGAGTGTGAAAGAACTGTTTGAAAAGCATTAACGTAGTCTATTGGATGTGATTGACACTGTCATCCCTTTCATTTTGCTATTGGCAAGAGGCATCCCTGTAGATTTATGTGCATCTGGACATTACTAATATTCTCCTTGTTATGCACTCTGGGCAGCTGTGATATGGAAATTTTTAGCACGTTTTTTGAGGGGGAGGGAATTTACTGTTGTTATCTGCACAAAAAAGGAATATTTTTTTTCTCTGAGATTTTATCAGCCAAAAATATTTGATGTCTGCTTCCCTAATAACTCTATTCTGTTTTCAATATGTGCACTTTTAAAGGAATTTCATCAAGATTACATGGATTCTCCAGATATTTCCAGTGACTCTTTTCCAGACACAGTTTAGCTTCCGAGACTCATGTCCACCCATCTTGCTTCTATTTTAACCTCCATTTCTCCAGCTTGATTGCATTTTTAATTCAGTTGGTGCATCAAGGACTGCAGCTAGTGTCTGCCTGCTGTTTAGAACCACCAAACCTCTTCTGATTTGCCTGTGTAATGGCCTTTAATCACAACAATTAAGACCAGCGAAATTAAGAACCACTGAAACAATGCATCTAAATAACATACAAAACAAAATTAACAGAGGTTATGGGAGGTTTTTTTCCAAGGTAATGCTATTTATATTGGTTTTATATATAGACTTAGAATTATTTTAGTTTCTCAGGCCACATAAGAACATATATCAACATTTTATATACATTAATATTGTAATGTATAACAAAGAAGAGAGGAAAAACCTACCTAACAGGGTGAAGACTGATGCTAAACAGGATGATCATGTAGACATTGCATGAAGAAAAGAGTTATCAATAAGGAGGTTTAGTTTGTAATCTAGATTTCTTAGTGTTAGCCTTTATATATCTATGTACAAGTATATAAAATGTATAGATACACACTGTTAAATAGTTTATTCAAGGGGCTTAATTATCATTCTGGCTATAATTTTTGAATCTATTTTAAGGAGAACTCTTTTGCTACCCAGCCATCTCATGAGATGTCCTAACCAGAATAGATCTTAATGTTAAGGATCTGTTTGAAGTGTTGGGGTACAAGACAAGGTGATGCCATTGGGCTAGAAGATAACAACTCAAGGCTATATTATTTTAAAGTATCG
This sequence comes from Grus americana, assembly GCF_028858705.1. NCBI lineage: Eukaryota > Metazoa > Chordata > Aves > Gruiformes > Gruidae > Grus > Grus americana. The sequence continues at coordinate 43,174,882 of NC_072854.1, forward strand.
ACAGATATTCTATGCAATAGGGAAGCTATGAGTTTTTAACTCAATGCAGAGTTATCTTCTCCTCCATTCTGCTCCGAATAGTCTCCATATTCACAAAACAGCTCACCTCATCACTGTTTCATTTATATAGCCTTATGCAACTACCAGTTTGCATCCAGCTATTAGAGGCACAGGAGCAGCTGCTTTCTGCTCACAGTCAGTGGGTCTGCTCTTTGAGTGACATGTCCACCACCTTCCTCAGAGGTCAGGCCCAACTTCTCCATGGCATGTCCATTGTTGGCCATCCCAGGCTGTGAGAGTTCAGCACTGAGGTCCCCTCCTGCTTGGCAGCACAGGGAACTGCCACCGCTCCACTAGACAGCCTAATTACACCAATCAATCTTGTAAAATAGTTTGCATGGCTAGAAGTGGAAGGTTATAACTCATAAAGACACTTGCCAACTGAAGAGGTGGGGAAAGAAAATGTGAAGTCAATGTATAACTTTAAAAATTCCAAACACGCTATCCAACAAGATATTCTTAAACTGCTCCTCTTAGTCAGTTTTGTTTCTTTGGGCCAAAATCTGAATGACATTTATAAGATATAGCCTTGTAAGTCAGTAATTAGTTACAAGACTTAGTACCTTGCTTTTTTGATGTGGTTTGAATTTTAGCAATTCCAGTTTCACAGCAATGTAGATTTAGTTATTTTAAGGACTACTTCTTACTTCATACGAAGATGACTTTGTGCCATCCTGCAGAGCATAAGATAGCTATGCAGAATAGTCAGCATAAGTTCTTTAATCAGAATTTTGAGATTCTTACATAGCTTCTACATTTTGTTTTCCCCAAGTTTTGTTTGTGGTATTTTAAAATTTTCCTTAGTAATCATAGCTATCTGCCACTTGATACTGTTTTATGTTTACTGTTAGAGGGACAGGCATATAAATGAAGATTCCTTTACCTTTCCTTGAGAAATTTCTTGACAATTCTCCTTCTTACTGTGTAAAGTTTACTTCACCTCCTTAGCAGAAGAGTGGTTTTATGTCAAAATTATATTTCTATCAGGAGAGTCACCGGCATGTCCCACTGTGCTGGATCAAGTGCTTCCCAGAAACAGTTCCTTGCACAGGTTCAGGACCTAGATCCATTCCTTGGTATTTCTGAAGACATTATCATTCAATAACAGGATTTAATGTATGACTGCCAAAGGTCTTTGCTGAGTGACTTAACTACGAGTGTCAAAATATCATCTTCTCAAATGACTGTACAAATATTTTTAACCTGCAATCATACAAATGTTACAAAACTAACCTTATAACATTGATTCAATCATTACAAGTAGAAAACACATATGGATGAATACAGAAGTTCATTTTCTTATGAATGAACACCATTTTTTACAAGTTTTTTGAAGTTTGCGGTGTAAAATAATAGACGTTTATCCCAATATTTGCCACTGTCCAAAATCTATCCTGCTTCCATTCTGAAGCGGAGGTGCTTAAAAAAAGAGAACAAAAGATTTCATGGTGTTTTGTGCTCATGTGAGAAGTTCAAACGGAAAAAAAAAAAAATGCTTTCATTGGAGACTTCCAGGTCAGATTAAAATTCTCAAGGAATATCTGGAGAGTTTGAATAACAAAACTTCTCAGTGTCTCAGCTGCTAGAGGTGCAGTTTATTAATTTTCCTTTTCTATGTTGGTATAAATACAATGGTTTTGTCTTAGATTTAGATGTAGCTTAATCTGTTTTAGGAAACAGCTGAGAATTCATAATAGAGAATTTAAATACTTGTGCTCCACTGAGTCAAAACAGGAAGAGGAAAAAAGGTGTGTATTGGGAGCACAGACTGTTATCCTATTGCTTGGTATTTTCCTTGTGCAATGCCCCTGAGTGATATGTATTCATGTCTAAATATCAGAAATTAATCCGATAATGTATTTTTGGGTCTGTTTTGCTTGAACCAGGTTGGGATATCTACCCACAGAGGTACAGACAGATACTGGAAAGTTTTGTGGATTTTAACAATTCATTGTTTCCTGTTGCTGGGATTTGGGGTACACAAGAACTTGCTGACAAAACATGTCACCCCTCAGAATGAAGCATAATACCAGGTGAAGAGCTCAGTTAGGGAGTGTCCTAGCAACTGTCCAAGTTAAAAACAGGACAGTGTTTCACTGTCAAAAAACCTCTAATGGAAAGATCCTATATAATCTAACACAGAGGAATTACAGGAATTATTAAAAACAAGCAAAGACTTCAATAAACAATAATAATTTTGCTACCATGCTCGAAGTCATCTGCTGTTTTTTAATTTTTCCTACAGGAATATTATATAAAAAGGATCCTTAAATCCCATGGGAGTCAGCTATGCATCCTGCAGTGGATTTTCATCTTTCTGAACTCACTGATAGCAAAGCTGAAACAGAGCAAGACCCCCAAATCTGTGCAGCTCAGGCAAGAAGCTTTTTCCTGCAGGGAGATGCATTTGTCCCTTTGCTAATTTGTCTCTTGCCACTTCCACTGCCATGATAACTTTCACCTTCCAATCCCTAATAAATTCTCCAGATACTTTCTTCATTAAAAATGAAAAATGAAAAAAAACCCACCCAAAACCAGACAGATGCTGTTAAAAGCCACCTAAAATTCAAATGTTGGCCATAAAGTTCATGAAGAAGCTAATGAATGGTTATGGAAATATTAGCTTTGAAACTTTAGACTGGATTGGGTATAGTTTAACTGTAAAGTCCAAGGAATAAAGGTGAAGAAAGCCATATTCACATATGAATATTTAAAACCAATTAAAGTCTGTTCAGAGGAACTGGAATTTCTTTGTTTGATATGAAACCTTTCTAATTATTAACCAAATGATGCTGTGACAGCATGTTTTTGACCAGTGGAGATGATTAGACATTAGTTAGAGATGTCCTACAGCATTTGATGAACATTATTTCCCAAGTCTAGTTATGATGACGTAAAGTTAATAAATTCACTCTTGTTAAGTGTTGTGTATAAAAATACAGTCACATTTTTAAATGCGCTAAGTCAACCTGTAAATCACAGATTTTTGAAATTGTTTTCAAATTAAAATTGTTTGTTTACAGTGCTTTGATAGTTCTCCACTAACTCTTTAATATTTAATTTACTTTATACATTTCCTTACTTTTCTGTGGGGAATCTTTCTTGCTGAAGAGTCTAAAGTAAATTCTAGGACTTTCATCATTATGTTTTAGTCTGCTTCTCCTGAGAACTTCCTATGAAGCAATAAATACTGCACACCAGCAAAATATTCCTACAGTACTCACCTTTTTTTGCTGCTTAGTTAGGTTTGTGGAGAGTTATTTTTTCATGTCTGTAATCGATATGCCATGGCTGATGATTTTGATTGAAGTAAAAAGATAAAAGAATATTTCCCACAGGAATCTCCAGGGAGAGTAATGTTTGAATGTATATAAAGGATATAGAGTGATTGCAGTTATATGCCTGAGGAAATTCAGGAATAGAGGATATTGTAGTAGGTATTACAATCACTGCAAAATAGTTTTAAGTTTAAAAAAAAAAAAAAAGTTAAAATACCAAGCTTACATAATACAGTGTAGTTTTGAGATGTTGGGGTCCCTGCCCACTCACTTCTGTACTTCTGTTTTGTAAGTCTATCATGTCTTTTCCCATTGCTCAGCTACACAAAGGAAAAACAGAGTTCAAACCACAATCCTGCTATGTGTAGCTTAAGCAAAGACTTGCAGACTGTGTGACAAAATAAACAAAAAGTACTGTGTGAATTCCCACCTATTTCCTCATATCTTCACCTGATGAAGTTTCATATATGTGATCAAAGGTTGTGACTATAGCATGAAAAGCCTGGTTATTAGTGATGGGCCACGTGGGCCATTAGGTCTGCCTGGTTCAGAAGGGGGCACAGAACACCCAGTTCACATCCTCACGTCCCCAGATGAAAAATGTCCACAAGATGTTTAGTAAATATGAGTCTTGCAATAGAAAAGTATGAACTTCCCAGGAGGAAGCTAAGGTCAAATTCATCAGCAATATCTTTCTACTGTGGAAAGGGATTACTTAAAGTGATCTTTGAGGAGGCAGGCCTTTCACGTGCTCCTTATGAAGCAGATGACTACTGTTTCTCCTCATCCCAAATTGATTCTTCCTATTTACAAACTGGCAAAAGGTAGCTCCTTACTGTAAATCGGATTACCTAAGTGCGAACAAAACAGATCATCTCAAATCATATTGTATCTCATTTCTAGCTTCAGTAGTCTTCACTGACTCTAAAGAAGTTCCACCTCTCCCCTAGGTTCCTTCTAAAGTTTTCCAGAAGACAAGAGAGAGAAATAAATCCATCCTGGCTCTGGAAGGTGCCCTGCACAAGCTTTGAACTAATTAGTTTTTATGCAATACAAGAATGCAGCATCAATATAGTGAAAACATTGCAACGTAGTCTCCTTTCAAACTGCTGTGTCAATACTAGATACACAGGACTCTGACTGCAAGAAGGAACTCTGTGTCAACATACCCCATTTCTACCCTTTGGGGTATTTATTAGCAGTCAAAAAAGTCAGTCACTATTTATGTAAATCCAAGAAAGGACTGCATTCCAGTAAAGGAACTAGCAAACCATTTGTCAAAGAAAGTACCCAATATATCCCTCACTATCTTATTTTTCCTCTCACATAATAAATTCCCCACAAACATCCATTATATTTATACCACTTTTTAAAAAATTAAAATACGTTAATGAATTCTTCCATTTTATGGGTTACCTTTAAAATATCTGTTCAAGCTGCTTCTTGACTATTGACTGTCCATTTTTTATGAGAAAAATATGTAAATGGTTGTTTGTATTAGTAAAACAGATCTTGGAACACTTTCCTCTAATATTTGCTTGCTCTACTTAGAAACATACAATTTAACAATTTGATTAATTCTGCAGGAAGCAAAACAAAACAAAACATGATTTGGAACAACTGAATTTCTAAGGAAAAAGAAAAGTAAGTATAGCAGAAACTTGTTTAGTGTGAATTCATGAAACTTCTCTTTTTTTGCAATATATCCACAAACCAATCTGTTCAATAACGTACACTTGAGGTTGTCCCTTGACCCACTAAAATTAATGGGAGTTTTACTACTCATTTTAATGGGAACATGATGAGGCCTAATTTATTGTATTCAGGAAGTTGGTCCTTCAGGAAGACAAAGTGGAAAAAGTGAGAAAGGATATGAGGAATTGATGCAATTGAACTTTGCCCAGGGTCCCTGAAGAACTTATTGTTCTTATTATCTTGTTTTTGTCCAACCATAATTTTTTCTTTTAATTAATCTCTTTGTTATCATATTTCTTTTCTGTTTTCCATATCTTTTTTTGCCATTGTTATCATTTAGTTATGATGGAATTCTCTTTTCCTACTCTCTGGGTTAGCAAAACTTAAAAGTTCCAGTGTTTATGGCCCTGAATTTACTGATAGTAATTCTAATAATAAATATACTTCAAAAGTATAGATGCTTTCCACCTGAAGAAAACCAAAGCTCCTCAAATATTAATTACTATTCGTGAGACTCAAGAAGTCACTGATGCTATACTAGGATATTTTCAACTACATGTCACTATGGTCAGCTGGAATAGAATTTGCCATGAGATGAGGAAACTAGCACTGAACGTCTGTATGTAGACATCCACGAGCATGCAAATTATCTGGTCTTTCATTATATTCAGTGGAGATTTTGTCAATACAGTTAATGAAGATTAGAAAGTAATTAATCTGAGCATAAACAGCTAAGTTGGGATTTGTTTGCTTAAATATTGCTGTCTTGTGCCATTTCAAATGCTAGAGAGTACCCAAGATATGTACAGAAGGCTGACATACAAGTCACGGTGTTATACACCTTTCTGGAGCAGCAGCTGGAGATTGGGTTGGATGGTGCTGTAAGGCAAGATACCTCAGAGTATCTGAAATAATTCCTGTATTTAACTGAATAACTCCCCAGGCTTTATCACTTTTATGGCTTAATTCTCCATTGACTATGATATAACTTCTGACACCTAGCATAGGTGACAGACACCTTCTGACACCCAAATGGAGAAGAATTTTTTTTGTACTGTCCTCACTATTCAGTCATTCCCTAAGTTACTGATTAGTAAGCTAAATCAGTAATTTGGAACACAGACTAAAGATGTAGATTTTATTATTAATGCTTTGATTCAGAAAAAAAATAAAACAAAAAATGCTCAGGCAGCTCTGTAACGGCACCACTGATTCAAGGACTTATACCCAAATTTCTTGCAGATTTTAATATTTTAACTGTTATTTTGTGAGTCTATTTCCTTAATGATTACATTAAATGCTCTATAGCATGAAATTTCTAAGCATGTGCCATGAGAGGGGAAGTCTGAATACAGGAGTGCAAAGTCTTCCCGTGCTGTGCTCTGAGAGCCAGGTTACTGTGAATACAGACTTCCACAGCACGCAGTGAAGCGGCAGGAAATCAGTATGTTTGTTGAGCAGATAACTGCAGCGGATTTTAACTCACGTGTCTCAACTTTTGAAGACTGTTATAACTACTAAGATATGAGCTGTATGTTAATGACAGGTCTTTTTATGAGTTTTAGGTAGATAGATTTATCATTTAGCTGATCGCTCTTTTATCTAAACAGTGGTCCAGTTATTCTATTTTCCATTTGTGACATTTTATTCTTGTGAAGTTTTTCCTTTCAATTATGCTTAAGAGTATTTTATTTTCTCTCCTGTTCTTTTCTCCCAACATATTTGTTTTATTTTGTTTACAGTTCTGGTGTAATTCCAGAGTAATTTTCTGGCTTCAGTGGAATTTCTCCAGATGTATATTGATGATTAAACTGAAGGAAGATTTTGTCCATAAGTCTCTTCTTCCTTTGTATTTTTTAATATTTTGAACTTTCCACTATCTTACATTAGTCCTTCAGCAAGAGCTTCTTAAGCCCCAGGACAGCCCTCAAAAGCAGTCTAATGTGGTTTAGGCAAAAAAGAATGCTTGACCTATTCCATAATGGGAGCATGCTATTTGCAGATAAGGAACCATGAGTTATAAATTTCCTGCCGGCAGCTCATGATGCATGTGAGAGTTATATATTCACATTCTCTAGCCAAAACGTGCCTCCTTTATACAGTGGAGAAGGAAAACAAACAATTAAACATTTTACTTCCTATTAATGGAACATTTGAATGGACTGCCATAGGACACTACAAAAGGGTAATCTAACATTCTCTGATGATTCTCCCACTGTAGAAACATACTATGGGTGTTAATTGGTTCAGACGGCTTTAAAATGAGTAATTAATATGAAAATTTATAGGTGGAAATCAGACTTCTTTTGAAAGTAAGAATGAGTACGGTGGGGGCTGTTCCTTGGGAAAAAGTTGATAGAAGATATATGTCATTGTTAAGATGGCCAGGCTTCAGCTTATATGTACAGTAAAATATCAAGCCATACGATTGGTTTGTATGGCTCTTTTCAAAACCTGCATTTCTCACTCCTTGCATCTATTTATCCAAATAGGTGACTTCAAAGGCAAACTCCACTTTTCCAAGGAAGGTAGCACACGAAATTTCATTTTGTGCTTCTCTGATTCCTGTAAAAGTAATACAGCAGCATGTAGGAAAGCAACATTCATATTTCTTCATGTTATAGAAACGCTTTATTTTAAAGCAAGACATTTAGGCATTTTCTGAGAAGTGTTACCAATTCCAATTCTGTCTGTCTATGTATAGCTTGAAAGCCCATGAGGGTTTACACAGATGTGGTCACTCAAGAAGAGTGCAAAGATCTAGGCTGTAGCAATGTCAGTTAGGAAAGGGTGCTATTTAACCACAACGCTCTGTAATTGTTCCAAGGACAAAGTTGTGTTTAGAAGTGAGTAACAGCGTACCGTTTAATCCTTTTCCTTGGAGAAAATGGAGGCGGAGAATGTTTGGTTTCAGCTGAGATGGAGTTAATTTTCTTCATAGTGGCTAGTACGGGGCTATGTTTTGGATTTGTGTTGGAAACAGCGTTGATAATATAGAGATGTTTTGTTATATAGAGGTGTTTTTTTGTAATTGCTGAGCAGTGCTTACACAGAGCCAAGGCCTTTTCTGCTTCTGACACCACCCCACCAGCAGGGGTGGGGCAAGAGTTTGGGAGGGAACACACACAGGATGGCTGGCCCAAACTGACCAAAGGGATATTCCATAACATATGATGTCATGCTCAGTTTATAAGGGCCTTGGGGAAGAGGAAGGATTGGGGGACAGGGTGGCAGCATTGGGAGTGATGGCATTTGTCTTCCCAAGTCACCGTTAGGCATGATGGAGCCCTGCTTTCCTGGAGATGGCTGGACACCTGCCTGCCCATGGGAAGTGGGGAATGAATTCCTTGTCTTGCTTTGCTTGTGTGCACAGCTTTTGCTTTACCTATTAAACTTTTATCTCAACCCATGAGTTTTTCTCACTGTTACTCTTCCAGTTTTCTCCCCCATCCCATTCTAGGGGGAGTGAGCAAGTGGCTGCGTGATTGCCTTGGTTGCCTGCTGGGGCTAAACCACGACAGAATGTGAAGTAGAATTCAAGCAAATGCTGTATGTTGTTGAGATCATTGAGATATTTTACCTTGAGCTACCGTAGCAACCCAAATTATACATTAGTTGTTTGTTTTACAAAAAAGGTAAATTGAAGAGATCAATGATTTTTTTTAATCATCTTTACTGGTCAGGATAAAAGACAGGCTTTAGCAAAAGGCACTCAAAAGGGTTTTTGTTTTGTTTTTCATATAGGAGTATATTCCAAGTTGGAAATTGGCTTAAAATATATTAAGAGTAGGGATAGGCTCATTTCTTTCATTATTCTATTACTGGACTGGATAGAGATAAATAAGCAATAATTTTCTAAGGCATATTGGCCTTTCAGAACATGATGCAGATTCATAAATGGCATCACTTTGAGTTTGGTTCCCATATGTGTTGAACAATAAATATTGATTCTTCAGGAGAGTGATACAAAAAGTTAAGATGAATTGAAAATAGATTGCTCAAGTCTCTTTACATTTGAGTTAAAGGACTAGGCCAAGTATTTCATCATTCCATTTTCCCCCTTCTTTTGTTAGAATTATTATTTATATACTTTATTTTAAAAAAAATGAATTACTTTTTCCCTTTTAAAGAAGGAAAATGAGATTTTTTTTTTGGATGAAACTCTGCCATAATTTAATCTATACCTATATCCAAAAGACATTAAACATCAGGTGTCCTGCTGGAAAATATTATTAACATATCGATAAAAAAGAGAAGTCTCGTATCTCTGGATGGTGGAATACTAAAGGATCCTATGAACTCTTCCAACTTCAGATATGACTAAGGATTTGAGCCAGTACAACTTACCTGTAGCTTCGTGAACCATCAAAGCCTGAAATGGTATCACTGTTCTTGCAAGAAAGTCTTTAACTTTAAAGTTTATACTGTCCCAGAAAACATAAAAAAATATAGAAAATAAAATAAGAAACTAAACAGAGAAGAATATATAATTGGTTCCTTCAAATAAAGAGCCTGTAGCTGAAGAGCATGAGAAAATTTTTTCTGCCTGGGCAGTTCTAGGTAAGGTAGTACTGACAGATATAATGATCACAGGTTTATGAGAAGGACATATGCATAATTACGTGTTTAGTAGATGAGGAATGTGGTTTTCAGGAAGTTTGCACCATCTTCAGGCTTCTTATACAGAACTTAATACAAAATCCACTAAGTCAGCCAAGGTAGATCCTCACCTTTTGACACTGTGGAAACTGGAAGTAGGTCTGGCCTAAATGCCACCTAGTATTTTGTGCTGTAAAAAACATGGCTCAATTGCATTGCAAGCTCTGTTTGAACTGAAAATTGCTCAGCACTAGATTTTATGTTCTGCCAAAACAGTCCACAGGTATCTGTGGCCTCCTATGAGCATTCAAGAGACTAGAACGCCCCCAGCAAGTACCGTAGTGAAGGTCAAACACTCTCTGTAGACAGTACTGCACAGAATCCTGAATGTCTCTCTGACATTCAGGGATTTAGCTTCAGCCTTGAATGTCACGAAACAAATGACATGCAACACTCAGGCTGGAGCATGCTTCCTGCATCAATTCATCTTAAAATGCTTCTGGGAATTAGGCAGAGTTTCACATAATTTGTACAGAATCATTTATGACTACCACAGAACACTTTTATGAAAGAAATGTTATCACAAAGCATTGCCTTAATAAAGAATTAGGCTGATTTTAATCATCCGCTTTCCTTAGTTAAAAATAAATATACTAAGCCTTCTGCAGTAGTGCGTAAATCATGCTGGCTTCTGAATTGTTAAGCATCACTCACCACACTCCAAAGCTAAGAGCAAGGATGCAGAATCCAAATAGACGTAGTTACATGGGGAGTGCATGTTATTCAATGTCTAGAATCTGTGGCTACGCCTGTGCTAATAAAGAAAATGCACGACAAACTATTCTTTGGCCCTGCTGCCAGCTGCCTTGGCACAGCTTATTTCTGTACAGATAAATTCTCTTTTGTCCCAAACCATAGTAACTGCATCCAGATTGCTTGCGAGGAGGAGTCCCTGGCCCATGCTAAGCATCAAACTGTGCCTGGGCATAGTCTCCGAGAGTGCTGGTTGACGAGTCCAAAATTATTTCAGGGGCCATGCTAAGAATTTAACAGTGTGAATGTCCACATTTTGGTGTGCAAGTCTGTGCATTGGCCCTGTTTACTTTGCCAGAACATATGTATTCCATGTTGTTTGGTATCTGCCAGTAGCGTTATATGTGTACGTGTCAGGAATAATGGAAACAGCAAACATGACGGTATTGATATCAGGAAGAAGCGAATGGAATTGGCTTATGGTGAAACAGGAGCTGTGCAAAACTTGTAACACTAGTGGAGGGTGAATTTTCTTCTTCATTAACCTTCAAGTTAAATAGCCAGAAGAACTTCCTCATGTATGTGAGATTAGTTTTAATATTCAATGCTGTCTAGCACCGTATGTTTTCACCTTAGAAGCCTGACATCATATTTATCCTGTGTGTGGATGAATACAAAAACCATTTTGATATGTTAACGCAATCTATTATGTGTTTCTTCTGCTGTTGGAAAAAAAAAATATATACAAAAATGTATATATGAAATATGACTCTTTCTGAAGCCACTTCAATATGATCAGCCTCCAACAAGCACTGAGGTCATTGAGCATTATATATGATGTTACACAATGGATGGCACTTCAGGTTATTAACACACAGTTGACAGCCAAACCTAATTGTGACATAGAATATAAGAACTCCAGCCCTTCTACAGAACAGAGCAATGCTGTCACCCTGTTGTTTATGAATCACATAGACCTATGCACATACGCTGGACAGAGGGCATATTTAAACAGGGGCAAAACCTTCTTTGATACCGTTGTCAAAAGGAAATGTATGTGAAAATACATATATGTCCATTATTATTTAATCAATACTTTGCTTTTAAGTTAGGTTGAGTAAATGATTTATATGGTAAGGTTCACTGCATTATATATATATATTACTTATTGCGGAAAAGGAAATGAGTCCAGAAGTTGCAATATTTAATATTCAGAGAGAATGCATAATTGTACAAAGCATACAGACTCCAATCTTATTAATGTTAATATCAATAACATTAAATGCCAAAAATAAATATATACTAGGGCAATACTGTATAGAACTACTACACACTTCTTTAATTCATTTTAACTCTTTACTGTTGTAAAGGCAAGAGTAAAGCCTCATAAGGAATGGTCAACAACTTACACAAAGGAAATCTGCAAGATTCTTGCAAGTGAAACTCTGGTAAAAATATTACTAATTCCCAATCAACTTTGCAAGCATTTGATTGGGTTTTTTGGGTTTTTTCAGCATAACAAATACAGAAAAAATATAAACCACTGTAAATAATGTATGTTGAAATGTATTGCACAGTAAACCTGCCGATGTTCTCCATTCAGACTCAACTAAGTTGTTTCTGTTATATGTAAATTCAGTTGGATGCTACTTGTGTATGTCTGCTTTCACACACACATTTTAATACAAGTTCAGCCAATCCATAGTTCCTGTTTCATAGTGTGTGATAGTTAGATTCCTCAAGACACAAAGATCCTTTACAAATATTCCAGTTTTCTGCAAAATAGTCTGGGTCCAATAATTAAAAACATTTCAGCCTGTAGATTAATAGTTGACTGTTAATATGATGACTTAGATGTTGATATACTGGAAATCTGTAGCCTATTCTCAGAATGGTATAGGCTATTAGCACATCCCTCCTTATTTTTTCTGTAATATTTTACTCTACAGAACAACATCTGTTTTGCTCTTAGCTCAACCAAGGTGAGAAGATCTACATCTTTGCCTCCGTTGCTGTTTGATCTTAAACAAAAACAGAACCCCAGTGTGATGCCTGTAGCTGCCTGAAGGTTTTACTGACAGCATTGCATCTAGAAATGACAACTGCTTATGCCCCACTGCTTTGTCTTACTCCATGAACATATCAGAGTGGACCAAACTACCTTAATGAATAACACATTGGAGAACAGGGTAATATTGTTATTCTTTTGTAATATTTCAGTCATAAATGAATTTGACATACCGGATTGTCCCATAACATTTTCTTTAACTCCTATACCTAAAAGCTTTACCATCTTTCCTTAACGTTGACTAGATTTACCATCTTTCTATAAGGACGACTCAGTGTTAAGCAAGATGTGAATAACTGTCATCCGCTTCCTTATAATGAAAATTTTCAACATGTTTTTTGAAACTGTTACTAAATATGCCTAGTCACTATCATACTGTATTCCTGTATATTTCTGGACTTCTGTCTCACCCTGATGTCTGGAACTAAGCAAACAGATGAAATCCATGATTTGTATCCCTTGCTTCTCTGTCTTTCTTTGGGAGATAAAAGTAGTCCCTACAATACAAAACAAGCTTAAAAACGATTAAACTGCTTAATTCCATTTAGACATCTGTTAAACCGCAGTCTAAGTTGCTATTTTATTTAAAATATTCATTACAATATTTTATCCTTATGGAAATCATTTAGTGGTGACTCTGCTAGTTATGTAATATGGATTTAGAGCATCTTTCAGTCCAGAGCACAGGCTGGAGTTGTTCATCCCTATCATTCATAGGCGTAGCAGAGCTGTCGCTAACATGTCTACATACACCATCAGATTCCATAGTTTCTCCTATGCACTGAAAGCAAAAGTGTCTAAGGACTCTCAAAACCAAATCTATTTCCTTCATACTTTAAACAAACCAATCCTTGACAGAGCCATTTTACAAATATTAATTATCATAGTAAAGTAGCAGTAATTAAAACCCTGACGTTTATAGGAGCTATATTCCTCCTATTGCATGCAGCAGTTGATGTTTTGCATCTATGAGTTTACCTTTTGCTGCATACATTTCTTCCATTCCTTCTTTTCACTGACTGCTCTCCTTGGAAAAAACTGATTTCCAATCCAGAAACTAACAACACTGTGATTTCTTAGCTGTCAATGTGTAACATAATGGTTATCTGAGCATCTCTTCAGATGGTCCATTCTAATAGGTGTTGATGTTGATCCTGCTTCATTCAACAACTTCTTGTTTCCCTGGAAGCAGCTTACATCTGCTTGGGCAAATCCTGTCATCACTGCCATTTAATTTGCAAATGCCATCTGTCCTGGAACTCCCTCAGGAAACAATCTTTCTTATCTGACTCATGAGAGACGTCCACATCATTTGCACTTTTTCAGCAATACTTTCTTGAAGTGCTACGTGTCATGTAAAAGAGTCACCTCAATGCTGCAAATTAACAGATATCATTATCAACTTCACAATTCCCTGTTTGTAACTCTGCACATCATCTGTCCCACTGATATTAAATATCTTTTTAGGGTAGACTTAAAACCACTGAGCTTTCATACAAAATTTCTCCATTGCTCTGCCCCTGGAAAGTCTCTTTCTGAACCCTGAGCCAGATTCAAGCAGAGCGTGGTAGCTTTCCCTATCTGTGTTTCTACCAACACGGGTAAAGCCCTAAGAAATAGGTTATTCATTGTGTCCAAATAGTAAAACAAACAGATTGCTAATTGCCTTATAGTCAGTATGTACAAACATGGCTGGAGGGTTTGTTATTTCCTCATCCCCATCTTTAGTCAAAGAAGAGAAGAGTTTGGTCAAAAGCTGATAGAATCTTATGTTCATTTAACTTCCAGGAAAAGTTCTGCTGTCATCTTGAAGAAAGTGTCACCAACTGTGACAACGATGCCCACATGTGATATCAGGACTCGGCTTTCTTCCAGGCCTATGTCTCAAAGACAGCATAAACCAATATCATATAAGCAAAGCTGGATTGTAAATGTGGTTTTGGCAGTACTGTGATGATCGTTGCAGTTCCTTGTTGCTTTGCAGACATTTCCATGGCTCCCACGCAGAAACAGGAAAAGGTACATTCGGACTCTCTTACACACTGTGTCAGACAACATTAAGATTGATTTAGTTTAGACCGGGATTCGGTAGTTAATGTTCTCCACTGGGCTTCTGTAGCACGGAGGGAGAAATGAGCCGACAACCAGTGTACAACTACACAAAGACACCTAAAATAATGTCTTTATTTCAGCTGCTTTGCACTAATCTCTGATAGTACTTGCAAATGCAAAAAATCTTTCTCCAATCTCTGTTTAAAACTAGTATTGAGCATCTTCTGGAAGGTACAGAGAATGCTTTTTCTTTTCAAATAGTTAGTGCCAAATACCAGTGTCCACAACAGCACAGGCTGAAATGTCAGTCTTATGGCTGAAGATGAAAACTAGAACAGTTTGCTGATCTTCTGCTGTGCATAAGTAACATCGACTTGTCCACATTTTTGCTCTTAAACAGTCAGGATTTTGTGTCCAGGGGAGGAGATGACTGAAGGTACTGAAATGAACTTTTTCAAAGGAGAATAAAGCAAATTCTGGAAAACTCTAAAGAAAATGAAGTTATTAGGTTTAGCAGTAAGGACAGGTCATAGATTACTTTGTAATGTCCAGATAATAGATTTATTCACTTATGTTTTTCTAGTTTCTGTACTTGTAGTAGCATCATTTTTAAACAAAATACCAAGTCTCAACTTTAAAATTATATTCCCAACATGAATTAGCAGAATATGTTAAAAATATACTTACATATACTATAAATATACTAGCCAAAACGATAGGAGATTGGCCTGAATACTACAGTTATTCCAGTTACCCCATGGGCTTGTTTGCAATGGATTAATTTACTCAAGTGTGTTTTCTAGCTTCAGTCTTCATTACTAGAATAGAAATGTACACGTAGTTTGGCACTATGCCAATTCACCAATCATCTTTTTTTTTTAATTTAAAAAGAACATGAACAGTATTTAGTTCAAAATTTCAACTTTTGAGTGTATATAAAGAAAATGTTCCCCATTTTCTACATGAGAAGACAAACCAATCCAAACAATTACAGTTAAGCAAGAACTTGACTTTTCTATACATGCATCATAAAGGAAGAATACACCAATGACTCATACACATGTGTCAAAAGTCCCCAAGAGTTTTCAGTTGACCGATGCATTCATATTGACAGGAAGTTGTATTTTAATAACAGCATGAGTCAAATAATCTAATTATTTTTTTACCTTTTTTTTTTATTAGGCTATTCAATGATTATTATTATTTTATCTAAAAGCGTGCAAATTTTAAAACCATAACTGTGATGCAGTTTTAGAAAACTCAGCTCAGTACAGCAAATATCTCTATGTAACTTAACATTGCCTGCCTAGCTCCGTCAGCAGACTCCAACTCTGCAGACTCTCAGACAGGGATGATAATAAAATGAAAACACTGAGCATGCAGTAAATAAACAATCAATATGACAACAATGAGTAACAGTTTCAAAAGAGAACTGGACTTTAGAATACTGTTACCTATTTTTACATTTTTCTTCACTTTTTTTGAGGAAAGATGTGTACTTACTCCACAGCACACAGTATACTCGAATACAGCTCATAACTCTTCCTCTGAATAGTATTTAAAATAAAGATGTTGTTTAAATTAAAGATATTCTATTTGTGTGAACACAGTAGTAATACTTACTCAGCAGATTTTCAAATCTTGTATACTCTCACTAAAAGAGGAAATGCTTGATTCTACTTCAATTAGTAGTATACACATCTTTTCATAAGAAATTTAAAAAGTATTTTTCCATATTTCCTTTGATTTTCAGCCTTGATCAATTTTCATTTGAAAAGGTAATTGTAAAGTCCCATGAGCCTCAAAACCAACACTAATTAGATATTTAAACACTCATTCAACCAAAAAATTTTATCAAGGAATGCTAATGATGCAAACATCTTTATTTTTTGTCTAAATACATTGATTGTTTTAATTGCAAACTGTAGAAAGTAAATAGAATCCCATTGTTTGTGGTTTTTCTTTTTTTCTTTTTTCTTTTTTTCTTTTTTCTTTTTTCTTTTTTTTTTCTTTTTTTGTTTGTTTGCTTGTTTTTTAAAAACCTTGTGTGTATATAAAAACATCCTACCGGGGAATAAATTAGTATTACGATTTTCAATATCATTAGAAATTGGGCATCATCCCGAGTAAAACACAGCCAAATATAATTTGGAAATCTCTAATCTGTTGGGAACATAAAATTTTGGTTATTTTGAATCTTCACCACGTAGCTGTGTTCAGCTTTGTCTTCCAGCTGTGGAAACATATCCTCATATAGTCACAGCTGTTAGTCAAGATGGGAAACAAAAGCCAGTCTCTAGACTGGGTGGTCCACTGGGCTACTAGGCTTAAAACAGTGCCATTTCTGAAATCGGTAAGTGATAAGAAAACATCATTGTATTCAAACACTTTTGATATTCCAAGCTGGAAAGGCAACTATCTGTCTACAGCTAGGTCATCTAAGGGAGTGGACTTTGACACAAATTAGGCCAGAGACTCAAAAGCATGCTTGCACATCTGGAATAAAATGCCTGAAATGCATCACTGCCACATCCCTGTAAGCATTTGAATGAAGCGAGAAGGGTTTGTTGGTTGCTTTTATTTATTTCTTTGTTAATATTCGTGAGGTTGTAAATGCAAAATTGTAACATGTAAAGTAAACCAAGATGCTCTTTTGTATGTTTGTTTGTCAAGGTTGTTAGGATGAACATATCTCGATCAGCAACATATTTTTAAACAATAATTTATTTTCCACAATTATGTAAACATTTAAGTAATACTTATTTTTGTAAAAAATAAATAATTACTTGTTTTATTCTCTCCTAGCTATATATGAAAGACAATATTCACTCCATTGTTAAAAGGAACTCTAGTATTGATCTTTAAGTGAAGCACATTTCTATACATAGTCAAGTAGAGAGTTCCTTGGAATACACCCCAAAAGTAATAAATGAGTTATTCAAGAAAAATGAAGTAAAATATTCTGAACACCAAAGAATGTCTGGCTGTCCACAGACTGCTTAGTAATTTTTCTCATTTCATCTGTTTTCTGAAAGCTTTCTCTGATCCTCCTATGGGATAAAGTTACAGAGATAAAGAAACCTCTACATATTTATACATTATTTTTCTTCTTTTTATGTCATGGAAATGAATAGCCAAATCGTGTCTGCTTTCTGCGAGAATACTTTAAAGATGCAGAACTGCAGGGAATCCCCTTCTGCCTGAGGCTCCTCCCTGCAGAAAATAGGACTGGATGTTCCCAGTGGCCAAAGGCAGAGGAGGACGGATGCTGCTGGCAGTGAGGCAGGCATGGAAAAGGGCATGCCCCTAAGCAGGGTGCAACGTCCCATGGAACCAGCTCACAATTGTGGAGCTGTAACCGAGAAAACTTGTCTGTGCTTCTTGTACAAAGTCATCAGCGTTACCCAGCAGACAGCGTGCAGTACCCTTTGAAGCTTTATTGAGTGTGCTGAGCTAGTGTGCCCCAGAAATCCTGTAGAGAAGTTAAATCCAGCTTGCCACTGAGCTGATGCAACCTCAAACGCAGCAGTTCCAGCCCTCCTCTAGCTCTACTAAGGTATATGTCCTAAGCTGACCTAAGTTGCATTTTGGCTTTTTGCATGGCTGTCTGTGCACATGGAGACCCGTGCCAGCCTTTAATGCTTGTCTCTGTCCATTGTGTGCCTGTGTATATGCACACATATAGCAGTAACAAGACATGCCAAAACAGTGAATTATCATTAAAACGAACTTTTTTCTATCCAGCCTTCCTATGAGAGGAGATAATAATGAACTAAGTGTGGTATTTTACTTGTCTTTTGAAACAATTACCCAACCAGAGCTTGTGATCAAGGGAGAATTGACAGTACTGGTACTCCTCCAACTACTGTGTGGTTAGAAAGAAGTTTAGATCATATTCTGAGAGAGAGAGAAAGGTCGCTGATTTTACTGCTTCAGGGTTTTGCCTCTAGTCTTGAAATATACAGTTAAACTGAACACTTTTTTTTCTTTTGTTATGATCAATTTACCATCAATTTTTTCACTGTATGTTGAACATAAATGTTAACACTATTTTATGTTAAAGTACTGATTTCCTCACATATTCATGACTTGCCTTTCATGCACACCTCAATAATCTTGGAATTGAGACCTTCTTGTTTTCATGGTAGTTCACAGGATTTGCTTATCTCTCTCCTCATTTATGTTGCCCTAGATCTATAATTTTACTGTAGGGAAAAATACCGTTAATACAAATTTTGTCATGCGATATTTGTAGTAGCACCTCATTTTTAATCTTACTTTAATATGTTTTGTGTAATTCCAAGCAGCAAAGATAATGAAAAAAGACTGTCTTCAAAGACAGATTTGCCCAAAGAAATATGTTTTCTATGTCCAAGATGGTATTACATTAAAAATACCATTTTGGATATATATTATATAATTTATATTACTTAAATTTCTACTGTTTATATTCCTACTATTTACATTTATAGTTATATTTTTATTTAGTAGTATTTACCACCTTCACTTTCACTATATTCTCAGTTAATTGCAAACTAATTAAAGCAATGAATCAAAGTAAACACAGATATTCTGTACTCCAATTTTGAAATTAAAATCAACTTGTATAGAAAATGGCCTAAACTGTTCAATTTAATTCCTTCCTTTATTCAATGCTTTAAACAAAATATATTTTAAGTATAATATCATATTTAGTATATGCAGTTTTCAAGTGATCTGGTGATTTTAAAATGTTTAATGTTTGTATGTATGTTTATTGTACATATTCTATTTATAACAAAAATCGCACATTTTGTTCTGTGTTTTTCCCCTAGAGACCTTCCTATATTCTTGTACCTTTCCTATCATGTAGGATGTCTTAAATGATGACACAAGTAACTATTTAACATATTTTGTTGTCATTTCTTTCTTCCTTTTTTTCTAAAGTATACTTATCTTCCTTGAGCAGAAGGAACAGAATGAATTTTGAATTCTTTCTCTGTTCTTAAGAATGCATTTGTATAGTACTTAAAATTTTGCCCAGAATGTGCGAGGTGGAAGGCAACAACAGTCTTCTTTCAAGCAAAATGTTGTGATTTGTCCCTTACCAATCCGTGATGATCTTGAGCAATTTAATCTAAATAGACTCTGCTATTTTCACACATGAGTGGGTAACAATTGCCTCTGAGGTGCAAATGTGATGAACCATTGACCGTGTCATTCAAAGGGAAAAGAAGCCACAAAAGCCATAATATATGCAGTGAACATAAGGCTAAATTGTTATCTTCAGATAACAAGTTATTGAACTTTTTTTAATGTAAACTTTACGTACACGATGATCTTTCCTGTAAACTAGATAGCTAAAAAGACATAAAGGTAATTATTGGAAACCAATTGCAGTGAACTGCAGAACAAAAGCCATTCCTTTTTATGATGATAATTGAGCAGAGCGCTAGGCTTAGTAGGATAAAATGATTTCAAGCCTCTTTACATTATGTTGATTAGGGGATTGAAAATGTGATGTCTTAATAAAGAGAAATGTACAGTTCTAAAAACCACAGCTCCTTCTCTGCATTATCTTAAATACAGGTATTTTTTCTTTGTCTTTCACATAAACTACAATGGTAAGGGCCAAGTCCCACAGTTACAGGTTACTTTCCATGGCACCCTAATAATTGCCCCAGTATGGCTTTGTTAACACTCAGTCCAGTGAACCCGACCATGTACTCTCTGCCAAGTCAATCTTCTTTCGGTGGCCCACAGAGCAATAGGTGAATGTCTTCCCCCCTTCTATTCTATTCCCAGTTTTGCTGAGGCTCAGAAGGTAACTTAGGGCCTCGGAAACATCAATCACAAAATGACTCTAGTAGTTAGGAGGACAAAGTGACATTTTCTGTGACTGAGTCCCATATGCAAACTTAGGCAAAGCATCTGAGACAAGAAAAAAGTGGAAGCCCTGAATAAGCAGCGTTGGGTGGAGGTGGTTCTTCTGTTCCCTAAAGTCATGGAGCATTTCAGGTCACTGACATCAAGAATGATGTCCTGTGAATGATGGCCTGAATCTCCATCCACGTTATTGTCGCATAATTCCCTTTCTCTATCTTAGCTATGGGTATTTGCTCAGAAAGAAAACAGCAAATGTCATGAAGGTAGCTTATTATATTTAATCATCATGACACAATGTGTATAATTGCCCCAACATGAAACATTTCTCCATTTAAAATTATTTTGAAAGCTTATCTGGCAACTATGGATTTCCAACTGCTGATGTACCCAAGTGAAGGGAGATCAGGTTGGAAAGACTTCTGAAGTCAGGAAACTATTTACCTTTTGTTTCTGCTGTTTTGTTTTGGTTCTTATCTTTCTGATTGGAATTGGGTTGCCTACAGGCAATGATTTGGAAATCTGACTACAGAGATTTTTCTTCCTATAGACTGTCCCTAGGGGATTTCTAACCTAGATCCCATTTCATCCTTCTTAAAAGCTACTTGCATGTGAGATGTGGAACACCAATGTCATACAGGACAGTTCTGCACAGATGTTGGCTGTTGATAATGATACACTACAAAGCTTTCAGTAGTCACAGTTAAAATGAGAGCATTTTCTTTTTCCACAACAGACATGGCCTTCTGCTTATTCATACAGCTAGAAGCTCTTTTTTTTTTTTCCTCTTCTTTTTTTTTCCTTTTTAATGATTTTGTCATTAAGAGGTAACATTGTTTCTTGATTTACGACAGTTTTTGCCTGTCAGGGTGCAAAAGGGGCAATTCCCTCTCCCAGTCAAAAGCAAGGCATAACATGCAGCAGAAACATTGTGTGTCAGGTGAAAAAGGGAAGGACAGATGGCTGAACGGCATCCTTCATCCCTCCATGCAATGAGGGGCAAGGAACCTCAGACAATGCTAGTCAGGACTAATCAGACTAAAGAGATAACCAATGAAACATGTTGATTTGTTAAAAATAAACTCCACATAGAAATACATTGATTTCAGTGATTATTTTCCCTTGTGAAATTTTCTTTCATTAATTTTTTTACCAAAAATGGGAAAGAGAGAAAGGAACCCTGCAATAACTCATTGCCTTGTGGTTAGGGTATTCACTTGAGATAAAAGACCTGAATTCATGTCTATAATGACCCATAAGATGCAGAGCTGTAAACCTCATTATCTAAAACTGGCATGTAATACCCTTACTATTAGTTATTCTGTCAATGAATTCAGTTTTGAAAGGTCTCATTATAGTCTCACCTAGGAAGTGTTGTCAAATTATAAACATTCTCCAAGAAATAAGGAAAATATGTTTTCCTGTTTGCTTTTTTTTTTTTTTGCCTTCCCCCACCCCACCCCACCCCACGACAGGCTATGTTTATTGGATTTTCCCCAGTTCTGAGTCACTGGATTTTCCCAGTATGTCTGTCATCTCATGCTGCAGTACCTGATCTTCCATTAAACAAACACAACCTCTAACCTTTCTAGTTGCAAAGATAACCTTCAAACTGTGAAGTGAATGTATTTATTTTTATCAGCAATGTCTCATTTGGTCTGAAGCATGAAATGAATGCAAATTTTTTTTTCATTTATCACACTGTTGAATATTAACTAATGCAATCCAATTTTAGTGTCAAGAACTATTTCTATGCTGATCAAAGCCTTCAGGAGAAAAGATGGGAGGTCCTAGTGTATCCTTTGTGCCTCCTGTGAGTGTTCCTTGCCTCCACAGTCTTGGGAAGAAAAGTGGGAGAAAAAAAAAAGAGTTTTAGAGGCAATAGTCCTCCATATCTGTCTTAATAATAACTGAAGCTCTTGTCTGATGACATCCATCCAATTTTCTGGAGGTTCAGAGCCTACAGAACTCCAGAGACATTATGACTGCATACCCAAGGACAGAGTAAAATGGTGTTTCTCACTGTTACTGATGTAATGGAAATCTAGCACAATTTTGTTCAGATAAATTCTAATCTCAAAAAGGGACACCTGAAGTTAATTGTATAAATGTCTGAAACCTACTCCCTATCTAGTCTTCCATGAAATGTTTGAGCAAAGCCGGTAGAGTCATGGGTCTACTTTCACTAGGACTACTAAGAAAATGCAATGACAACTGCAATATCTAGAAAAAAAGAACTCATTGAGCCTAAAAGAAGTTAGATTTGTCATCCCTCTTGCCAAAATTTACTTAACTGCCAAAAGCAATCGAAATAAAAAATGGCCAGGAGACAGATGTTCCTAGTGATGTTAAATTAAAATAAATAAATAAAAAACAATAGAGACACAACTTTGTAACAATAACTGTAATGTTGAATTAGACTAGAAGCCCAGGAGGCAGGAGAGAATAAGGTTGGGTTGGGGTTTTTTGCTGGTTTTTTTGGTTTTTTTTTTTTTTTTCATATCACACTAGACTGTAGTTTGAGAAGACATTATACGTGTTTTACGTCTAGGAATTTCAACACTTTGAAAAGTCAGTGTTTGTATCAGGCTGTTTTAATATGTTTATGTCAGATATGATTTACTGGCAGTTCCTGATTGGAAAAAAAAAAAAATCATTTTACTCAATAATTCTCCAGAGTAGAAAAAAAAGCAACAACCCCCAAACAGTTTTTCTTGATAATTTATCATGATTTTTTTTTCTTTGTAACAGAATAATAAATGGTACACCTCTTAAAAGTGTGAGGGGTTTCGGGGATCAATTTTTTGCTGGTTTGGGTTTTGGGGGTTTTTGGTTGGTTGGTTGGTTGGTTTTTTATAAATGATGAGACCCAAGGGAAAGGAAACTTTAACTCAAGTAAAACTTTTATTTAATCTGATGCTATGCCAAAATAAATTGCAGTGGGAATTTTCCTCTTTTGCACTGTAGTATAAAGAGGTTTGGAAACAACCACACCAGATTTCTACTGTGTATGAAAGTTTCTCATTACTATTAAGATGAAGGAAGTGCAAGCATTTCCATTTAACCTTTTCATTTTCCATTGCAATCTATTCCACTCCACATACTGACCTTCCCCTTCCCCACCCCACCCACCCCCCCCAATAGTCAGTGTGGAACTGATGATTTGTACTCCACTTTATTTTATATAAGTTTTTGAACTGCACAAAATACGTAGCTGAAATTAAGTCCTAGAGTAATAACATGAGCTGGTTTGGGATGGGAGGATGGTGATCAAAACCATATTAGCGCTTCAAAATCCTTGCAATATTTCTTAAAATAAACTGTGAATTTTCCTGCACACTGGGCTTCATTCCCCTTCACGGAGAAACTCATATTTCTATTCTGATGTTGATGAACTTTCCTTCCCCTCATTCTATAAAAATTACCTTTTTCTGTGATATGAAATTTTCTTTGCCTGCACTGTGGCATAACTGGAGTGATTTACCTGCGAGCACACAAGAAATCTGTAGCAGAGAAATTCAGTGGCCTTCCATTCTGATTAAAGCAGTAACCACTGAATTATCCCATCTTTTTCCTAAGTAGATGGAGGGCAAATATTTTTTAATAGTTAAGCAAATAAATAAATAAATAAATAAATGATCAAAATAATTTTTATATAAAAATAAATTATGTATATAAATATTTTGTACTCACTGAATTTGCATAACTCCATTTGCTTGGGTGAGAACTTCAGCTACTTAAAATCAGAGTTGCTATACAGAACTGAATAAGGCAATTCTGATTAGTGTTCCTAGGTAAGGATCTTATCTTTTACCCTCATTCAAGTATTAGCCCTGTTAGCAATGAATCCTTCAGCTCTGTGTCTTGATGATACTCTTGACTGAAAATGTTATTATTGACCTATTCCTTCAATTCTCTACAACCATGCTAATATTTTTCAAGTTAGAACCTGAACTAATGCTTCCTGAGACAGGATATCAGATTTCAGTCGCTTGTCTCCAGAGCTATGCCAGCTGGGCTTCCCAGCTCAATTCTAAAGCCTAAAAAGCCCACGTTACTTGCTGAAATGAAAATAAGACAAGAAATTTGGGAGGACAGGCCATTCAAGAAAGAACCAGGACCTGACATTCTCCATAAACTCTATTTTTAATTAATTAAAAAATAAATACACAAACTACCACCCCAGACACTCGATCTATGTAAGTAGAAGTCTGAAGAAATGTTTTACTGAGAAATTATGCTAATATATTCACAATGTGTGGAGCTTTCCAATCAACTATCTTTCTTGGCCAAAAACATCTAAGTCAGCAAAAAACATATGTAGAGGATTTCTTTCTTCCTTAATAAACCTGTAAAAGAAGTAAGCCTTATGAGTGACAACCACATTTTCTATGCTCTTTGCTGGAACATTTGCATCTAATTCCTGATAAATATGCTGAATAGTTATGTTTTACATGCATTTTTATAAAAAAAAATGAAATACTGCAAAACCAAAATAATAACTGCCTTTGCTGTCCACCAAGAGCAATATTAGAGCTAAGTATTCTCTCCAAAATACTTGGCAAGTAGTTCTAAGAATTTGGCTCATAATTATTAAAAAAATACTGTCAGGGCACAGAAAAAAACCTGGGCAGCTCCACAAGGGAAAATGAACCAGGAGCAGAGGGGTGCATGGGTAGAAATCCCAGATGAGGCTGATGAGGGTGGCTGAGGTCTGTTGGTGCACTCTAGGAGCACGTACCACCTCTGTGTTGCTTGGTGGGTTTCTGGAATGCTCCTCAGGTACGTAGCCCTGATAATCAACAGGGCAGTGATGCTTTCCCTGGGTGAGTTTCGAGTTCAACATTTGCTTTGCTTGGGACCCTGGCTGCTCCTGCTTCCTGACTGGGGGGAGCAACCAGTGTGGGAAAGATTTTTAGGTGATGAGGCTTTAGGAAAAAGATGTGAAAAATAGGGTGAATTTTCAGGGACCGTGGGAAATCTAGCCAGTAAGTAATCAGATAAATTAGGTCTGTTTTATAGCCATCTTAAACCTACTTGAGGTCAGTTTTGCCTGGGCAAAAGCAAAAAGTGTTGATATGAAATAATTCCAATTAATAATTCCAATAATTTACCAGAAACACAAGATCCACCAATGTCATATCTTGCAAATCCTCTATGAATGGCCCCCAGTGCCAGAAACACTACTGCATGCACACAAATTGAAGACTGCAGTTTGAAGTAGGTCATTTCCCTGAAAATGCTTTTGTGGATTTTCAGTGAACATTTCCCTAGGTAGAGCACATCTTTTACTGCTTTCTAAGGCTATATGAAAATTATTAACAGGCTGGTTTCTTGCAAAGCAATCTGTAAGCGAGCTATTTGTAACAATGGCAGATTTAAAGAAATTTCTTATATGATTACCCACTTGCTTCCATCTAGAGTATGATTTTAAAAGTTTATTTTAGCAATAGCATTTGTTTGATCAATATTTATCATAAATATAGCTGATTTGTTTTCATTCTTCCTTCTTTGTCTGTTGGTAGTACCAACCTGTTCTGTCTTATCATGGACTGGGCTAGTCAGAGCTTTTTCATTGTATGGGTAAAGACTATATAAAATAATGGGGCTCCAGGTTTTGACTGGGGTCTTTTTAGCACTGCCTAAAGAATAATAATAATAAACTGATACACAAAATCTTATCACAGAAAAGACAACTGGTAAACAAGAAGTCGTATTTCTTGTCAGAATGTTGCATTAAAAAAAAAAAAGGGCAAAATCAATTATATAGATTATAATTTAAGAGTTTAAGAATGTCTCTACTTGACCAGACCAAACCTGTCTCCAACCATGGCCCAAAACAGGATGTGAAGAAGAGTGTAACACCGCAAGCACATATTGTACTTCCAGAATGGAAGAGAAACATTAAGAAAATTCTTACTTCTTTACCAGCTCTAAGCAGAAACAGAAATACCAGAAACTGGGATAAGCATATTTGAATACTCTTCAGCCTCCGGTTAATAATGACCATATTAAAGAACTGTGTGCTTTGAATTAATTTCTGGAGTTTCTCTCTAATATTTGCTCTTCGCCGTTCATGAGGTGCTGAGAAGAGCAGTCATTCAGTAAGTAAAAGAGTTCCAACCCAGGCCCCCGATCGTTTGTGCTTGAGAGATATGCTCATTCAGAAGTAGTTTGTTAAGTATTTATTAAGCCTCAGTAGATATCTCCCTTGTAATTTTGTCCAGAGGGTAACTGAAAACACCTATGGGTTGCCCAAACTCTTCAGGCCCATCACACCTGGCTTCAGCTATGGTTGGCCTCCATTAACAAAGACATTCAGACCCCATTTTATGTGTATTCTTATAGTTCAGTAATTTCACTAGTTGTGAAACTCTCTATATACCCATGGTACAGAAACATCTGCTGTGTAAGCATCTTGCGGTTCCTCACAGCAATGTACCTCACATCTATTCTCATGGGCATTAACTGGATTGTGCAGCAGAGATATGCTAACGTGCACTGCAGGTCCCGAATACCCAGATGTCCAGATCTAGGTTGTGACTGCCTCTATAGCCTATTTGTACGTGTGCATTTTTCCCCTGCATAAAGACCAGAAAATGGCGTAAAGCATATGTTCATGTCTGTCCCTACAGCGTGTGGGGCTCTACCCCGATGCCAGAGAGCAGAAGTACGCCTCTACTTTGCAGTTTGGACATAGTATAGGCATCATCTCAGAAGTAAATGTAATATTTTTACCGTGGACACATACTTATTGTGAGATAGCTGTACAATGAAATTTTGTCTGAACTTAGCAATTTGATTTACATTTTCTCTTGACAAACAGCTATTCAGATAGGAGGAGAAAAAACAAGACTAAGTTCTGCTCCTCTAAAACTCATTTTCTTATAAAGTAGATTTGCACTTGGACACCACACATAGAGGACTAAACAACTTAGTAACTCTCCTTGAGGAGACTTTGAAAGAATATTGTTTTGATGGACTCATCTAGTCTTCCTTGAAACACCGTAAGGGTAACAGTATTATATGTTAAAGTCAAAAATATTTCATCTTTTCAAAATCTTGAGAGGTGTTGAAGAAATGAAGGTGGAGTGGGTTTTTACTCAGAACACAAGTAAGTTTGCTAAGATTTACACACTCCCACCTATCCACCTAGAAAGCAGATTCTGTTAGGCTCCAGAACAGAACTGAATGTGAAAAAAAAAGACAGTGAAGTGACGCATTTTTGGACCAGATTTATTGTGTCTTCGTGATACCCAGATCGACTTTCCGGTGTAGGAAGTTAAATTATCAGACTTGCAGGCTTACTGTGGATGCAGGACAGCTCATGAACTCCAGCAATACCTGACTCTGCAGGTCAGACTTTATGCACTCAGCCATATATCTGCAGTGGCTTTATCAACACCTCAAAAATATGACTTCTTTTATAGGCTTGCTGCACTTTTTTTTAGCCCTCCAACTGTTGGTGCTGATATTAGGAAGCCAATCTCCCTATACACCTCATGAGATCAAGTGAAAGAAACACGTTCTTCCAAAGGTGGAGAGTCGGCTCCATCTCTAACTGTCCTCTGCAGGAATTAATTCATTTTTAGAGAAAGGCAAGGAAATCAGCCTCATAACTTAACCACCCAGATACCTAAACAGCCCAGATATCATCTTTCATCTCGACCCTTTCCCACAGAGGGATAATCTCTCATTAACATTGTTATTTTCTATTGATGTTAAGTTTGACCTATCTATCAAAAATCTGTTCTAGAACCAATTGTTCAACAGAAATTTCAGTATCAAGACACTATATATAGATGATAAGTAGTTACAGTTGAACAGTTCTTACTTCCTGATGGAAACTTGGTAGGTGTCATCACCATAGAAAGCAAAGATAATTATGCATGACTATTAAATATGTGCACCAATTAAAACCAAATAAACAACAAACCCCCCCCCCCCCCTCCTTTCCAATCAATATTCTCAATCATTTTTTTCAATAAAACTGTTGGGCCTGACCATGTTATGCCACTCAAATTATATTAATGAAAGCACAGAAGCCAGGAAAAATCAAATGAATGTTTTTATTATGGCACCTCTGATCAAATGATTAGTAAAGAGGGGCTTCTCAAACTTAATTTAGATACCTTCCTTCTCCTTCCCCTGATTAGAATAGCTTCTCTGCTTAGGAAGCAGCAGCGTAACACTGCCACCCACTGCCTCGCTTCACACAGGTGAAGTCATAAGGGTAGATAAAGGTTCAGGGGTAACCAAGTCTTTCCAGGTATAGTCATGACATCTTTATTAAGCTTTGAAAGCTCCTCAGGGTAAGTTGGGCAGGCTTACTTTGTTTTGAATCAGATGGAGTATGATCTTCACTTGTTGCAGTAAATTGTCTCTGAGCATTACAGTACCTTTATGTGTCGGGTTTTGCTTACCCACTTTCAGATGTCACCATCTTCCTCTACAACTAAATACAGTAGTGCTTTGCTGCAGAGGAACTCATCCTCTGAGCTATCTCAGAACAACAGGCAACCTCTGTGAAGAGCACCCACCTTATCTAGCGTGTTTAGACAAGGAAAGCTGCTGTTATAAAGTTATAATGCATGACATGACGAGCAACATTTCAGCAAAGCTGAAATACTTACTGCTCCAAACTTTTCATTCTACCTTTCTGAATCACTGCATTTGCATATTTTACATCTATTTGAGGGAAACTTTTGCATTTCTCTTATCAAAAATGACATTGCTTTCACTTTGCTGATGCAGGAATCATTAAAATTCTGCTCATATAGGTTCATGGACGCTATTTGTTTTTAGTTATTCGTTAGTTGGAAAAAAGACTAGAATCACTTTAAGCTCCCAACAATATGATTTTTTTTTTTAATTGCTGTGTTTGTGTGTTGTTTTTAAATCATACGTTCACTTCTGTTTAAAATTGCGTTTGATTTGAAACTCACTGTCTCAAAAGCCAATTGGAAATCTTGCTGATTATTTTTTTTCCCAGTTTCTGAAAACCTTCAGTCACTACTGGCATTCAAAATACATGAGGCATAGGACATAAGGTGCTGCTGTGTCTGGATATTAGAAATTACTGCAAGGTCTTCTCATTTGAGCCCACACCACCATGCCCACTTCTGGACCTCTTGATATTTATAAATAATAAAGAGGAAAATTACTAGTTTTGCTCTCAAATACTCAGCAAATTACTAAGCACTGCTTTCACTCATGTAAAATTAATTCACAGGCTTAGTGCCTGGCAGTACTTTGCTATAAGAAATTGCATTGTATCTCCCATGCATTGAATATAGGACTTAAGGAAAAAAAAAAATCAATAAAAGAAATTAAATATAGCCAGCCTCCCTCAAACAATAAAAATCAATGCTATGTTATCAGGTACCTAAGAAGCAGATTTATTTTCAACATTAATCTGGATAGTAGTTTCATGGTAATTGATTTTTTTATACTTAAGCTGTCAAAAACTATAACAAGCAATGATTACTTGTTATTTTCCAAATTCATAAAAGAATTGATTCTGTGGGGATTGTGGGGGGTTTTTTCCCCTTTCTTTTTCTGGCACTGAATTAGTTTTGTCACTGAAACAATTGCTAATCTTTCTTGTAGTGATGACAAAATTGAAAAAAATAAATATTCACCAGGCGTTAAATGGAACAGCTTTACGACTGTAGTGAATTTCTGTTTGTCAGTAAAAATAAAGTGACCAGATCTTCATTGTTTTGATTGCTAAACAATGTTGCAATTTTATCTATGGCTGAACTAACTGTTGCATTAAATATTATGTTTTCATTAAATGAAAAGGACTTATTCCTAAAAAAATTAAGCTAAAAGCAGACTATGCGTTGTTAATTTATTTATTTATCTTGCAGGAAAAAAACCCAAGCATATTTACTACATGTGTTGTAGTACTTTTTTTTTCTCTGTGTTGTATTTTTATTAAAGTTTTCTATGGGAATTCTGAAATGCTGCGAATCTTTAATGTATGAAGGTGAAGTATGAATTCGGGATTTTATTTTTTTTCCTTAGTTCACTTATTTAAGGATGAAGAAAGGAATGCAGGACCAATCTGTAAGTAACCAAATTGCATACAATCTAGAAATAGAAAATTTAAATATAAAATCAGATGCAAATTAACAGAAGGTTATTCCAAAATGAAGACATATCATCCTGTTTCAGGGATTAACTTCAGCTTTCAGCAGGTCGGGGGAGGGGGGAGAAAAAAAAAACAAACCAACAACACAAAGATTCCTGTACAAAACGTAAGACTGGCTATTTTCCTGGTTATTTTATACAAACCTTATCCCATTATACCATGTGCTTAGAGGAAGAATATTATCTGGAGAGTAACTAACAGATAAAACAATCTTTACATTCTTTTGATTTATTCTGACGCTCTACATGTATAATTCCTTCCAGTTCCCCAAGACGAATCAGAGCAGTAACCGTCACACTTATTCCAGGCAATTTGTAACTGTGCGAGAGGTTTATTAACACAAACTTGCTTTCCATAAATAGCGGTGGCAGCTGGAGCAGCAGCCAAGTTTGAGCTGGCAAAATTAACACAAGAGAGGGGCACACCCCCCTTCAACAGCATCGGTATTGGCAACACCGCGCACAGTATCCGATCACATTTATCACGAGAGTGGCATGGCTGTAGACAACCCAGGAGATGATATGTCATTAATATTGACATGCAGTTCTACCCCAGAAGCAAAAGGGGCAGACACAAAATTCCTCGGTAAGCATTGTATTTTGCTTGTTATGATCTGTGGAATGGAGTACTACAGGCTATTTTGTGTTATGGGAGAGGGATAGCACTTAGATGCAGAAGACAGATAGGAGGTTTTTGACTCTGTCACTCTACCCAACTGTGAAAACACTCTTCAGTACATTAAAATCATTTATTGTCCAGTCTGGTTTTAAATGTCTCAAGCTTTGTAGTTTCCAAGACTTGCTATGCAAAAATATTCCATATTCCAATACCAAATATTATTAAGATTTCATTCACTCCCACTCTCTCTCCAGACATGCAGCTTAAATCTTTCTTTTTTTTTAAATTTCAACACTAATTATTCATCTTTTCCCTTTTGTACTGATTACAGACTTATGCTAATAGCAGATTTTTCAGTGTTTCAGCTAGTACAGAAGAATTTCTATGATGATCTTTCTCATTTAGGTGTGTGAGTCAATTTGTAATTTTTAATAAATTTTCGATCCCATCTACTTTAAACTTTCTTACACTATCACCTTCCTCTTCATTGATGCTGAGGTACAGTATTTCTTTTCCTACCACTGTATTTTAATCTTTTCTATTCCCTGATCATTTCTGACATTTTTTTTAACAGTCACAATAATTCATCACTCCTCTACTGGCAAAAAGATGCCAAAAGACTCAATCAACGCTGCAAGCCAAAGATATAGGGAAGATTATAAACCTTTGTAAACAATGCAGCCAAATGAACAATGTATATTACCATTACTGTATTAAAATACAACACTATGCCAGTATTTAAGCATTCCTACATTATTAAAAGAGCCCAGAACCTTCATTAACCATAAACTTTGGGCGGTTTTTTGTTGTTGCCTTTTTTTTTCCCCCCTCTCTGATGTGCAGACAATTGTATTCTGATAGTACAAGTTAAAAGCCATAGGATTTCTCTGTGAACAGATTACATTTTTTTTCAGGTGAGATGAGAATGTTTTCCTTTTGACATTACGTCCTGTTTCTGTGTATTCTTCATGTTAGACATTGTTGTCATTATTGCACTATAGCCAGATATCTGCCCTGTAGAAAGAGTAGCAAGAATTTTTTTTTTTTTTGTGATGACTTACTATATGATATAATAAAATGTACTGGCAGTGCAGGAGGTTATTAATTTTAATGGTTTTCAAACAAAAAAGAAGAAAAAATCCAAAATGGGGAATCGCTCCTTAGATGGAAGGTCTTGCAGAAGCTTCTCCATTTATTAGTCAACATCCACCAGCATCCTAAATCTCAGCCTCTCAAAAGACCAGCTTATGGCCCATATGAATAAGAGAAGAAAAACAAAACAAAAACAAACAAACAAACAAACCAAAACAAAAGGCAGCAAAGACAGCACTTCGGGGAATTCTTCTACGTTTCTATTTTCATATAGCTATCTGTCACGATGGTATCTTAGGACCCCAAATGTTAGCCATTGTGACGATAGGCACTCCTAGTCCTGAAGAAAACTCACAATAAAGTTATGTTGCAATGCCACCTTCTAAAAGTACTGCACCAGCAGTGGGTAACATGAGCTGTAATTTTCTTTCAGTTCCTCCAAGAGATTAGAGCATGGAAATAGAATTGTGTACTCCAACGTTTAAGAGTAATGAAACCTCTGTAAAAATCCAATGTCATCTCATTCGATTTGACTTCCCATTGCTTAAAAGAATAGAAGCTCTTTGTATGAACAGGTAATACTTTCCCAATACAGGGAAATCACTTATCAAATATACTGAATATTTTCTTTAAGTACTTGCAAGTCTGAAAGGTTAAGTGACAAGGTTAAGTGTCTAGTTTTGCACTCTTTTTGTTCCTAGTGTGCTCTGAGGTTTTTCTTAATGATAGGATTAAATATGGTTTCCAGCTAGAAACAGTTGCTTGTTGTTCCCTGTAGGTTAGTCTCTATATTTTGTGCTTATCACAAACAAAGAGGAAATAACTTTCTCAGTCTTTGTGAGTCTCTTAAAATGCACACACTTTGGGGAAATCATATTTTCTTGAAGGAAATGAGGCATGACCAATCACACAAAACGTGAGAAAATCCCCTGATAGATGACCTTTGCCACGTGTAAAAGAAGCTGTTCCGTGGCTGAGGTTTCATGGATTTCATGCATGAAAATCAGATTTTCTGGCCACCAGTGCTGTTCAGTAAATAAATAATCCATCATTGTGTCAAACAGTAGAAACACGAAGATACTGGCATTGCTAACTGAATAGAGGTTTTTAGTTAGCAACTTATGAAAACCCTACGTTTTGTCTTCAGGAGCTGTGCATGTCTTTTTTGCAGTGTTTAGTTTTCATTACTTGAACTTAGGTTATTCATGTTTAGGATAAGTGTGAATTAAGTCTGTGGTAGGGACTATATCAGCAGTTTGACTGTATATACCTAGATGCATATATATAAAAAAGAACAACAAATAATACTATCATATAATACACTCTAGGAATGTTTTTTGGAGCCTTTCACAGAGTAAGAAATCCTTCTGCACTATACTGTTTTAGATGAATACTTCTCTGAAATATATTAGAGGCACAAAGAACCACATATTCAACACAAACTCATTTAGCTATGTTTTACTTCAGCATGTGATATAAATTTGCATGAACTGCTAAAATATTATTTTCTCATCTTTATTTCATAATCCCTGATCAGAACCTTTGTTTGTTAATCAAATATTTTTCTCACTTATGTGTAGAAGATACTTGCCCCTGTTGTCTTTGCACTTTTTCCTTTTTTCCCCTTTTTCCTTTTTTTTTTTTTTTTTTTAAACAAAGGAGTGAGAAACTGGGTATTTAGCATGAAATGATTGCACAAAAGGATTTTTAAAGTCATTGAATAGTTGTCTCTTCCTTAGACAGGAAATTATCTACATTAGCTTTAATTTTGTTTATCTAAAAAGTATTTCATCAGTTGACATATTTAGTCTCATATCTAGAATTCTAATTCTTTAGTTTATTGTGCACAATTTTAATTGCCACTGTTATAAACCCAAGAAATATTAATTATAATAAGGCAAAATTCTTAACTCCTTAGAACTCATCACTGTAATAAACTCATATTTTCCCATTTACCTTCTGGCTTCTCTGGACAAAGTGGCGACGTGACTTCTTCAATCCACCACGTAACTGACACTTACTGCTTAGTTTTCATCTCCTCACCATTCCCACTGCTGATATTAAATAAATAAATAAATATAAAAATATACTTGCATATTCTCTTCATGACATGACAAACATCTTTCCTTTACTACTTGTGTCCTTTTGGTCTTGGGAACAAGTCTTATTTATCCAGTTTATAAGCTTATTTATCCAGTTTACAGCTCCTTTCTAGCTATCAAATACATCTGCAGATAGGTTACTGTAGTCATTCACTCATTTTAATATGCTGCAGTATGCACTCAGTGTGCTTTATCAAAAATATCAGGTGTGATCTACAGTTACATTAAAATGCGTTAATAATATAAATCTATGTAACTAGATGTAAAAATAAGTTAAAATAATACTGTTGGTTATTTTTGTTATTCTATTTTTCTTAGAGCAATTTTTTTTTTCCCAGAGTTACAAAATTTTCTGCATCATTTTATAAATCCACACTACTTTAGCACTTGAATATGAAAAGATTTATTAAGCTTCTCCTTAGTACCCATCAGACCGATCAGAAATTCACTGTTGGCCTCCAGCTATGGATCAAGTAAACAAATTAATCTGACAAAAGAAATGTTGGTTGATTTGCTTTCATAATCTTATATATCAAACTTTTTAAAAGTTCTAACCATTCAAATATTTAGTGTTCCTTTTTTTCTCTTTTATTACTTCCTTATAATGAGAGGTTGCATCAGGACAAATATTAGAATCAATTTCTGCTTTTGTGCATGTACACACAAGCACACAATGTTTTATTGTGATTTGTCCATGCTGGTGTGAAAACCAAGACAGAACTGCTTTTGAGACAGTTGGTATAAGACAACTGTGTGTTCATGCATATATAAATTTAGTTGTTCTGGTTTATTTTAACTTGGTGATCAGATCAAGACTGCATGCCAGCTCATCCACATTTAAAAAAAAAAAAAAAAAAAAAAAGTAATTCACAGCAGGCTTAGAAATCATCTTCATGAAAAAAATCCACATCTGTTTACAGGAAAAAGATGCAGAAAAGCCCAAAGACATTTAGCAAAAGTCATATGATGCTAATCTTTTTGCAGAAAAACCCTGAGTCTTGCACTCAACAGCTTGCTTCCTTCCCTTAAAAAAAAATAATCCAGGTGGTCTGTGCTGGTCACACTTCTTAAATCAAGGCTTTCCACATGCCCAAGGCTTTAAGTTTGATGAAAAACAACAGACTGTCCGCAAGTTCTTCTAGAGTAATCTGTGTTTTCAGAGAGGACAATTATGTAGACCAAGCATCCCCCTAATCTGGCCTCTCCCTCAGCCCATATTGGATGTGTACTTTTTTCCGGTTCTGTCCTGTGACAGTTCTGGAAGACTTCTACAAGTGCAAAAGTGAGTGGCTGTTTTCACAGAGATGACTCAGAATTCCCTAGGCATTTCTTCAGTTTTAAAGGAAACATCTGATATGCTTTTTCTTTCCTTTGTAATAAAATTCTGAATGGTATTTCATCATTATTAGATGGCTTGTTGAGGAAGCTGCTTGATTTTTATTGTAACTGAAAGTAGCAGTGGGCATACGTTCTTTGAATGTAAACAGCGTGACTTCTATAAAGGGAATAAAGAATGCAAGCAAAATGAAGCACACAATAGGAACCAGCTCTTGCTCAAAGTCAGGATCTTGTCTTCAAAAGGAGTGACTGCCATAGCATCATGCTAATGTAATATAATAAGGCAACCCTTGAAAATTATTTTTCTGATATTTTCATCTACCAGTGAGATTTCCAAGACTTTATCCATTCAAATGTGGGGTTCACTCTGTTTTATTTATCAGGAAGCAAAATGAAATCTCAGCTTATTCTAAGTTATAGAAGAGAAAAAATATGATGAATTCCTACAAAGTAGCCATAATTCCTCAGAATTTTCACTGTACGTGAATACAGTTTTCTGTTTATTGAATTAATGTTTGTGGCATAAAAATACTCTTGAATGATTATATGAGTGTAAATTTGGTGTAGGATTCATTTGACCTAAGTTTAAATGTCTCAAAATCTGGTTAAGCCTAGGCC
This sequence comes from Grus americana, assembly GCF_028858705.1. Taxonomy (NCBI): domain Eukaryota; kingdom Metazoa; phylum Chordata; class Aves; order Gruiformes; family Gruidae; genus Grus; species Grus americana. The sequence continues at coordinate 43,211,173 of NC_072854.1, forward strand.
AGTCATGCTAGACCATCTTTATAAACAGTGGAGAAAACCACTTTTAGGAAAAATGCCTCTCTCATATTGTAGACAGCTATTTTAAGATGAGTATAATTGCTTCCTAGATATGACACTTCTGTTGATTGGAAAGAGAACCTAAGTTGACCAGTTTAAAGTCAGATGGTTAATTTTAAATATATAGATTAGTCTGAGATGAATCCCACCAGAATCTTAAAGATTCGACCACAGCCCATCCAAACTAAATCATATATTGCATCTGTGTAGTAATTTTCTTTTTCCTCATATAGTACAGTGAATAATAGAAAATAATTTGGGATTTACTCTTCATGCATGGATGATTCATTTAGCTATGCATTCAGAAACACTAGGCAAGGTTTTATCATAAAAATTTATTCCTTTATTTCCATCTTAAGATGTGAAAAGAATGAAATAAATTGAACTAAATCACTGGATGCAGCCCAACTTTTGTCTCTGTTTTTGCAGTGCTATTGGGACTACACTCACAAACAAAATATGCTGTATTTGCCAAAAAATGATGGAAAACATACTGTTATATGGTCAGTTGACATTGCAATTTGAGCCTTAGTTTTATCTTTCTGATTAAAGATGTCTGCCTTTGGACTATAGTCATCCTACGCTGACTTTATAATCCAGGGAAACAGATACATCCCAAAAGAAGTAAATAATTTATTTCTGAGGTTGACTGACCCTTTCTTTGGAGACATCTTTCCCACTAGCAGCCATGAAAAGAGAGCTAGAAAAATTAAACCCTTAATTTAGGCAGTTTAAAAAAGAAGATGCTTAAATTGAGTGAAATAAATCCAGGCTCCAGTCCACAGCTGGGCTTTAGCCAAAGCTGAGGGTGAGAAACCAGCTGTTTACACCCCTTCTAGAGCCTCTTCTTTACCTAGCAGTGTCAGCAAAGTTCCTGTTACCATTTCACCGGCAACACCATGCCATCTACCTCGTCCCAACACCTTCTGCTCCTCTCATCAGATGGGCCGGTGCCTTGCTCTGTAAGTACCCAGGACCTCACTGTGAGCTAGTGATGCCTGTGTCTCTGCCGCTCCTTTCCACTGCCTCCAAAGGACTGGAAGCTTTTTGGAGAAGCAGAATCAGCCTTGCGCATCCTCTGTCTCCAGTGGAGTCTTCACTCAGCGGCCGTGAGGAAGGTCACGATAGATGGGCCGGCGGAGATGGGCGTTGAGAGGCTGCTGCTGACAGAAGCACAGCAAGCTCTGAGACTGCTAGCTCTTCCTTCCCCTTTCCTTCATCTCCTCCAGATCGGGGTGGTTAGGTAGTATCCCACCATTCCTACCAGAAAGAGTCAATCCCTTCTCCCTGTTTCCTTCCTTTGCTGGTCTATTAAAGTCAGCCAACTGTTGTTGTCAACTGCTTGTCTTTATTTTCTTTATTAAAAAAAAAAGTTCTTAATCAGATATTAAAAAGTTAATGTACATTTTTATTCTGTCACTTGTTTTTCTTTGGAAACAAAACAAATCAGCAGCTTTTCATTTGGCTTCACTTCTAACAGAATATTTTTATTTTGGTTGTTGAAAATAAAAAGAATCCCTTTTTTCTGCCAAATGACTGTGCTGAAAATTCTTCATGAGGAAAAAACTATGAAAAGTAATTAAAAAGGAAAGGAATTGAACTGCTACTTTTACTGCATGTATTTTAAAGAATTATTTTGGATTTTCTTGTCAAACTTCCTCCTTTCTCCTTCTTGCACCAAAAAAATCCTTATTCTTGTAGCAGTACAAGTATAAAACTTGCAAATGTTTAAAGAAGAGATACCTTCTCCTCTTGTAAGTGTTGAGTAACCATCCTTCACAGTTTTTAAGTTGTGTTTCTTCATTTTTGAGAGTTTCAACTTTGAATCCAGTAATCATTATAGTACCAATTTTGGGATTCATAGCTAAGTTTTTGAAAATTCTAATTTTAAATTAAAAAAAGCATATAGTTCCTCATAGCAATGGTAGGATATAGTTTACTCAAATGATACATCTATTTTGGTGATTTCTGGTTAAATAATACGTACAGATAAACTAGTGGTGTTTTATTTCTGTGTGTGTCAGCTTGATAGGAAGACACAAAAGCAGGACTTTTGTTACAAAATATTGCAAGTTATCTTGCCTCTATCAATTATAACCAGAAACTGATGCAGAGAGCAGAAGTAAAGCACTGATGAGCTTTTAATGTCATTTTCAATGAAGATTATGAATTTCAAGATTCACATTCAGATTATGTTTTATGCAGAAATCAGTTTTGGTTATCTTTGTAATAGATAAAGCGCTCAATAAAACTAAACTTCTGGAGAAAACAATAATCTTGCTAAGCAATTCTGCAAGATAAAAGAATCACTTTTTTTACATTTTTTTGGGGAATCCATTTTTGGACCAATGAAAGTTCGCTGGAAACACATTGTAACATTAATCCAAGATGTTAAAGAAAGAAAGAGAAAGAAAGTGTTAATATAGATATTCCTATATTTCTTCGGAGCCCAGCAGTATAGCTGGAACATTGCCAACATATAGCATTTTGTGAGCATGTCTACTGCAACTGAAATATAATCCAAGTTAATAAACATTTCCCTCCCAGGAATGTTAGGAGATTTACAATTAGTCACATAACCGTAGTTAGATCCCTTGGAGAAATTCAGAGAGCAAACAGCATAGTACTACACTAATAAAGGCCTCATTTAAAGGAGAAATTTAGGAATTTCCTGTAGTTTCATTACATGGGAATGGTGAGAATTGCTTTGATGAAGTCCGTTTGGGCAGGAAATCCCCTTTGTAAATGGCTAAGTAAAAGAGTCAGAGAAATTCTAAAGAGTTTTAGAGGCTCTAGATTCAAAACCCGGTTCAATCATGCAGCCTCAATGAGTCTGGAAGTAGCCTGAGAGCAAGTCTGCCCTTCTTGATTCCTTTTTAGGTCTAGGAAAATGTGTCAATCTTGCATTTCCCCTCATGTACACTGTCTGATGTCAGCATTTGGTCATAATTTTAACTTCCCTAATTCCTCTCAGACAATTGAGAAGGCAAACTCTGTGTCCCCACAAACCCAAAGAATTAATCTGAAATCTTAGTCAACAGCTGAATCCATAGGGTTCAGGAAAAAAAGGAATGCCTTCTAGTAAATGCAGACATATTGCCTTGAAGAGTCTGTCACTCGTATCAGAAATGAGAAACTAAATCCTGCTTACCTCTGTCAGCCTCCAGCAGTGGAGCACTGCAAGCTCTCTACTTCAACAGGTAGATATGGAAGTAGCAAACGTGGAGCAGCTCTGTGTTCTCCTTCTGTCCTGCCCTTCTGAAGCAGGCAGAACATTCCAAGTGAGATCTGATGTCGTTTACCACCCTACTGTTAATTTTATACATGGCCTACACAATTTGATAAGTTTTAGAACTTGGATGAGCCTATTTCTTCTATTTCAGACAGTGCACAGGACATAGGTTAAGTCATTAGAATTTGCTGAGGGAATCGGGAGCATCGCCCTTGACTCTGAGAGGTGGTAGAACTTGTTTGGTTTGTTCATTCATAACTTAGACTACAAGTATACTGCAGTAGGTGCACACATTAAAGTAATATATTTCTACAGTAAGAATATATTTCTAATATGTATTACAGACTAGTCTATATCTAGGCAAAATGGTGGAAAGCAGACGGTGAGTGTGTTATTTTATTGCTGGAGTATGGGGCTGATTGTTTGCCTGTGAGGGGGAAAATGCTCCTTCTCTGAGAGCAACTGAGTATGGGATGGGGTCATAAGTAGGCAGCAGGCAGCCTAGGCATGGCCTGGAGTCTAACATTGAAAGGAACAGGGGCCTATTGCAGCAATACCTAAGTAAGGCTTCAGAGATGGTGGAAAAGTCATCCAGATTTTGTTCAAACCTAAAGTTTGCTGGTCTGCCAAGAAGAACAAGAGGAAAGGCCTTCTTCCATTTGCTGCTGGAAATATGCAGTGGCCTTGATGTAAATTTACTTTGAATTGTTATTTTATTTGGTAAGCAATCTCAGACAGGGAATCTGCACTTTCCCTGTTTAAATTATGGAAATTGCTGGCTTTTTGAGAGCAAAGGGTTTCAATGTACTTTGATTGACTTATTTTAAAGAAAAGATGAATAGTTCCAATTTAAGACTTCAGCCAGCTCAGGATTCACCATAAACCCCAAGACTTAAATGATATTAGGGCAAAGAAGAAAATACTTAAAATTAGTAAATATAAACCAGGTAAGAACAACATTTTTATGTATAACTTCACAAATATAACATTTCATATCAAAATGCTTTCTGAGATTCTAGTAGATGTCCACACCCAAAATTTTCATTTCTGAGTCTTAGTGCTGACCCACAAAAATGTATGATAATTGATTTTCAAGCCAACAGCTGTTTCAATACTGAAAAACTCTGAATGCCCACAGACCAAACCATATCCTTTCATTCTTGGACTAAGGTGACTTTGAAAGAAAGTTACTCTCTTGTGAGGGGAAAAAAGTTTCCTGTGGTAAAGTATTTGCAAGCTGTTTTTAAAGTACTGAGGAAGTTGTAACGTTACATCAAGATGTGATGACAGGTGATGATATTCTACCTGTGTTCTGTATGCTGCTCTTATATTTTGGATATTACACATAAGTACATGAAATTATGCACGTAATGGAGGTAGAACAAGTATTTGTGCAAGTAGACTTTTCAGCTGTTCTCATTGCAAAAGCTGTTTGAAATTTAAGTGACACAAGGACCAACACATTCTTTCATGACAGCCATCAAGTCACAAGATAGTGTCTTTAAAAAGTGGTGACTCAAGTCCAACAATTTCTCATAGCAGATAAGAAAACAGTCACTTCTTAATGTAGGTGAGATTCCAAGTGAAGAGGTTGGGTTTTTATTTGCTTTTTGTTCTCCAAAGCTCTCGTGTAATTCCATAATGCACCAAACCAAGGAAACAATTCTGCAATCAAAAAAAGTTACAATACACATAGCTCCAGTACTCCTAAGATTTAGGGACAGTGGATGATAGGCAAGAAGAAAACACTTTGAAATGAATCCAATGTCACGTCATTGAAAACTCTAACTGCAAAGATTAACTTTTTTTTTCACTTTTTCAGTCTGCAATGATTTACAAAGCTTCAAATGCCCACAAATCTACTAAGCCAGGCCATTTAAAGAATCTAAATAAGCTTGCACGGTTTTAAGCTTTCTGACTTTGAATATTAGCTTTGAAGTCATGCCAAAAACTGACTGCAGCAGAGCGGCTTTAGAACTGAATTCCTGACACTAGAATTAGTGTTGGGTGTGTGGCATGCCTAATGATAATCTTGACCATGCTTGCTGTAGACAGCCATCACACATGGTGCCTCTGAGTCAATAATTCTCCTAAGATAAGATGTGGAGCATCTTGGCTTTTTTCGTTTTTACAGACTGGTGTTTTGGACACTGTCCATTCTGCAAAGACAGCTTGCCGCATGACACATGGCGTTTTTCCACAGGACAGAAAGATTGCTTGCACATTCCTTTAGTGAGTTCCTGGTGGAAATGTATAGCAGAGGATTAAGAAAAGCATTAAAAGTTAAAATGCCTCACATATAGGCTGCAACCAAAATTAATTGTATTCTCAAGCTTCTTACATTTCTAAATTTGTTATAGCATCAGTGTTTTGTTTACAGGAAAGCTTAATATTCATGTTAATACAAACACAGTCACTGTGTAAAAGAAGTAAATTAGCACGCTACTTCATCGACCTAACAGTACGCAGGTACCATGTCATGCTTTTTTTTGTTCTCTGTGCTGCAGCGAAGAGTATATGCTTCTGCTGTTGAAGGCTTTTGAAGTTACATAGTGTGACAGAGGTAAAAAGAAAATCATACACAAGTAGAGCTTTTTTCTAAAACACATGCACATATGTCACTGTCTTCCTAACAAAAGACTCCTATCCTGTGCTCAGAAAGGTAAACAACAGCATTTTCATTGAATTTAGTGGAGCGGAATCAAACTCTAGGTTCCCAGAAAAGAAATATGTCTTTCATTCTAACATTAGTCACTATGAAAGAACAGATAATTCATTTGAAATATTGAACTCTTAAAATGCATTCTTCTTCCTGGCTAGATGATTTCATTTAACTTTTATGACATGATTAGTCATCCTATCATGATACAGCACAATGTAACTGAGCACATCAGGCATTTCAGATAAGAGTTGCCTTGCAGATACAGATGTTGGCAATGGTTTCAAAGCACATTCTGTCTTGAACGTAGGAGCAGATTACACAAAGAAGGCAAATATCAATAAGTGGTATGTATATTCTTTACATTCTGGACCCTATATATGAATTTTCCTGCATCTCAAATTATATTCCAGTCCTACCTTTGGAAAGAATAGAGAGAAAAAAACCCACAATGTAAACTTCAAACCTGTCACCAAAACCCATGTTTTGAAGACCTTTGGCAAATATATTTCTAAGTCACTATATTTCTATGAAAACCGTGTGTTGGACTTTATTTACCACTGGTTTATACCTTGTGAAGCTATTTCTGCTTTTGCAAAGAATAAAAAATATGGCACATAAAACAAATTAGTTTTGCAAAAAACCAACAGTTATCTGTAAATCTATATTTTAACCATAAAACCCCCACCAAAAATAGCAAAAGAAAATATAAATGTCTATTTAAGGTGAGAAAACTAAACATAAATAAGAAATCACTTGATGCTCAGAAGCCAGGTTAAATTCTGTTCCTTTCATATTAACACATCAAATAGTAGCTAAATTTTATTCTAATATTCTGAAGTAAACCCAGAAGTGCTGTGTTACTAGATCTTGGAATATTTGATGTGTGAAAAATATGGTGAGAATTCTTAAGATTCTCTTTGAACAATAATTATCACATTTTTATATCATCTTCTGAATGTTTGTGAAATGATTATTTGATTTATAGCTGTCACCTCTAAAATATTTTTTTTTTTTTAATGGTCTAAAATTTGCTGGTAGATATTACTTGATTTATTTAAAACATTTAAATTTTTATTAAACTTTCATGGATTGATTATGATAGATTATATATACACATTAGAAGTTTTATGTCTAGCTCAGAAAAACAAAACAAAACAGAAAAAAATAAAAATAGAAAATATAGGAAACTAAATATTTTGTGTATGATACTCAATATCTCAAATCTGTCCTCCACTTTGCTAAAGGAATTCCGTTTGTGTCAGGGGTTTCATCAGTATTTTTGTGTGAATGCATGTTTCCAAGTGTAAAATAGTCTGCAGTCTATAACAAAAACATACTTTCAATAATTTCCTGAAAAGAACATAGCAGACAGAAAAATAATGGTTGTGAAATGCACATCCATTGTCTGTATGTAAAATATGTCAATATTTAAAGTTTTAAATTAAAATACAGTCAGCTATACCATTTGTTCTGGTTTTAGTTGATTTCTTAGTCTTCATGGTGTATTGCAGCAAAAGGTTTAAGTGTCTTAATTAAGAATTATTTTACTTTCAGTAGTCCACTTAAGGAAGAAAGGAAATAAAAATATATTTCCTAATTTTTTTTCCTACAATTATAAATCTTACCATTTGTATTATAACATACATTCTAACTATAACTTTGGTTTAGTTTTAATTTTTTTGTATTCTTCCTTTACATGGCTTTCTACCTGCATGAATAAATTGATATTTTCAAACAAGATATTGGTTAATGGAGTCATAGTAGAGTTGTAGCTACCATGATGGCCAAAGGATACAGGCAAGACAAATTATGAAGGGATAGAGACTTTTAGGCTATATGTTAAAAATATGTCACTGATGATAGAGTCATGGGAAGTAAATACAATTCCACAAAGACATGAATTCTATGTAACTGAGTAGGTAAGTAGCCACTTCTTAAGCACATGAAGTCTCCCTCTTCACTCTCATTCAGCTGTAAATAGTTTTTCTTTAAACTATTAGATTGTGGTACAGAGAGAGGTTTTAAGTTTAGAAAAAGAGAAAAAGAAAAATATTTATTTCAAGAAAATAATTCTTGCTGACTTTTGATAATATAGAATTTTAAAATAATCTTATTTTATTAAAAAATAAAAGATCTTCTGTATTTTGTTGCTAGTTCTGTGGAAGTGTAGCACCATTAGTCCCAAAACGATTATTTGTAGGATGAAAATCCTGGCTCTGCTGAAGTTGTAACTCCCGTTCATTTCACTGCAGTCAAGAGATTACCACCGATTCATATCAGTGTGAGATGAAACTCAGGCTTGAAGATATTGTCTGAAATTTGACGAACCAAAATGGAACAGCTTCACTCAGGCCTAGCTGGAAACAGATCTGTTCATTCTTCTGAGTCTTACATGGAAATGCCAAATGTCAGCCACTTCGTACGTTGCCATTCAGAGAGGCTGGCATACCCTGTTTCAAAAATTGGCCTTCGGAGTGGAACAAATGCGTGGAGAATGCAGCCAGATTCTTTCTTCATGAGAGTGATATAATGAATTCATGTCATCTTCCTTCATGTAACCTAAGCAAAAGGACAGTCAAATTAGAAGTTACCATAGATAGGAAATCTGCATCTAATACCTCTGCTTGTGTGAACTGACCGTAGAGCTCACCCTCTTCCTCTGGTTGGGGATTTACCACCGTGAAATAGATGGAGAAATAACATTTTAATTGACCATCGAAAAAGAGAAATGCTCTATTTGACCTCAAGTGTCCTTGACATGACAAGGCAGATTTTTCCATCAGAGCACACACATTTTTTCAGTGAAATGTGCAACTTCTGAAATTTTTACTAAAGATTATTGTACACGTTAAATTGTGAGTATATACATACGTATCTGCATGCATACATATACACACTGCCAAATGCAACGAAAGTTTGCTAAGAAAGCCAATACCTAAGGAGAAGCTATTTTTTAAGACTTGATTGGTTTATTTTGTAGAATCCTGGGTCAGATTATTTTTCCTCCATGAATTATTTCAACTTCTGCTTATACCAGAACATTTGTGTTCCTTCCATTCTAATTGTGTAGAGGGCATGATTTCAGCATTCTAGATTTAAAGCTTGAAATATTTGGACTTCCTAGGGCCACAATTTTGCAGTTTAGGAAAAAAAACCAAACCAAACCAAACCAAATTTAAACAAAAAAACAATGCTGCAATTTATTCTTCTGAGATTATTATTTGGGGTATAGGAAATCTATTTGGGGTATAGGAAATCTCTTTATGTTCATAAAAGGATGGTGCCCTATACACTACAGCAATATGATTAAAACTCAGTTACCTGAGAAAAGAACTTTAGGAATTTTTGAAAAGGAGTAAGTAAATGTACAGTATATTTATGTGTAAATAAAGCTTCTTTGTCTTGTTTGAGAGGGTTAAACATTGTTTCAGCAGTCTATAGTCTAGTATTCTTTGGAATGAAAATTACTGTAGAAATGTTAAATATTTACTTGGTCAATAATTAAGGCACTATGTCAGAAAGAAGCCATACATCTCTGTAAAAGCACGGATCATAAAAACAAAGTAAACACTCAAAACCAAAATAAAGACTCACAAAAAGTCCTCCAAATTACTTTTATGATTTTGAGGATTGTGGTTTGTGTTCGGTTTTTTAGTGGTAACACAGCAATGGGAGCAAAATGGAGAATAACCCCCACATTTTCTCCCTTTTAAACTTCCAGCTAGATAGATTACCTGAATCTCTTGCCTCTTAATATTTTCCACAGGCTTTGAAATGGCTTAAAGTAAATCAGACATCAAGCACTAACCTTTACCTTCCCAGAGATACAGACCTATGAAAAATTCAGTTTTGTTGGGGACCCAAGAGCCAAGCGTACTAGAAATTACTCCCATCCCTGTATTATTAGTAAAAGCCGTGGCTGTGCAGACAGACAAAAGATTTCTATCAAAGCCAACAAAAAGTAGCTAATCTGCTTTCAAGTTTTGAACTAAATCCCCCTGAGATCCTGTAGCTCTAGAAAGAGTGGTTGTTGGTTGTTTTGTTTTGTTTTTTTAAGTATGTTTAAAACTAGAAAAAAATATATATATCATAGACTGCAAAGTGTGGAGCACTTTTCAGTTCTCTTTTAAAGTGCTTGTTTAATTGATTTTTTTGTTGTTGTTGCAAATGGAGATTTCTCTCTCGACAACAGCTGCTGCGTTTTTTGTAGAGTCTGGTAAGCATCAGCGCTCCAAATGAGCCTGAGTCTCAGGAGGAGGAAGCAGGGAATCAGAAAGAGCATTGTGCCTCTTTTGTCACTATTCTGTTAGCAGCCTTAGTTAATGTATGCTTGCCTCTCAGGCAAAAAAAAAAGCTCCACAACTTGTCCTTGTTTGAAACGATAATACACCACTGGCTCAGTTTTGTAAAAATCAGTCTGCTCAGCTGTGGAAACAGACATGTTTTTTTCTGTTGTGTGATATATGCAATGAGTTATCACCATACACCCAGTACTTGGATGATGGGATTTTAAATGTCAGGAAATAAATGGAAATATCAACAGTTTGGCAATAGGACGATTTTTGTTTAATGTGAACCTGACTTTCTGAGAGCCTTTTTGTGAGCTTCTTCCTAAAACCTAATCAGTGAAGATTAATTTTAAATTGAAAAATGACAGTAGATTTGAGTTTACCTCTGTGTGGTGCATTTAATTGAGGAAGAACCAGAAAATTGTGTCTTGTTATGGATACAATGGGAGGGATACTTGAGGCAAGATTAAATCTGTTTCATACTTTAATTTGTAAGATTAGTAGAAATTATGAATTTTCAGAGTATTTTTAATTCATGAGATATTTACTAATATTTAAGGAGATATTTCTCTGATTTGCTTGGTTTACACTGCTCGACATTCACACACAGATATACTCTTACTCGTTCACTCTTAAAATAAACCAATACTCTGTTCCGTCCATTCGTAATTAATTGAGCTTATCCCAGAGTTTCTGTTGAAATCCAATTGCTCCTCATATGCAGTACTATCTCCTGATGTCCTAACTTAAGGCAACATGCATGTGAAAACCAATTTATTTTTTTTTAATAAAAATATACATGTAGAAAATACCCCTGTTTTCTGTGTGAAATCTGAGAAAAGTTAGAGTAATCATGAGATTTTGTAGAGTTTTATGATGTCATCAGTAGGAAAAGGAGTAAAACAAGTGTAATAAGGACATTTATGAATGAGTTTTTAGTCAGGTTTTAGAAAAAGTATAGGGTGGGAGTAGTTTGGGTGAGATATAGCCATGAAGTGAGGTGAATGGCAGTGTAAGGTCTTGCATATGGAAAGGAATTTCCCTACAGAAAGAACTTTGCTTCTGTTTCTGTTTCCATTACAGACAACAGGAAAATTTGAAAATGTCTGTCACCTTCATTGGAAACAGGAAAAAGCCTGTGGCCACCTTTCTATTCATGGGAATGAAAAAGATGACATTGCTAAGACTTTCATTCACCTAACAAGATATTTATTTGCCTCAGTGTTTTTGGGGGGAATGACAGTATAGCAATTTAAACCCTCACTCTGTGTGTGTATGCACATGTACATATATATCTGGAAATAAATGCATTCAAACATACACATAGCAGTCAGCAGTACAAGCCGTCAGTGCTGAAACTGAATGCAACCCAGACGTTCCTACATTAATTGTTTATTCTGAGTTTGAAGCAAATCTATTGTAATATTCCCTTTAGCCGTCAGCAGTCTTACTCCATTGTAATATAGAGCAGTGAAGGTCAGTGTTGATAGATTCTTAGTGTGTTTTGAAAAAGATTAATGCTTAGCAATGAACTCTGTATGAAAGGTTTCCTTTCAAACAACACCTTAGGTTCACTGATTCAGCGTAAAACATGAGCTTGTATCATAAAGGTCACAGTTAACACTGTACTTGGCTGCCGGGTCCCTGGTTTAATATAAGCTGAATTAGATCCCATTTTTTCCCCATTACAGAAATTTAAGATTAACCACCACTGAAGCAAGAAGTTTTTTCACCTGTTACTTAGACATTGGCAAGCATTAGATTCCTGGAGGGGTCCTTCACAATGGCCACCCACCTGATGAGGAATTGCTTTATTTTATCTGTCACATATGTTAAAAAAGTGTTATGTGGCTAGAGTTCAACAAGGACTAAGTGTCTGACCCCAAGGTAAGGGGGGGGGCACGTCTCTTCATCTGGAATAAAGAGGCCCGAGCCCTCTCCTGGAGTGAGGATCTACAGAGAGTTCAAACTGGAGAAGAAGGAGGGATTCTTCTCAAATAAAGCTTTCTGGTTCAAAATCTTTCTTCTGTTCTGCAAAGGACTGAAGTCCGAATCCCTCTGCTGACAGGCTAGGGTTGAGTCCCAGGGTGAGTTTCATCTTTCCTGATTAGATATTTGAAAGTGAGACATTTAAATCTGAACTAATCTATCTAGCTTCCCTTTGTAGTTAGTGGTAAGAGGATGGGGGCTTCTGCTGATTATCCCAGACAGCTATTCTAGGAGGTATCTCTGGAAGTGTCTGTTTCTCTATGGATTTTGAAGTCAGCCTACGGTGAGTATTCCAGTCTTACAAACGAAGCTTTTAGTTGCCTGAGTTAGGACAGATGGATCCCTCTCTTAGTCTCTACCTAACCTTAATGATAAAGTACCCTAAACCAGAGTAAGTCTTGGTTAAACCTGTTTCACTTGGGTGGGTGAGGGGGGAGAAAGGCAAAGGAAGGATTTCTTTACTAGCTGATTAAGTCATAGAAAGCTGGAGTGTCAGCCCAGTACAGGTTCTAATGAATATGCGTATGAGGAAGAACAACACAAGCAGGAGGCAGTGACAAAGGCTCATTCACAACATGTGAGAGCCCAGCATGCTTAAGGCTGGGAATGCCCACAATCACATACATTAAAGAAAGGGTGATGTTCTAACTACTAAACTTAGTAGTAAAAGATACTTATTCTCCTCATTATGCATAGATAGACTAGGCCCTAGAGGTGCAAGTGGTAACAAAATCCTTATCTTTTTCCAGCTCTGCTGATGTTAAGGTTTGAGTCAGACATCAGCTGCCACTGCATTGTCAAGAATTTAAAGCTTCTGCCAATGTTCAGAATTTATCCTTGAGAGATTTATGCTGCTAGGAGATTTAGGAGCTACAGAGATTATGTTATGCTTTTGAAAATCTAGCATTGAAAAGGAAGTATGTGATAAAACAGATGGACACCAAGAGCTCCAAGGACCACCTTGACTTGGCATTTCAGCAAAAGACTCTGTTGTACAGGAACCGCAACCACAGGTTTAGCCCAATGAGAAAGACATGAATATTTTTTTTTCCCTTTAGTCTTTTGTGTTTGATATGCAGAACTCTCCTAAAGGGTGAAAATGCTGCGTTGATTCTTAACACAAACCTAAAGAATGATTTCTTACAGTCACTGAGCAGACATTTAGCTCTTTTCCAGTTTTTACACTGTAGTCAGTGCTGTGAGGTCTAAGGGTCATGTTGCCCAAGTGGTCCCCAAGCATCAAGGGCCTAGTCACAGCCTTTCAAACAGACATGCTCTGTAGTCGATGGAGAGAGAGAGGTTCCTACAGAGAGTCATTCATCTAGCTAGCAAACCCACTCGGCCTCTCCAGCATCCGTGCAGTCTCTCTGCAAAGACAGGTCCTCACAGCGACTCCATTTTTTGTTGAAGTTGTTTGGGAGCATGTTTTGTTTGCTGTCAGGAGGAAGATGGGGAATGGGGTAACAGTAGTTGGGTTTTTGTTTTCTAGAAAATGTAGGTAAATAACTGTTTTGGTAACTTTTTTGTCCTTCCATTCTATATGTTTTATGCACAAGAATAACCTTGATTTACTGGCAGTAGATAACTGCTCAACTGTATTTTCTAATATTAGATATGGTAACCTTCTCATCTTTCACTGTGTATTTCCTCCATTTCAGAGAGGCTACATCGAGACTACAGAGTGCTTGACTGCTTCCACATTTCTATAAAGTTGAAAAGTAGATAATCTACTGAGACAATCAACTTGCTAGAGAAACCATAAAAAATCCAAGAGGCAGATACTATGCTAACAAATTCATAATAAAAATGGATTAATGTCAAAACACAGACTTTGAGTGTGTATGTCCACAATAATGAGATCTGGAAGAAAAAAAAAAAAAGAAATTATGAATCTATGTCTAAGTGGCTTTTCCACTTACTGTTACAGAAAACATAAATTATACACTTTGTAACCATCTGTAATGTCAGTATCAGCAGCTGCTCCCAATTTACGGTATAGTGCTATTGTATATATTATTTGCTTTGGAAATTACTTGCAATTTCTAGAACTACATCTTGACTGTTTTTTTTTTTTTTAAATGCACTCCAAAAATTTACAAAGCTATAGCTAGTTAGGAGGAATGATGTTACACTAACAGCATTTTTGTAGTAGTGATTTCCTTTTTGCCATCTTCCACCAATGTTTATTTAATATGTTAAGTACATAAAAGTGGTATTTGAGTATATGTATGTGTGTAAGTTTTCATGCTGGCATACGCTGACACAGTTTACTTTCCAGATATTTGTGGAAACTTGTTGCTAATCACTTCATTTAGATATCTTATCCTCTTAGGATAATTTCCTAGCTATGGAAAAGAGCACTGAAAAGAATAAAAATACTGAAGAGAGCAGATGTGAAACCTGTTTAGAAGATAATATTTCAGGGAAAGTTGAGGAGGAAGAAAGAAATAATTACATTGCATAAAGAGTTCCCGTGATTTCAATTGTAAACTTCCTCAAAGTTGAAAGAGACAGAATTTTTAGTTTTCTTTTAGGCACCAGTCATATTCTCACACAGGGCTTCATGGGGATGGGCCAGGCTAGTGCGGAGCTTAGAAGTGTGTTCTGCCCTGTTTCCTGGCTGTCATGAGCAAGGAAAACAAGCTTGTATTAAGCAAAAAGTCTAAGACACTTCTTACTGGAATAGAACATTAGTCATATAGTGTGCAATGGATAATGAAAGATAATCTTGACTTTGAAATTTAGTCATTTTATTCCGTTCTTGATTAAGGACTGTAGCATTAGGTTCTTGCTGTCTGACATAAAAATAACTGATGGACTGGATAAATAATTCAGTTGTTTTCCTGGAACATATCAAGAATGTTCATCAGAAACATGTTACTGTACGGTGTCAGCCTTATACCTTTGTGGCTCTGCGGATCATAGCTGCTCCAGGCTGTTAAATATCAGACCTTCACATTCTTTCATTTTGTAGTCAGCAAAAAATGTTTTGCAAAAAAGATGTTGTAATAGATGAGAGAGCTTCAAAAGGTCTGTTTCACTAAACTTTTAGAAAGTTCACAATTTAAATCACTGGAACCTTTGTGTAATGTAATAATTTCTTCCTTTTTGTTTTACTTTCAGAAGGTAACTTCTGGAAATTTGATCATCTATTTTCTTATACAGTGTCCTCCCCCCACCTCCCTTCTCTCTTTTTTTTTTTTTGTTTCTTTCCTTCCCATCTTTACTATCAGATTTTGTTTTTGTTTTATCCTTTTTCTCACATTTCACTCTCAAGTTTTGTATTTTATCTGTGGGTAGATTTGGGGCTTGGGCACAGATATAAAGGACTACTTTTAAGTTCTTATCGGCTGACTAATATATTCTTTCATAAATGATCTCCAAGAACTTCATAGAAATTAAGTGCTTGATGAGTCAATACTTGAAATCACCGTTCTCAAAAGGCTGTGAGGGTGTTATTTGTTTATTTATTTATTTTCTTTCCTAATGATCAAAGCTTCCTGAGTAAAAAAAGATTCACTGACTTTCAGCTGTGCTCTGAAGTTTCTTTGGCAGTTTTGGAAGTGTTCTTTCTTGTCTCCAGGGTTTCCAAGGCAATAAATTTTACAAAGAGTAAATGTATTACAGAAATATTAAACCAAAGAAGAAATAAATATTAATTGTTGCTCTTAAAACAGAAAAAGAACAACAGCAATTTTGGGGGGGGAAAAAAAAAAAGTTTAATTTTATCCTGAAGACAACTGGCATTTGCCTTTCCTTTTGTCTTTCCCAGAAGTTCAGCAATTTAAGCTATCATTGGTTTTCAGCAGAAACCAAGGTGATTCTAATTGCAACTCCTGTACATCCCCGTTTCATGCATTATCACCAACAGTAAGAAAAAAAGAAAGAAAAAAAAAAAAAGACATACTAAACCCTGAAAGAAATACTTATTTGGCAATTTTGTAGGTAATTTATATGGTCAAAAATAGTATTTCTTTGTTTTGATAGGATGGAAGGGTATTCTAAAGGTGACAAAACCAATCATAAAAAAAAATATTTTCTACTGGTATTAAATGCATAAAGAAAAACTGAAGTACTGGAAATACTGGCATTCAGATATCAGCAGAGAAAATAAAATAAGGTCAGATGAAATAGTAAGTTCCTTTTCATAGTTATGAATATTAGCATGGTAAGCCTCACAATGCACATACATCCGAAAAGTGCGAGTATCTGGCACTAGGCTGAAGAGACTCGGTAGTTCTCGCTGTTCCTCCTCTGTCCCAGCCTCTCCATGACCTTCAGCAAGCCCTTCATAGCCCCTATCAGTAAAACAGAGACAATGATGTTCAGAGAATAAATCGGCAGCTACAGCACTTCAGCGGCTGATCTCACCCTAGGAAGGATTCCCAGGCTGCAAGTGATTATAACTGTGGGAACACATTTCTGGTAATGACACCACTATGGAGAAAAATTAAGCTTGTATCCTGTCCTTAAAGTTCCTGTGCAAGCCCCATTTTGCAAGAGGTGTTACCAGCAGAGTCCTAGCTATGGTCTGTCTCTGTTTATTGCTCTCCAAACCCCCCCCACGTGCAGCTGGATACAGACTTCATTTCCTAAGACCCCTGCACTGGGGCAGTGTGTGATACTGAGCTGCCATCATGCTCCTTTCGCAGGAGTGTGGCACCCGCAGTGGGTCTTGGCAGTTCCCCTCTGTGTGTGTGTGTGTGTGTGTATGCACATGTGTGCGTGCACGTGTACAATTTCATTCCTCGCTTCTTTACAGCTTACACAGTCATTTTCTGTTGTGTAAAGTGAAAGGCAAAGTCAGGGCAGATATTAGGAAGTGTTTCATGGAGCCAGCCACTCGCTAAGGTAGGTATATGAATAAAGCGTTGTGGTTTTGCTTTCAGTACGCTGGTTTTTTGAGCCTTCGTATTGCTACAAGCCTGCCTGGCTGCAAAACACTGCTGCCATTTTGTGTTCTAGCTGGTACCAGAAAGAAAACTTATTCCAGGCTATCTGCAAGAGACTTCAGTGTTCTTTTTCTTTGTAGGTTTTATTAAAGCTAATCTAAAGCAAAAATTAGAGAGGCATCTGTATGTGGATGATCTCTATTACTCCATTTACTAAAATGTAAAAATGTTCTAAAGAAACTAAAAACTTTTAAAGGACAACAATGAAAAGTGTTAGCCTTTTAAATATTTAATTTACTAGCTGCTGCTCCAAGAACTTTTACATTGCACTTTGAAGTACTGTCTCCTACAAATGCTGCAAAGAATCAAGGAAAGAGTAAAACAAATGAGATATATACATACAGTTTTCACAATTAATCATGAAGAAAATGCCAGTATTCTTGATGACTGAGCTAATTAACACAAGATGAAACAAAAGATGACAAGACAGGAAAAGCTATATCAGAGACTTAGTGTCACACTACATTGCTTAGCTAAGCAGAACCCCTTTTCGATGGAACAGTAAACATTAGCAGACCTTTTTTTAAAAAAAAAAAATCTGAAGAACTCAGTAATTAATATCATAGATGTCATTTACTTCAATCTTCAAATACTCTTTTCAAAAAAGTAGCTTTTTCAGACAACTGAAAGCATTAAGTACTCTGATACAGCACAAGAGCATGTTAATTTGTAAGACAAATAAATAAATAAATGGGAGCGCTGCAACACTGGCTTGTCACACAGGTTCCACTGCTGCCATACAATGGCTTCACTGAACTGAACTTGAAGTGGTAACTTCTAGTAAAGAATGATTACGAGTTCAAAATTAAATATATTCATCTTTAATTTAAATTCTGTGTAATTGATTTTTTTTTTTTCCCCAAAAAAGTACTTCTTCAGCCCTTTCACTCTGCATCTTAAAGCTTAATGTGGAAAAGCCTCCATTTTTACCGTCCTCTTCAGTTCCCGTTTAGCCACCAGTGACATCCTTAAAATCCTTTCTCTACTGCCTAACTCCATAAGTCCCTGTACACACAAAGGTGCTGAAGCTGGATCCTGCCAGGAGTTAATTAGTCGCTTGAAGCTCTTGCTCAAGTTAAAATTCCCGAGACCTTCAAACTCTTCCAGAAGAAAAGCTTTCTTATTATGAGAGCATAATCTTTTATCTTCAGAGCATGCCCAGAAAAAAAAACCTGACAGGTTACATACCAGGACAGACCCGGACATATACATTGTGTGAGTGGTTACCAGACTATGCAGCATATTTCTCTTTCCTCCAATAAGTAAAACTTATTTATATATGATGGAGCAGCTCCAAAAGAAGATTTAGAGAGGCAGATTTGTACCAGAGTAGCCAACAGACCATGGTGAGGACAGTAAAATATAAAATACTCAGGATCAAAAAATTCCTCCTTTAGCTTACTCCAGACAGCCTGGCAATAAGGATGTTCTTGAAGCATGTAGAAAAATAATTTATATCACTTCTCTTCATTCAGCATCACATAGGGGATTTGTTTCCTACAGCACTGATGGGTAACCTACCAAGCTACTAACTATTCCCTCTGTCTTCAAAGTTTTGTTTATTTTGTGCTTTCATCTTTTCTCAAAGGACAGGGAGTAAAAGGCATGTCTTACATTAAGACAGAACTTTGAACAGGAGCTTAATTCCAGATTAATATTAGTAATTCAAGAACCCAAGAGAAGGAAATTAGGTATAATTTCAGAGATGCTTACTCATCTCTGGCTACTTTTACCAGGTAACTCCCAACCCTTCCTCTGCACATCAATCATAATTAGATGAAATAGTGCCTTGCTTAGTTAGTTTCTAAAAATCCCCTCCTTGGACATCTAAATCTGATTGACTTATCTAGAGTTAACTGAAGATTAGTCATGAATTATTGCAGTGCCTAAATATGTTTGATGACCTGACTCTTAAATCATGAGCTCAAAACCTCCCAAACCCTCCACAAGGATGCACCTAAACCCAAGAAAACAGGGAAGAAGGACACCCTGGGGACTTATGCAATGTGAACACCTCTGAATGTTTTATTTATGCAGTACTGAGGGAAATTCATCCTCACTCCAAATCTGCAGCTAGGCTAATGAACTTGGAGGCATCAACTATTTGCTTGGCCCCATTTTTAACACGGCTGTAGTTTGGAGAATCTTCAGTAAATGCACTAGAAGAAGATCTCATTCTTCATCCCTTAGAAATATGTGGTGGCAGGCCAGGGTAACATGCATTTTTGCCACTGTTCAGAAAGGAGGAATTCACACTAGCAAGACACATGATACAGTTTGACAGATAAGTACATCACTCATTAAATAGTCTATTTTTTCTTTACTGTAAAAGGCTCCGAGGGGTGGATACCCAGCCCCTATAATAATAACACTGAAGTTGTACGGCTCCTTGTGAAGCAGGTGGAGTCCTGATTTCATTGCACTGCACAAATTCAGTGTTCTACTGGGAACAATATTAAACCAATTCTGCTTTTGAAAATCCAACCTATTTAGTACATGCCAAACGAAGATAAATATTTTCAAATATGTTCTATTTGCAAACAAAATGTCTATCTGGAAAAAAATTTCCATTAAGAAAAGATGTTTTAAGACAGGTGTCGTGGTTTAGGCCCAGCCGGTAGCTGGGTGCCACGCGGCCGCTCACTCACCCCTCCCCCAGCGGGATGGAAGAGGAGAAGTCTAACAAAAGGCTTGGGTCGAGATAAGGACAGGGGGAGATCACTCGCTAATTACCGTCAGGAGCAAAACAGACTGAATGTAGAAAGGAGATTCATCTAATTTATTACTAGGCAAAACAGAGTAGAGCAATGAGAAAATACAATCAAGTCTTAAAACACCTCCCCCCACCCCTCCCATCTTCTCGGGCTCAACTTCACTCCCGGCTTCAACCTCCTCCCCCCTCAGCGGCACAAGGGGGCAGGGAATGGGGGTTGCGGTCAGTTCAGCACACATTGTCTCTGCCACTTCTTTGTCCTCAGGGGGAGGACTCCTCTCAACATGCCCCTGCTCCAACATGGAGTCTCTCCCACGGGCTACAGTCCTTCACAAACCGCTCCAGCGTAGTCTCTCCCACAGGGTGCAGACCTTCAGGAGCAGACTGCTCCAGCGTGGGGTCTCTCCCACAGGGTGCAGACCTTCAGGAGCAGACTGCTCCAGCGTTGGGTCCCTCCCACAGGGTCACACGTCCTGCCAGCAAACCTGCCCTGGCGTGGGCTCCCCTCTTCACGGGTCTACCGGTCCGGCCCGGACTTGCTCCAGCGTGGGCTTCCCACGGGCCACAGCCTCCTTCAGGTGCCTCCACCTGCTCCAGCGTGGGGTCCTCCACGGGCTGCAGGTAGAATCTCTACACCCCCTCATCCTTCCTCCATGGGCTGCAGGGGACAGCCTGCCTCACCATGGTTTTCACCACGGGCTGCAGGGGGATCTTTGCTCTGGTGTCTGGAGCACCTCCTCCCCCTCCTTCCTCACTGACCTGGGTGTCTGCAGAGTTTCTTACATCTTCTCGCTCCTCTCTCTGGTTGCAAAAACTTCCTTTAACTCCTTTGTTTTCCTTCTTAAATATGTTATCACAGAGGCGCTGATTGGCTTGGCCTTGGCCAGGGGCGGATCCATCTTGGAGCCGGCTGGCATTGGCTCCATCAGACACAGGGGAAGCTTCTAGCAGCTTCTCACAGAAGCCACCCCTGTAGCCCCTCCCGCTACCAAAACCTTGCCACACAAAAACCCAACACAACAGGGCAAAGTCAACTTGCTTTTCAAAGACTTATTCAAATATGTAACAGTAAAAAAAAAAAAAAAAAAATCAGAAATTTATAATTTATAAAACACAAGCCATACCACAAAATCTATAGTGTGAAAAGAACATTTTCATATTTCTTCAGTGCAGTGCGCAAGAGAGATTTATTAGGAGACCTAAGGAAATGTACTACATGATATTGAAATTAACTTTTCCCTCGAATAGTTGGATCTCCTAGAAATGTACCAGCTGCTGAGGCTGGCAGACTTTTTAAATTCCATGCTTGCAATTCAGAAATAATTTGGTTTTGGGAATAATCGAGAGTATGACAGTTTGTCTACAAATATGTCACTATCTGTTTACTTCACCATGTGTCAATTGGATTAGTTCCTTATTCAGGGAGAAGAAGCTGAATCAGCCGTTGCAGATTCCCTGCTGCCCTGGTCTGCCTCTGCAGCCTGGAAAGGACCCCTCGTGCTACCGGGGAAAGCAGGGAGTGAAAACCCAAATACCTTGCTTTTGACTTGGTTATGGAAAAAAACCCAGGTTAGTAATAAATTAAAGGGGCTTCTATGGAGACAGCTGTTAGCTGTATGCATCAACTTGCCCATTTTCTGCACAATAGTTTGTGTAGGTGTCAGAGAAATCTCAATAGTTCACCAATTACCAGAAAACTCATGGAGTCAAATGTTTAGCTGAATGATGGCTGGCTGGTTTTTAAGTCTGCTTTTCCCTCTGCAAACAGCTGATGCCTGCATTAAGCTAAGATCAAATGAAAAATGTATTCAGCATTTCAGAGATACCCAGAAGCAAAATAACAGGATCGGGAGCTAAGCTTTCTTATGCTTCCTTTGTATATGTCAACTTAAATTATCCTGTGTGATGTATCATCCTTCCCAGTGTATTTAATATTATAATGAAAGAGGACCATTAATATGGAAAATCATGAGACTATTTCTTTCATATGCAAAATAAATTGCATGCAGCCACACCTCTGATCTGAACTTTTGAACCTGGAAGCTGTAAAATTTGCTTTTCATACAGTCCTGAGAGTTTTGATAGGGCCTACTACTGTTTTTTCCTGACAAATGAAAAATATCTCTGTTCATCGTCTGAAACAGCCAGACTAAGGCTGTGATAACTGAATCACTGAAGGTATATACGACCCCTTCCTAATATGTTTGTTCTTATTTCTTTTAGTATGAAGGTGCAGTACAGAAGTGGTAAATTCAAAAGAAATATTCTCTAATATCCTAGGAGGGATAACTCTGACTGAGAAAAAAAAAGTTTCTCTCTCTCTTACTCTTCCTTTTTCTCTAACTCTGTCTAAGGTACATGTCCTTTAATTTCTCTAGCTGTGACTTCTGTTTTGTCTCTTTTTTAAAGGTATCTCCATTTTATTGTGCTTTTTTGTGATGACAAAAAAAAAAAAGAAAGAAAAAAAGAAAAAAAGAAAAAGAAAGGGGTACATCATGCAGACTCTGGGTAACGTTACCAGCTCCAAGAGGCCAATTCTTCTTCCCTAGAAGCCAGCTAGTGTTATTAGAGATTTCCATGACATCAGAGTGGGCTTTTGGTTTTTTGTTGTGGGTTTGGGTTTGGGTTTTTGGTTGGTTGGTTTTTGTTATTATTTAAATTCTAAATAAACTACTCAGATTATATTCAGGGGAAGAGCAGTTCCACTCTTTACCCCAGATATTTCACCTGACACATGTGGAGCAACCAGGAGGAGGCCACCTTCCTCTCAGCTGCTTTGTGATAGCCTTTTAGCAAAACATATTCCACCTTAATATGGACTAAAAACATTTTAAAGAAAAATCCAAATCAGTTATAAAATCTATTCCATAAGTCAAGGCAGCTTAAGGTAAACATGTGCTAGGATGTGGCAACAAAATCATTTTGACAAGCAAATAAAAAAAGACCAACTAGCAAAGTCTTCTATGAAAGAGAAGAGAAGAGAAGAGGAGAGGAGAGGAGAGGAGAGGAGAGGAGAGGAGAGGAGAGGAGAGGAGAGGAGAGGAGAGGAGAGGAGAGGAGAGGAGAGGAGAGGAGAGATATGGAAGTAAAAAGATTCCAGAAGCACCCATAAACTACTTGCATCAGAGCTCTCAGAAGAGGCACCCTGCATATAAATCTCCATCACTTAGCAAGCAGCTGAAGACTTCAGTTTGCAGTCTAGGCCCTTGACTTACTATCTCCTACCTAGAAATTCAGCAGAGTCTGGAAAGTCAGACCTGAGTATAGATGAGTCTCTTTTTCACAGCCATGACGAGATTTGGCTATTTTGGGTGTAAAGTTCCCATCCTCCATGGGACAAGAGAGATATACAGCCCAAAAAGAAATACAGGGCACTATATTTAAGGCTAAATTGAAATAAGTCTCTTACCAAACCCAGGCAAAGTACCTTGTACTGATGATGAGTTTAACAGCTTACAAATGTATACTCAAAGAGGACCCTTGCTGACTGTCTTAATATTTCCAGTATATGTGGTATCTCATATTAAGCCTAATGGTTTCCCACATAATTGGATCATTAGTAAACCAGTGTTCATATTCAGTTTCCACTTTCTATTGGCTTAGAGAAAGGATTTCAGATTTGCATTTAAATGAAATTGAGCAAAGAGTGATAAAGGCTTCAATTAAAAGGACACCTGTTTTTGTTAATTCATTTTTAATAGGAACAGTAAATATTTTCAGTTGATGCACTTTCTGCTGCAAGATTGGTACATTCTTCTCTTCTTTACCTCCAGTGTCAGACACCCCTGATTAGAGGAGTCCATCATTTTCTCTGACTAAAAGAACCTGTCCCAACCTTTATGAATCTGTTGGTACAAGACAAAAAGTAAAGTAAACCAAATAGCTATTTATAAAACGTAAGCATAACAAACTAACATGTGATCAAAGTAAATGCTCTGAATTTTTTAAAATCAATAAGCTGTTGGGTTTGCCTTTGTTTGTTTGTTTGTTGTTTTTTTTATTTGGGGGGGGGGAGGGTGGTGGGGGTGGTTATTTCCTTAAAAAAAACCCCACATTCTTTCTTCATTTACACTCTTCTTGGAACTTACTGACCTCAGTTAGGCACGCTGGTATGACACAAAAGTAATCTTCCATGTCACAATTATGTAATGCAATTAAAACTTAAAGATTACAAATATGCAAAACACAAATCAAGACAAGCAGTTTTTATCAAATATAAACCCAAATGGTTGTTCATGGAGTCTGAGCTTCAACTGGCACCTGGAAACATTACGTCTTCCTATAAAATTTCCTCCTTTGACGCTAAATCGCTGGCTTTTTAGTCCTGCTTTATAGGTTCACAGCTCTAGTTTCGTCCAGTTGCCATTAGTAACATAGTAGCTCATCTTGTTTTTCTAATACTTTTGAAATAATTTGTAGCCATAATTGCTTCTCTGATTTCCATTTGCTGTAACCATAACCACTAATTTGCTAACAACCGCTACACTTCTGTTACAACCAAAGCTTAAAAATCCAAGTAATTTCCTCGAGAACAATTTGCACTGGACACCCTTCTCTTTGGGGATGCAATGTAAGTATTTAAATAAAGAACTGAAGCATTTAATTACTGTGTGCTTGCTTCCTGCTAGCAGGACATCACGCTAGTGAGTAAATGGATTAAGTTTCTTGTAACGCAAGCCAGGAGAAATCTTGACAGTTGTGTTTTTCATTCTCAGATGTCCAGTTAAGGGAGACACAGGGGTCCAATCCCACCTTTGAAAACTCTATCTTTGACTTAAATTATTATTGTTTTTTGATGCTATGTGGTTTTCCACAATAAACTTAGCAAGGGATTATGTTTTTCATTTCTGGTTGAATGAGGAAGGGAATTAGCAGAAATGTAAATAGAAGATATTCACGGGGAAACTGCAGGTTAGGGGATTTACCCTCTATATGTTACAAGTTAAACATTTGCAAAAGAAAATAAACACTACGGAGCTCTCTGTCCTCACCTCTTCTCCTCTCCCTCCTCCTCCCCTCCCCATCTGTATTTCTGATTGACATACCCATATAATTTGTTTGGGTTTATATTTGCTGGATGAAGGAACGTATCAGGAGTTTTAAAAAATTGATTTTTATTTGGCCGAGATTCTACTTCTTAACTGGTAGCTGCTGCAGTTGTTGTTTTCTTTTAATGCTTACAAAGCCAAACTAAAAATATCTCTTGAAGTTCAGCATGAGTACATGTTGCAAAAGGTCTGGACCTAATGCTCTGCCATTAAATAAATATATTAATCTTTTTCTTTAAAGGTAGAAGGCTAAAGAAACTGGAACAAAGCATATAAATAACTGATTTCTGTTCAGCTCAAAGGGTCAGACGACTCTAACTAGTCACCATGCCTATGGAGGAGGAACTGCTTAATGCTCTCCAACCCACTTCAAAGGACTCACTGCTCTTTCTTGCACTTCCCTGGCAAAGCTGTGTATGAGTAATTATTGCTGGAGCTGTTATAGATTAAACCGAAACGGGGAAAAGAGACTGCATGAAAATCAATGTAAAGTAGTGGGAAACAGCAGCTTCTTACTCAATGGCCACCTGCAGCCCTACAATATGAACATCTAAATGTTGACCAGATCACTGTAAAGGCCACAGCGTTCTCTGACTTATTGACTGGAATGGCAAGCGCTGAAGGATATGTACTCATCTGATTCCTATCAATTTCAGCCAGAGTTAAATATCCAGGTGTGTTTTCCAAATTTGGAAGTATACCTTACACTTATTGTCATATTAAAGTGCCGAAGTTCATTTGTGTCCAGTGAGGAAATAAATTCAATAAGCAGCTAGGTTTACTGCCGTCTTTACCACCTGCCTAAAGGAAAAAGACTCTCTCTTATAAAAGCATACTTAGGAACGTCACCAAGTAGAAAACTTCTTTTGGAAACCTGAATACAACAAAGCTACATTAAAGAAGTAACAACTTTATTTTCATTTGCAGAATTATTTATTTATTTAAAATAAATCAAATTTGAGTTTTCAGCAGAAGCATATAAGTTTTACTGAAAACTTTTTCCCCCAAAGAATGCTTTAAAAACCTCTTTTGAGACACAACTCTATTGTCTGAAATTATAAATACCTAATTTTTACCAATACAAAAGGAGCAGTATTTTTCAGATCAGCCTTTTTTTGAGGGGAGGAAGAAATTTATGACTATCATCAGATTAATTTTTTATGATATTTGGATAATTGCACAATATTCCTAGTGAGGATAATGAACCATTTCTCAGCAAAAAAAATAACTGGTGCTGAACAGAACTCACATACTTCTAATTGTGACATTTATTGGCCAGTAGAGGAAAATATTTAAACATCTCATTTTACTGGATTGTGAACATAAATATAAAGGATAACCTATAATTGATAGTTTAAAACCCCACAGAAACTTCTCTTTCAAAGAAAACTCAAGTAAGTTCAGAGTCCTATTCTTTGATTTTTTGTTCATTTATTGGGGGGTTTGTTTGTTTGTTTGTTTTGCTGGTTGATGACTGAGTAGTCTTGCTGGTGGATTACCGATGTTGGGCTGAGAGCACTTTCGGCACTGATTTCCTCTAATATTACAGTGGTGGTCTGTGAGCCCCACCTGAATAACACAATGGGGTAGGAATTTATCGTGGTAGGTTGATGGCACCTGGAGAACAGTTAGCAGGAAGCAGCCACATGGCAGATAAATCTACCATTATGTGTCTCCACCAACTGTTGCCTTCCCCCTCCCACGGACAGGATGAAGATAAATGTAGTAGGCATGTCACTGTCATTGGATTGAGTTGTACTATTCCTTTCAGCTGCTCTGTCTTGCTCTAAATCGGTAAAGAAGCCATAAACCACACTTTACATTTAAACCACCCTTTGGGCTTCTGTCCATCTCAGGAGCAATACAAGCCAGAATTGCAAATTCAACCTATCCTTTTTCTACTTCTGAGGTATTTTTGAATTACCTTTTTTATGCAGGAGGTTTAAAACATCTGAGGGGTTGGTTTACCATACCCTTATGAGTAGTGGAGGGCAGGGGGTAGGACAGGAATTTTAATACTCTGTCAAGTAGAGCTTAATGACGTCGTCTTCTGCTAACTGTGATCCCCTGGAAACATGACTTCATCATGCCGTGCTGTTCCCAGTTCAACTCAGTCCACTGCATAGGTACCACTGAAACTCTTCAAATTGGTCCAAAACCTGGGTGACACCATACCCATCTTTGTCTATGCAGTGGGAATAACACACCACAGAAGAGTTATAGTTCAGCCTAGTACTGAATTAATCAGAAAAATTTGCAAAGAAATCTCTTGCTCAGCTTTAATTAGGATTAACCAATCAGAGGTCATCCTCTATTCTAGTTAATACCACTTGTACCACCTGAAAAATAAATGGATTATAAGATTCAGTCTAGTTTCTGAATATGTTAAAAAGCATATTAAACCTGTAGAAGATATAAAAGTATAGTTAAACATACATTATGAAAGCAAAGCTTCACACACTTTTTTTTTTTTTTTAAAGAGCTTAGCTCCATTTTTTGTTAACAATCCAATTACATTTGAAAATAGTCTAAGAAGATTTTACCTTTTCAGATTTCCTATCCCTGATACACAACATATGCACAGGATACCTCATACATCCAGTGGGGTTTGATCAAAGAATCTCAGTGTCACTTCCTCATTGTGTTGATTTATCAAAAATTAAAAAAGAAAAAAACCATACTTAAATAATATGGAAAATAGATCTCATAAGTTCTTAAAGGTCTGAAGGTCTGATAAACCTTCAGAAGCCATTATGATAATAGTAAAGGACAGATGGGTGTCAATTAAAAAGGTAGTTTAACATTCACAGGCAATTAGAAAACACAGTGCATTTTTTAAAAAAGTCACTGAATTTACACTTGAAAATGACAGGATGGAAGTACAGGGAGAAGAAGTAAGTGAAAAAACATAAAGTGAAATGCAATAAAAATACTTAACCATCTAAGCAAGAGTATGAAATATATTGTATGTGCATGTGAGACTGAATGTATATATACATACATAAAATAATGTAATTATACATATATGTACATTACATATATTTGAACAAATATAATTGTCACATTTTATGCTCTTATAGTTCCAACATAGTTGTGTGCATTGTCTTATTTTATGCTCTCATAGTTCCATCATAGCTGTACACATCTTTCTTGCACGTCCATAACATGTCTAAGGGTTTGAAGTTTAAAGTATCTTAGAGATACTGTGTGGGGCTTACTTGTTACCTATAAGCCATCAAATTTACACCAGAACAGAAGTTAATTTACTGCCATGATTAAAAGCACCACTGGAAAGCAGTTTTGCTCCTGAGCTCAGTGGGAGCACAAAGATTCCGATGGCGACCTTGCGCATGGTAAGCACCATTCAGTGTATTGCAAACAGTCCGTCGTTTCCCAGTTTCTGCTCTCAGTACGGCATTCGCATAGTACTGGTCAGTTTTTGTTTTGAACTATCGACTTTTTTGTATTTTTAATCAAATCCCCTTCTCTTCACCATTATGTGAGATCCCTTATGCATGGAGACATTTCTCTTTAAATATCCCTGACACTAGAAGAGCTGGTCTTTGCCTAGTATGGCGCTCAGTTGAATCTAATGAGGTACCTACTCTGCTGCAGCATTCCTCATACTTGTCCTGTGTAGAATCATTTAAATGATTTCTGAGCCTCACCAAATACTTTATTAATAACATTTATTAATGTATTTTTCATCTAACATTTAATGTTAAAGAAACCCCCCTTCCTCTACTCCCAAACAATTATTGTTAAGCTTTCTCTACATAAGATTCAATCTAAAATAACTTGATACAGTTTAACATTTATATCAGTATTGGACCATACCCAATACAGAACTAAGCCCAAAATAAATGGAGAGGTGGAGGGAAATTACGTGATCCTGGATATATTACCTGCTTTGGGAGTGCCTGCTGTGTTGGGTATTGTTAATGGGATGGCAAAAAGCCCTTTTAATCTCCCTAGTAAATCTGCAGCTTACCACAGTTCTTGTGGTTGTCATTAATTTAAACATTTTACTTGGAGTTCTCTAAGGCTTAGAATGAACTTAGGAGAAAGCATTCAAAAATCAAGTGAATTCCTGAAAAAATGAAACAAATACGTATATTTATTTTCTTCAGAGCCAGCAGTATCTGTCTATAATGACTTGAATGAATAAAAGTTGGTACTTTCCCCTGGAACTTCACTGTGAATTTTAAGTGCCAAGTTCTGATGTTATTTATTAAGCTATCATACTGAATTACATTGAAACTCTATGAGAGGTCTTTGTGTTTATTTTTGATACCTGATACAAAACTCCTATTCTGCCTACCGAAGCTCATTTCATGTCTTACTTTTGTGCTTCACAATGACATAACTTGTTTTCGATTAAGGCTTTTATACCACTTGAACATTTGTGTTCTTTGTTCATGATGAAGTAAAACTTATTTTGAGCCATATACATTTTAATTTAAGGAAAATTACAATTTTTTTCTTGCTAACACTAATTTCCTTCAATATTCTCCTTTAAGTTTTATTTTTAAAATAAATAAACTGCAGAAAAATAATATTTAGAAATTATTTACATGTGAAACTGAAAGCTTAGAAAACTGCATAACCTCTGAAATAAATAGGTCTAGGCTTCACCACCTTTCATTGCATGTCATAGAAAACACCATGAAAATGGCTTTCTTTTCAGGGTTGAGAAAAAACCTGTTAGCATATTATACATATTTTTGTTCACCTACTTATTATTGTTGTCCTTACATGCATCATTATATTATCGTATACTTCCAGTTATTGTTTTAGAAAGTATTTTTCAGTTTTCTTGTATTGCAGGTTTTTTTTATCAGTTCATGTACATATGAAATTAATTTGAAACTTAGTCTTAACTGATCCTTTAATAAGAAGATATCTATAATATGTCACAATTTGATTATTCAAAGGATATTTTTTTTAAAAATCTGATGAACTTGGCAGTGGAGAGATTTTCACCATACTTAAAGACCTTCAAAATGGCAATTCCTAGTGTACAAAAACAAGTTCATATAGAAAATGTAGAATACTTTCAATCTGTGGGATGATTATCACTTTGGAGACATGCTTCAATGTTCAGCATACTGAACACTGAAAAAGTGAAATATTTCTCATAGTTCTGAAATTTCTTTGGTGGATGAGGATAAAATAATTGAAAACTTTTGTTAGACAGATTTAAAGCCAAATGAGAACTTGTCTGTAGTGTACTGTATTGCATTATGGAATATATGAGGCAAGCAATTAACTTCAAGCAAATATTCATTTTCATTTCCTATTAACTCTGTAGTCAGAGGGATGTCTTCCAAAATTAATCTTAAGGGTACCAGTTGCGAATGATGATATGTTGTTAAAGTTCAAACCATTTGATTGTAGTATAATTTTTCTTTCTTCAAATACTCCTAATTCAGTTTCATTGATGTTCTGAAGACAGTCAGGCCAACAGTGGATTATTCTCCTTTCAAGTGTGCATCGCGGAACAATGATCACAAACGTTTTTGTATTTCTGGTAGATGTAGGGGAAAATAGATTGTTTTAAGCAAAGTATTAACTGCTTTGTTTTCAAACTAGAAAAAAGTTCATATATTGTTTTCAATACATGAAGCTTTTCTTTTACCAAAATTCATCCTGTGAATTAATCTTGGAAAATGATAGCATTTGATTTTTTTGTCATGAAGTAAACTATAAGAAACATTACAGACCGATTCTGTTGTTTCTGCACAATTTTTTTTATTTCTCATTATTAATAACAAACAAAAGTTAAAGTATCTTCTTCCTAGAAGGTATGGTAGAATTATTTTTATATGGCACTGATTAAGCCATTTGCTTGCCTCATTACCTATATTACCTAGAACACAGTATTCACCAAATTTTGCAATAAAACATATGAGCAACATACATGAAAAGAATTCTCTGCTTCTTATAGCTCCTAATGTACTTTTTCTAAAGTAGGGGTTTTGTTTTGATATTTTTTTTTCCCTTGCGTGGTACTTCTATATATATATATAAAATAACCTGAGATATTATATTTTAAAAAACACCAGTCAGGGAGACATAAACCCATACCAATGCTTTCGTTCCAAATATGCAATTTTAGCACACTATAAAAGGTGGTGGTGGGTTTTTTGGTTGTTGAGGAGTATATAATATTGTCAAAGACACAATTTTTATATTAAAGCCTGCATTAAACAGAAGGCACGGATTGCAAGACACAGTGCAAACCCAGCTGTTCAAACCAGAGCACTCTGGGCATTTCGTCAGGCAGCATGACAAAGGTTCTGCTTCTGAGACCAACAGCAGAAAATGGGGTGATTTAGCCTGTGTGGGGTGATAACCACCTCGGACTCCTAACTCTCCTGAAGTCATGTCCATGTGCACTGAGAAGGAAGAGACAGATCCCTTTAGCACAAATTCATGAGGTAACTTGCTTTTGAACTTCGGGTCCAAATGAAAATCCCTTAAAAATTACGGCCTCTCTAGATCTTATGAGGTTGTGCTTATAACAGGTTTGTCTTGGGAAAATCTGAATTTTAACAGCATATACATTATTATTGCTATTATTATCCTTACGACTCTGATCACCGTTGCTTTTAGATACATGACTGAAATGGTGCTTTTTTGACAAAAGTAAATACTAATTTGACTGTCAGTTGAAGATACTTCAAGTTACGTTATAATACAACAGAGGATTATGCAACCAACAGCCTCTGTGTAGTATTCCTTTTTTGTCATCCAACTGTTGATTCCTCAAGCACTCTCATTTAAAATTTTGTAAACAAGAGGGGGAAAAGAAAAAGAAAAAGGCCATATTTTATGGAACAGGGTTTATCCATGTTTTCATTGCATAAACAACTGGAAAGACACCCCAAATCATTTCATTTAGAATCAACCCGATCACCTTCTGTCAACTTGTATTTTCAAGAGGTTTTCCCATATAATTATTTCTATGTGAGTGGAGAAACTAGGTAAAAAAAAAATCCCCAAAGCCACACTTTTCTTTTTCCAAGATCCTTTACAGTAAAGAAAAGCTGATGTCAGTGCAGGGTCAGATACAGCTGCTGTCTGGGTAGGGAAGAGATGAGAAGAACAGTAGAATGTCTTAATTATATCAGAGAGCCAAGAGCATTTCCCCCTGACACCAGGTAGTGGCTAGCATATAGTTCTCTTCCTCATCCAGCAGCCGTTACTCTTTCCCTTGATCCCGTGCAAGCAAAGAGAAGACACTTTGTACTGCTGAGAACTCAATCGATTATAAAGCACATATAAATTGCACTGGATAAGGCAATGTCACCGTGGTGATTTTGCAGCCTAGGATTTGTAAGTCCAGCAGGACATTAGCGTCTCTTCTATATGTTCAGAGGAGTCAATGTACCATTGGAACCACTGGCAATCTTGCATGTATGAAACCATGATTTTTTATGTCAACAAGGAGGACAATAAAAAGCAAAATAATAGGGTTTTTTTTAATATATTCAATATCTTGTCTTTTTTTTATATAATTTTAAAATTTATTCATTATGAATTATGAGGATTTTTTTCTCATTGTGGATGAATTCTAGCACAAGATCTAGGCTCCAGCTTGATCCCGCTTAGCTCCACAGTACAAAGATTAAGAATACGAAGCCCACAAAAAGATATATTTACCCAGACATGAATTTCATGCTACATAACTAAATGTACAGAATACTAAGAACAGAAGATCATCTTCCACTTTTTGAATTACCAACTGCAATACTTGGAATTGCAGTCATCTTCTGCAAATAGTATGCATTTTTATCACAATCTATTATAAGTTCTTTTTTTTTTTTCTGATATATGCTTCCTCTTTCCCTAAACTCAAAGATTTTAAGAAGGATTCTACCTAAAGAAAGTTATCAGTAACTCAATGCAATACAATATTTTTTTTTACTTTGTCATTTATTTTATAATGCTATTTTTTAATTGAACTACACATCTAAGACGTCCTCTATCCTCTAATAAAGCCATCCAAATATGATTCTAAATTCCACCATTTGTTTTTAAGACTGTGTGAATAAATGTACTGCAAGCCAAAACTCCAGAATTTATTTGTCTTTCTTACAAATATCTTAGTCTGTCTCCCATTGGTATTTCTGTCTTTAGTGTCCTACTATCCAGCCTTCGCAGTAACGGAAATTTTTAGGACCATTTCGTTCCATTGCCTTCATTCAAGATTCACAAGTGACTTCATTAAATACAACATGTGGTTACAACTGAGCATGGAATTCTACTTTGCTTCATCACCATGTGTCCATTCTATATGTGAAGAGTCTTAATCATGAAAAATATCAAGCTGTCTTCTAAGTATAGCTGAAAAACTATAGTAGAAATCTGAAGAATACTTGAATTTCACTTCAAGTTTTCACCCAAAAATGTCCTTGTAATAAGACAGGACATACTCGCAAACAGAAATAGGGTAAGAAGAAAGGCAAGAGAGGTCTTAAAAAAAAAAAAAAAAACCAACCAAAAAACTCTGATACTATGTAGACGGGTTTTGCATGGAAAATTAACTGTAGCCCTCTGAATGGATGACAGCTGTTTGTTGCTATTTCTGTTAAGGCTGAGACACGCTCTGATTTGGCCTTTCCAGTAAATATTCTCCCCAGAGAGAAAACCTCTGGATAATGCAGAACCAAATTTTGCTCTGAGCTGCAAAACCACATGCAAACATCTACTGATTTAGAGATCACACCGTATACTGATTTCTCTGCCTAACCAGCCCACAAGAATGGAAGGTTTCAGATGAGTACCAAAAGGTCTGAATAAAACCATGGCTCACAGGAATTAACCAGACTTATCCAGCAGGACCAGATGAACTCAGGGGAGTTTAGAGTTTTAGGAAGCTCCCTAGAAATTTTTGTGCTAAAAAGAAAAAAAACAGTTTTTAAAAAAAGCTGTTGTTGTCCTCTTCAGTAATCACTTCAGAAACTTTGATTTTTGAGAGAAAATTGATTAGAATAGCTATTTCAAATTGAAAGGAGACTGATGTTTGAAAATGCTCTAATTTTTACTGTCTTTCCCAGACTGCCAACTGAGTAAGATGGAAAAAACACGCATCAGCATAAAATTTTCATTTTCTTGAGAGACAGTACTCGGAGATCGCTTTGCTCCAACACGTTTCTAATAAAGTTTGGCATGTGTAATATCAACCAATGCACATAAAAATGAATCTTGTGTTTTAAATACCATGAGTATTGTGCCGATTAAAGTTCAGTTATCGTGGGTGATGACAGAAACTTTTGATAAGATACATTGGAAAGGTTTACATTTCTAAAGAAACAGAAATGCATTTATTTGAAACTCACACGATTTCTTAAAACTTTGGTAGGAGAGGGAAAGCTTCAGTTAGTCAGCAAAATATTTATGTAAAATATGTAAATAAAAAATGTAGGTCTGTCTTCTACTTCCAGAGCCTAGACACATATTGCTGTTTTACCTTGGTTTCTCTGATTCTTTTATCTCTTTTAAACCTTTTGTTTTTCAAGCTTTCATCTTGATTATAATCAGTAATATGAAATTCTTTGATCACCTAATTTTTTTTAAAGAAAACCCTTAGAAAAACAAGCAACACATTTCTTTTCCAGCTAATGTCACATTCATAGCAACAAGGCTCTAGGCTGCTTTTGCTTAAACTTTACTCTACTCTTTAGTAACTAGAAGTATTCACAGTAAACAGTGATTGCCTGGAGCCTAGTCAGATCTCTCTAAAATCTGTGAAAATATCCCAGAACTGCAGGGCCCTGATTTTAAGCATGAAACACAGAGCATTCCTATCTTTCTTGGGAAGTTCCCAACAAACCAAAATATTCAGAGCTTTGCAAAATTACCATATTGTTGATTTACTCTTGAATTCTTTTGGTCTAATTGACAGTGATGGAGGAGAAGCTTTGTTGTCGATAACATATTTCAATATGTGCTTTAAATCTAATTAGGGCAGCTTACTGAAAACCACAGATAGTGAGTTATATGTATTTCATATGAAAAAATAGAAATAAGCAATAAGGAGTAAAACAGAATTGCAAAATATGCTCATTCCTCTGTCATGAATGATCATAATAAAATTTTATAACTAAGTTAAATTAAAAACAGATAAAGAAAAAAAAATAAACAAAACAAACCACTCAGAAGGAAAAAAAAAAATAAAAACAACCTCAGAAAGAGAATGAAACCCCTGTCAAATAAATACTCACATGCACTTGAGACCTTGGTGGTTGTTTAGGAAATACCAAGAAACCCTTCTAAAGGACATTAGATAATGTAATGAAGTTGATAATGAAGACAACACAAATTATATTTTCCAAAACTGCAAAAGTATGTTTCTTCCATTATAAAGAGTGAAAATTACAGATAATATTTTTTAAAAGCATGAGAGTCAGCATTTCTAATTGTGACCAATAACTGTACTATTAAGGACTTGTATTTTGGAAATTTGCAATCAGCAGTAATTTAGAGTTTCAGCACATAAAAGAAGAAAAATATGATCTGAATTACTTTTCCATTTGGCATTTAGAAATAAGTTTAAAAAGGAGCTTAATCCCTTCAAAATTAACAACAGGAGTCTAACTGGGATGGTGCCTGGCACAAGTACCACCCTGCGTTAAGCTTCCACAGTGGTGCTGGGCAAAATCAAGTATCTCAGAAAATAAGTCCTAGAAGTCAGCAATCTGAGTGACATACAACTTAGATGGACTAGGACAGATGTGACGATCTGTCCAAAATGCTACTGACTGGTGTTTCTTGAAACACTTTCCTATTCTACACTTGCTGAGCACTGTTATGTTTATTTTTACTCCACCTCATATTGACAGCTCTGAATGCTTCCTCAAATCGTGGTGTTTAACTTGTTTGTTTGGTTGTGAAAGGTAGGTTTTAAATACTAAATAAAAGGAGAAATCTGAAGGCAAACTTCCTCCTTCATGAGTATTTCAAGTGTAGGAATATTGCAACAAGAAATGAAAAGTTTGCTATCACTGCTTTTTTGAATGGATCCTGGTCTAAGAGCTATATTTTGTCAATAATTCCTGGAATAAGTTCCAGAATGGGGAACTTAGGTCGGGAATGTGTATTTTCTGAGTCTCAGTCAAGGTTGGGCATAAAGTAGGGTCCAGTATCATCCACACTAAAATGTTTCTGAGCAAACAGAGAAACTTCCTGGTGTCCAGGCAGTTTCCATACTGAAACTGGAATACCAATAGAGTAGTGGTTTCTTGTTAATTAAGCAGCAGCTGAGCATAAGTTTTCAGGATAATCATTAAAAGCAGTGAAATGCTTTAGAGATGTGAATCCTGGTGGGAGGATTTCTCCTTTTTGGACAATTTTGCCCAAAGTCCTATCCAGTCAGCCACATCAGTGAGCTGATCATCACCAATATCACTGTAAACATTTTTAGAATTCCCTTGTTATCTCATCAAAGCTTTTTAGAGGTAAGTCACTGACATACATGTAAAGTGTACCATGTTTCAGGAGAGGGAAAAAAAAAATAGAAAAGGAGAAAGAGAAGACAGTAACAAAGCAGAAAGCTGTTTTCATACCACAGCGAGCTTAGAGGTTTAGTACAGTTCAGCATTATGTTCAGCTTCTTTTCATTTATCTGCTAGAAACACAAAACTGTTTTCACTGGCTTGATTTCTTTTAGGTATGAGTCTTGTGTGTGCTGTGCCGTGCTCTACATTCTCTTTCTTTTTTCCATATGCATGACAATTCATCTGGGACTGCTCCTGTTCCCTTTAGATACACATTCTTCTTTTGCTTACTCTTTTTGTTCCCTTTTTATGCCTCTTTGCCTCTTTTTCTTTTCTGTATTTTTCATTCTTTCTCCTTCATCCAGACAAATCCTGTGATATTTGTACAACAGTTGACACTAAATGATACATAATACTTTCAAACTTCACTTGAAATTCAACATCGAATACTTCTGAGATGTGCTCTACTCATACTAGCTCAACGTTATTCACCAGTGACAGCGAAGAACTGTAGAACAAAAGGAGATGGTGGGATGACAGAAATCATGTGAACCCCAGCAGAAAGATTCCTATAGACACATGAGAAATTCAGTGCCAGTGAGCACAGGTCACTACAATGTACATTTCTCCAATTGACATTGGTAGGTATAGGCACATAATTATGTGTCCGATCAAACAGAAGTCTTGGCAAACAAGCAGATAGTTAAATGGTTGTTAAGGTTATAGCATTCCAGTCATCCATAAGCAGAAAAAAAGGTTTGCAGTGTTTGTCAGAATATTATATTGTATTTCAAAAAATATATTGATTCTGTAGGGATGAACATGTGTTATTAGAGTTTAAGTATTTCTGGGAGTGTCTTCCTTCATAAATTACCACTTCTGCTAACTTTATAGGTTTTCTTTAAAATAATTTCAAATGAACCATATGCATTGAGTTCCTACTAAAATGTATGTAATATTTTCATGTGAAAAATTAGATTCCCATACTGATATTATTTGACTTCAGCTCATGGCATGTATTGAATTTATAACTGCTTCTTTCTGTCAAGCTTTTTCCCAATAATGTGTATTAAAATGATTATATAAAAATAAATTGCATTACACAGTATTGTAATGTTTTCAAAGATGACATTACATTAGTCTAACACAGGTCAATTTTCTCCGGTCCTCTAATAGCATGGATAATACCTTGCTTTGTGGGTGTTTTTGTTCTTGTTATTTCTGATTTTCCCTTTTTTCCTGGAAGAAATGTGCAACATTTCCCGGCACACATAAATAAGATCTGTTTTTACATTGTACTGCGGGCACTGTGTCTAGGTTTACTTCAGCCAGCTAAATCTAATAAACATCTACTGGGACAGTAATTTTTAAGTTCAAGTTCAATATCAAACATGTCAGCAGTGCACTTAGCAAGAAGCAGGGCAGCAGTTTGAAGAAAATGCAGATCCAGTCACCAGTAATTTTTATCAAATTATAAACCCTTGTTAGAGTGCTGGGATTTCATCAGCTAGCAATACTTAAACAAAAGCAATCCTTCTGCAGGAGGTGATTGTTTTTCTTAGGCATAGGTAGATTAAACACAAATTCATTTACATACTTTT
Source organism: Grus americana (assembly GCF_028858705.1). Classification (NCBI taxonomy): domain Eukaryota; kingdom Metazoa; phylum Chordata; class Aves; order Gruiformes; family Gruidae; genus Grus; species Grus americana. The sequence continues at coordinate 43,249,217 of NC_072854.1, forward strand.
GACACATGCTCTGCCACTTACATCTTCATTATCCACATTTGTGAAATAGATGCTGGATTTTGCATGGTGTTATCAGGAAGTTTCATGCTGATCAGAAATGGACTGGCATTTGTATTTATTATTTTATACCTACTAATGTCATTTTTCTTTCAGGTAATTTTTTCTCTTTGTAAAATAATTGCTGATGACCTAAAAAAAAAAAAAAATCATCATATTTAGAGGCGTGAAATGTTGTGGTAAATGATGCATAATTATTTTAGAGGGATTAGTTATACAGTATGATACTGAAGGTCTGTGTATATTTAGTAGATAAAGATACTGAATACATTTTTCAAACAACAGAAATTATTTCTGAGCTATCATTACAGAGATACATAGTGGATGTCTTATTTTAGGAAGTTAAATCCAAAATTTAAGGTATTAAAATTTTTATCCAGTGGCTGCTGACAAATTCTAAAGTTACCTTGTTCCACTACATGCCTATTAAGTTCTGAGACAGGTAAATGGTTTGATGCCTAAATCCAAAGGGATTCTTAAAGTAGTTATTCCACCCAACTTGGTCTAGATTCAGGAAATGTTTTTGGTAGTCACTTTATGACCTGCATCTTACAACTATAAAACATTTCAGATGAGGAGAGGCTGGAACTGCTCCTCCTGGAGAAGAGAAGGCTCAAAGGGATCTTAGTGTGCATTAATAACTGACGGGAGGGAATGAAGATGAAGGATCCAGACTCTTCTCAGCAGTGCCCATTGACAGGACAGGAGGCAATGGGCACAAGTTAAAAACCAGGAAATTCCACCCAAACACAAAAAAATACTTTTTATTCTGAGGGTGGTCAAAAACTGGCACAAGTTGCCCAGAGAAGTTGTGGAGATTTTCAAAACACAATGGGACATGGTCCTGGGCTTCTGATTTAGAATGGTAGGTGGGCTGCATGATTTCAAGAGGTCCCTTCCTACCTCAACCATTCTGCGATTCTGTGATTCCATAACACACACCAGGAGACAGTATTTCCAGTCCTCTATGTCTAATATATCTAACTGGAACGTGAGAGACTTGTGTGCCAATATCCACGTCTGACTTGCCTGGAGTTCTGGACTTGCATCAGCCAGTTCTGATACTTCTCCTGTAGTATATACTATTGCTCTGTTACATCATACACCAGACTGGATCTTCCAATTTTATGTTTATTTATTCTTCCCCCTGAAGCTCTTCTGTGTGTTTCAGGGACTATAATCTACATATCTAAAGCAACAGAAAAATAAAGGTTAACATTAACCTATTAATTTTAGTTGTAATCCCAAAAGAGAAAAATGCTTAATAGACTTTAGGAGATAATCTTAAATCCTGTATATCTTCTCAGAATTTCCTCCTGAATTGCTTAATTTCCCACTGATGATATCAATATGTAATCACGTAAAAAAGATCTGCAACGTTACCTAAACAATGGCAAATATAGTATCTATAGTGCCAGTATCTACACAACCATCACTTTTATACTTTTGTGTTCATATTGCATAAGATTCAAGGTATGGCTCAGCACTAAGACATTGAATTGCCTGTGAAAAATATTTGCTTTCACTAGTCCAGTGAATTAATTTAATATGACTTAGCTATTGGGAATCAATTACTTCATTAAGAAAGGTTTGAGACATCTTGTCCTGTAATCATCTCATCGTAGAAGTGACAGTTCAGCTGAGTCTCTTTTCTTACTTGTAGTCTTGACAGTGCTAGAGACTGTGACATAGGTCATAATTTTCTTAGGAAACATGAATAGTCTCTGATTTGCTAACTCTGTCTAACTCTTCTTAATTTGTTGTCATTTACTCCACATACCCGACTAAACTAATTGATCTTTAGCCAGAAAAAGAATTTGGGTATGCCTGTGCATTCCAGTAAATGGACTGCAGGGGGAAAAAAATCATTAAAAAATAAATAAATCACAGAAGCTCAGAACAGCTGAAGTGGAAAGGATCTCTGTGGAGATAATCTAGTCCCAGCATCCCCTGCTTAAGCAGGATATTCTAGTGCAGGTTGCCCAAGACCTTGTCCAGCTGGGTTTTGAATATCTCCAAGGACAGACACTCCACAACTTCTCCAGGCAACCTGTTCCAGTGCTTCCTTGTGCTAAAAATGCTGTTTTCCTTAAGCAAATGGATCTCAAAGAACAGTTATTTTATATATATTTGTACTACCAATTCTGCTTCCCCTTACAGCAATATTCAGCTACTATGTCTTCCCTAAAACTTGACTTTGAAATAAAATTTCATCACTGTCCAATAATGCTATTCTACAAACTGTTCTAAACAAAACAAAGGACCAAGCTTTTTGTTCATGCTCAGACTCCTGAAGCCACATCCAGCTTCTTACAAAATGAATGATATTTTCTGCCTCAAGTCAAGTTTAATAAAGTGATTATGAAGTTCTGAGGTGTCTTCTGTGCTGCCCTTAAAACTTGCAAGTAACTTTCAGACATGTCCTCCTTCTGATAAGAATTTGAAGACTTGAGGTAAACCTACATAAATTCTGATGAGTTCATATCATTTTTTCATATCTTTTTCTTTCTTCTCAGGAGCTCGTGAGGCTGAGATGTGGGTAAACTGCACTGATTACAGCTTCAGTAATCCGTCTTGGTCTACCCCTGTTAGCTTGATAAGTCAAACTCCTTTTGCCTCTCCTTTTGTTGGGGTTAGAAGACTGTTATTTTAAAGTCTTTAAAAAAAAAAAAAATACTTTTTTCCAGCCTGTGAATGACAGATTTTTCACAGGGATTTGGCTTTTACCTTCCTTCATGCTTTCCTGGAACTAATTTTTCTCAGATTGTTATTTCTGAATTGCCTCTCTTCTAGTTCCTACAGTGTGCTTCTCTTTGCTGATGTGCTGAGGTGCACAATTTAGACTTTTTGTTTGGTTGGTTTGGGTTTGTTTTTCAAAACTTCAAGGAAAAGAATAATCTCCTCTAGGTGTAGGAGGAAGTAAACTGTACCCTAGATGTGCTCCATTCATAATAACCCTGGCATTTGGAATACTAAAATCAAGATAAGTAAATTGACCATAGTATTTTTGACATAACATCTGCATAAGAGTAAATAAGGTTATTTCTCAGGATTGTTCTACAGATTTCTGTTTCAGGAAGTTGCAATGGGTTCATGTAGATTTTACCTGAAAGTCTCAGCAAAAATATTTTTTAAGAATTTAAATCAGATCTACATGTTCCTGATGCACAGTAGGGAATTACATCGTTTCTGGGTTTATTGGGTGACACAGAAATTTTTTCAAACTTCTCTAGTGTAATTTTCTTCATTTTATGGTATTTCTTTCTCCCTCTTTTCTGTTTAGGCATAGAAGAAGATGGAATTTCAGGTTTCAGATTAATCTTATCAGCTGAGACAATATGATTTTTATGATGTCCTGAGATTTATGCTAGCAGATTAGAAATGTAATGGTACCAGTTTGCCAATATAGAAATGAGAAATTCAAACAAGGGTCCATCCAGGAATGCTCTTTTTATTACATGCTATTTATTTTACCATGTAATATTTTCTTCTTAGTCATGTACTGCTAGAGGTATAATATAAAATAAGGAAAAAATACATTTATTTTATCAATTAGGGTATTTTTAGTAAATTTATCAAGTAGAAACTACACAGAAGTGCCATCCTTTATGAAAGCTGAGAATAAGTATAAATAATAAATCTAAAGTTCTAGAGTTTAGATCAAATGGACCGTTAGTAGAAAGGTGAAGATCACCAAGAGAAGAAATGGGAAAATACCTTTATATAGCACCATGAATTAATTTGGAAATAAATAGATAGTAGGCTGCCAGGATTTATTTCTGGAAGGGGAAGCAGCAAAGAGATTTTGGTGGTTTTGTCAGAGTGAAAATATTTTCTTATCTTTCCTGGTCCAGAAATTTTCTTCACATGACCCCTGTGAGACATCGATGTAAATATGAACATAGATTGAAACCATCTGCAGCAAAAAATATCTCAATATTTTCAAAGGATTTAAAAGGACTTTTATGTTTATAGTTAAATGTCTGTCTATGTGCTGAGCTGGACTATGTAAGGAAAGAAATCCTTATGAAATACATGATAAACTACAAAAGACCTTTCTCAGCATTATCTATTGAAGAATACATTACATGAAACTTTTCTAACACTCTATTCTGGAGCCCTGTTGCAGAGAGTAATGAGGAGGAACTAAACTGACAAACTTACCTAACCAGCTGCACCTCACAGTCCAATTATGTACTTATTCATTTTACAGATGAAATTTGGCTTTGATGAAAATCAGAGCATTGAAGCTGAAAATTAACATTTTTATTTTTGTTGTTGTTATTGTTTCTTTTCATTAAATTAGCACACATACAAAGGCACCCATCAGTAGCCCTGGGCACCCTCAGAGATATTGCAATGGAAGTCAAAAAGGGGGTAACAAACATAAAACAAGACAGTACAACTGCCATACAATAGACCAACAAATATTTATAAAAATAAATGTCTTTAAACAGTCATGTCCTTACTAAGTACAATAACCGACAGACTGACTTTGCAGTATGTCTTGATTGTTAGCAGATCTATGCTGTTTCAAATATAATAGGCTACCTATTTTCAAAACTGAGGGACTCACTCTGAAAGTACTTTAAATAGTCAAATTCTTTTAAACCAAGTGTATTGCATGTTGACTGCATTTTTTAACTTCAGTTATTTACATAATATAATCAGGCAATGTTGCAAAGAAGGATGTCCTATGTCATTTGAAACTTCACAGGTAAAACCATGCTGCTAATAATGTCTGTATTTAGACAGAATTAATCTTACCTTTTTTTAGATATTTAGGGATGAACTTCTAAGTCTAATCTCATCATTTTTATATAGAAAGAAACAGGCAACTTCAGAAGGCATTGAATTCAAAATTGTAATATTTGAGGATGGGGTTCATTTATAACTTCAAGCACCTAGCAAAAGTTTCTCTACTAGATATGTTTTGCAGTCAACGGAGAGGGAGCATGTCACCTCCAGAGAATGATTCATCTTTAACAAACTACAAATTTATTTTAGAATAAGATAAATTTCCCTCAGATGCTGCCCTTTTTATTCCATAGAATATGAAGTAGCTATGTTCTGCATTATTGAACGGACTCCTTACGTAAGGAAAAAACAATCATCTAACTTTCAGGTGACAGAAACATGGAAAACTTAATTGATCAAACAGAAACATCAGAGATTGTTAGAGGCAGACTTCCAAAAGATTTCTCACTCTATTGAAGAAAAGTGTCGTTTGAGTGCAAACACATTTTAACAGAATTTTTCCTGCTGTTATCCACTAAAACACAGTTATTATACTGCCTGCTCAGCAGTCCATACATTGTTTAATTTGCAAGGAAACTCTTTAGGAAGCAAAATGCAGGAGGACAACTATTAATTTAATCTTCTTTTTTTTCATTCTTTTTAAGAGCACATCAAATTACTTATTTCAGATCTCTACCCTTTTACAGCAGGTATCTTATCGGGGGGAAAAAAAGGGAAGACAGACACACATGAAAAAGAAAAAAGCTCTTCTAGGAGATAAAAATCAAGTAATCTCCTTAATCCCCTTCTCTCACACCATTTTTAGTTTAGCACACTAAATAGGCATTTTTCTTTCCCTATGAGATACTGGTATCTCTCTTTGTCTTGCATATATTTTACACTACTATAAATTTTTGTTTCTCATACTTGTGCTAAATTTTACTTTTGTCAAGCCTTGGGAAAAAAATCCATACTAATTACATAGTTAAAAATTCAGAAATAAATATTTCTATCCATATATTTCCAATCTCTCAGCCTTTGGATGAAATCTTGTCCCACATAGAACTAAATGAGAGGCTCAGCTTTGACGTCTGTGAGGCTAGAAGGTTCACTGAGTCTTCTCTGATATAAGACTACAAGGGTAAGTTCTGAAATGAAATCTGGAAAATCCCAAACTTCTCATTTTGATTAAAAATCTGCAAATTCAACCAGTCTGTTGCATGCTTGCTTCCTGTAAGATGGATGGGGGAAATAGGATAGGAAATGAGCCTAAATTTCAGACTTCTCCATCAAGGATCCAGAAATGAAAGCAGTTCATATCAAGGAAGTAGCATTTCTAACCCTTACTCGACTTAAAGTAAGAAAAATGAATGTAAACATTGAATTAAGGAAAAGGCATTTTTAATAAACTTGAATATATTGAAGCTTGTGAATTAAATATAATCGTTGATTAAAAATATGAAATAGGTCAGGAAAAATAATTAACCAGAGAAGATAAATTCATGCTTAATATTTTTTCCTTCACAAGATGAGCTTTTATTTTAATAAAACATATTTACTAGGATATGCTTTCCAAACAACAATAAGTAATCCCAATTTTATTGTTTTAAATAACACACAAGTGAAAATATAATATACCGAGTATAATAACATATATGGAATGATGAATGATGTATTTCATAGAAATATTTAATATATATCATATAATATATAAATATTTTTAAAAAATACACTTTAATTCAACATATCAGAATCCCAAATTACTAGTTGACTCTAACTCTGTGATAGGTCATATTAACTCTTTAAATTTCTTTGTGTTAAGAAGCAGAAATGTAAGTTCAAATGTTAGTGCCTATTCTCATCTCTAATTATTCAATGAATACGTCTTGCTAGTCATCAGCCTTATCCTGCAAACCCTGTGAGTGCATTGCTCTCCCCACAGCTAAAGAAGCTGTTAAAAAGTTGTTAGCGTTGATAAGGGACAGAGTCAGAATCAGGTCCCTGAGTGCTCTGCTGCTGTTGGTGTGCAGCAGAGCCTATTATTTAATCTGTTTTTGAAAGCTAGATGAGACTTGGACTGCACAGCACCTACCCCCATGTGCCTATACAGACAGTGGCTTATGACGTGCAAAGATCAAATATCCATATCCAGAGTAGATGATAGAACAGAACAAAGAAAATGTAACCTCTTTGCAGCTTCATGTCCTGGTCATCAAGAGACTTGAGGTGTTATGCTATAAACTGGCACAGGCCAGCAGAGAATGGCTTCTCTAACCACCTGTGATAAGGCAGGGAGAAGGCTACGTGTCAAAAGACAGCTGTAGGAATTAGTGCACCTTACTGCACAACTTCCTCAAAGTCATGATCTTCTTCCTGAAATATTTTCTCTGAAAGCTTTTATCAAAGACTACTCCTGAAATTTACATTGATAGTATGTATTTTATATATTAAGTATATATTAAGTTCCTTGCAAATAACTGAATCCCATCTAAAATGTTTGCATTAGGGTGAGCTTCATCACTCTCCAGGTCCCTAAAACATGATCTACCTTAAATACTTAAGAAGCTTAGACAAGCAAGATAAGGCTCATATTATATATATATTATTATATATAAAGTGTGTATTAAACTTTTGGTACAGTTACTGTTATGTAAACATTAAAATTATGGTCCTGAGTTTGCAAATATTTTCTGAAGTAATAGCTGTTTCAGAATAGTCCTATACAACATTCTGTAAAAAAGCTATGACAGGTCATGCTTTAAGCATGAAAGTAGAAATTAGAAAAATAAAATCTTAGGTCAGTTCAGACATTTTGCATATCCTTTGTTAAGATTAGATCCTAATGTCATAGATTACAGGGTTTGGCCGAGATTTTAATAGTTTTCGAAAGTCATTTTCCTTTGCTTATATCGAAGACTGTTAACAAATGCACAAGTAGTTGTAACTGTTACTTTACCAGCTATAAACAGCTTTACTTTTTTTTTTTTTTTTTTTTTACTGTGTTGCATTTTTTTATGAAGAACAATATTCAACACAGGACAGGATGGAATTCAGTCTCAGAGTTAGACACCCAGCCTTGCATGTCTACAGACATATAGGTAGGATTCAGTTGCTTAAACAGAGGCATCTAATGATGTTTGAAACATCCTAATTGAACCCACTTTTTTTTTTTAATCTTGTTCCAGAAGGTATGGAGATATATATAAAATATACAATGATGCATAAGATCATTAAAATGGTGCTAGATGCATCTGTTTTAGCAACTAAACCTCATCCTACTTGTCTATACTTGAAGGAGATCTAGCTGATAGCACCAGTAGAGTAATTCAGCTCAACTAAATGTAAATATTTAAGATGCGATTCAGTTAATTATCCATAAACCTTTACCATCTTTTAAGATTAAAGTATCCCCAAAAGGCCTCTAATTGTTGCATCGGAAAGGCACTAATTCCCTGTGTCTTATATCTGCCAGTTTTGTGTGGACGTCTTGGATGGCCACCTAAGCCATCTCTCAAATAGCACAAGATACCTTTGTGTAGGTAACTGAACCTCATCTTAGATGTTTACAGCAGTGGGAGATAAATCCGTCCTCAGGCTCCACGGAGAAGATCTTCATAAGTTATAACGGGGCATAGCACAAGCAGGGTGGGATTCAGTTGCCACACATACAGATGCTCCAGGGTACCTAATTCACCCCTTGGTCATGGGCAATTGAATCAAATTTCTTGTGAGCTGCCCATGAACCCATTCTAGGTTTCACTGATTGTTTTGACTAGGAGGAAGCAGAGGAAGCTTTGACACCTGTATCTCACCCATAGACATCTGAAAGTTTGGTGTCTTAAGTGTTTAGCTGAATCCCACTCATAAAGCTTAATTCTCAGAATTCTTTTTTTTCTTGCTATAGAGATATCTCTGATGTATTAAAATGGATTTTTAACCAAAGCAGAAGATGATGTTACAGTATTGTACAACATTCTATGGTAACTTTGGATCAACGCGGATTTTTTTTGGCAGTGTTTATTTCCCAGTGTTGTTCTGGAAATCTCACAATCTTTACAAACATCATTTATAGTAATACTACTTCTGGTTTGAAAAATAGATCAGTTTTACATTCTGAAAATTATTTATTCTTTATGTATTTCCTGAGCTTTGTATAGAACATTTTGTTATTTCAAAACAAAACAAAACCATAGGAGGTCTTTATATCAAGGTCCTAAGCCTACATTTACATAATGACTTTGTTACTTGTTTTGAAAGCAAATAAAACTCCCCAATCACTTGCTACTTTAGATGTCCAAGTCTGGAATTCTAATCTTCATAAGTCCTCACAACATTTACTTTGAGCTATAATTTACATTATAGATGATAGTCAAGCATGTGAGCATGGTCATCTAGTACTATTTTAGATGTTTGTGTATCTGTACTTCCGCATGGGGCCAGCAAATATGACATGGAACCTGCAGAAGATAGATGCCTTTCAAGAGGGGCAGCTAGAGACCAGCAACAGTATCCTAGGACATCTAAAATTATGCAACTCTTTTTAGGTAATTGAATTTCCTATTATGGGATTAATTATGAAGACTATCAAAGTCATGGAACAATAACTGCCACAATATGAGCCAATATTGCAATGATGTCACAAGAGACACCTCACATTAGAGTCTTCCTGAATTTTGCTTCACTACATTACAAAGAACAAAACAAATTATATTTTCCCTACTTAAGCAACATTAGCCTTTACACTCTTAGTTTTTGCAGTCCAAAAATAGCAGCCCTAAGGAACAGAGGCTTAATTTACAGTCCTAGACATGAAAAAAGCATGAGCTAATATGGTCCTCCTCCTCCTCTCAAAAACACAGAATGAGTATATTAATGATCTGTCTGCAAAACACATTGCTTGATATTCTTCTGCAACATTTATTGATTCTTGAAAGCCACATACCATTAAAGTACCATTCCTGTACTGTCAAGATTAAGTTTATCCTGCACTAATGTTTTAGTTTGATAATTTAATTGTTTTTCAAGTTTGAGGTTTACATTTTAATTTATCGTAGTTAGCTTTGTGACAAAGCAACTAAATCTTTAAGAGCTTGCTTACCTGAATGAGTTAATTGTAATTTTAATAAGATTGTGCAAATTGACAGCCTTATATAAAACCTTTCCTGTAAGCAGCATACCTCTAGAATTTAATCCATCTTAGCCATGGTAACACAAACATCATGAGCAGCTGAGGTGTTGTCATACTGAAGAAGAAGAGGTATGCAAAATATCCTGGTAAGTATGGCTGTATGCTTCAGCTACCGTAAAGCAATGAAGCCCATTGAAGTTAGTGGATCCTTCCCAATCTACATTAGCTAAAACCCTGGCCCTGCACTTTCTTCTCAACAGGCCTGAATATCAACATTGTTTTTATTTTCTTATGAAATTCTATATTATAATAAAGTACTTAGGTATGTTTAGCCAATCAATTTGCTGGGTAAATGGAATAGTCTTAATGCTGTAATTGTGCAATTAGAGTCATTTGCTCTGTGTAGAACTAGCCACTCTTAGATTAGCAGATTGATAAGGATACAAAGAGAGGGCCAAAGCATTTTTTTAAACTGAAACTTTATTTCATTATCATGTAATTGGGTTAGGTTTTATTTTGTTATTCCATATTTCAGTGGGTATGATAAATATGAGGTGCCCTGAGGGTGACGCTCGTGCTATGATTTGACTTGTCCAGGGTTTATCTGGGATAATGTTACTATCCCAAGATTTAGTTTGGGAGCACAGGGTTTGGAATAGCCCAAATATCTCAGTAACCATGGAATTAAATATATTGTGCTTTACCTATGTAATTTTAGCACTTATGCTTTTGTGTAATGTAAGTTTTGGTGTATTGTCATTGCTAACTTCAGGAGAAAATGCAAGTGGATTAAAAACACTACTGTTAAAGATCTTGCTCTCCTTTTTGTTGCTTTGCTGTTCTTAACATAGCTTGGTGCTAAACATGAGAAAGCATGGGAAAGGAATGTTGGAAAAGATATAAGATCTTCAGCAATTATTTTTATTTCTATCAGCAGGTCTGTCCTGTGCAGTAGGGTTGTGCTAAAAATATAAATGATCTGTTGTACATTAATGAAGAATGGAATTCACCTTCCTGTTATATTTATTGCTGCTGTCTTTTTAGTGGTGTATGTGTAGTACAAGAAAGCTATGTCTATAGTAAGATATTAAACAATTCCTGGATAATGGCATATAATTATCCCTCCTATTAAATTTTTTGAACTGTACATGGCATGCCTTTGGCCTGAGCCAACTGGTACTCTGCAACACAATTCCTGGACATTGTTTGGGATTTAACACCAACCAGGAGCCTTTCTGTGTAAACAGTTTGGATTTGGCCACCTTTTTTTAGGGTAAGAGATTTTACTAGAATAGACCTATGCAGTTTTGTGCTGGTTGGCTTAAAATATCTGAGAACGGTCCCAGGCACTGTTTAATTTATTAGGCTAGATACAGTTGAAATGTGTCTTCTTTATATTGTTCATACTTTTTTGGTTATAACAAAGGTCCACCTATGCCAGTAGGTTATTTCTGACAGTGGTAGCGGTCAGTGCTTAAGAAGAAAGGACAAGAGGTTATTTCCTGGGTATATGTTCTCAGCTTTCTGAAACCTGAAAGCTGCCTTCTGAAGCAAGAGATTGCATCCGTACATCTTGCCTTTAATGAAGCTGTTCAGGTTCTTCCCGAACCCATCCTGCAGCATCCTGTGGCAGTGCAATGTATACCCACCATACGTCTAATTTGTTCTAGAGTGGTCCATTACAATTTCATTGTGTTCATCTTTGTCTCTTATGCCAAACTTTGATTGTTCCATCCCTATTCACCTGCTCCACTGAATCCATTATGCTATAGATCCCTCCTGTGTTCCCCTGTAAATAATTTCTCTTCCAAGCTGGAAAGTCCCAATCTGTTCAATATCTTCTCACACAAAATAGTTTGAATCTTTTTTTTTTTTTTCAGTTCTGTATCTGTGTGCACGCATACAGGCATATACTCACAAACACATCACAGCATAAACTGCTGAGCTACGTACATAGAAATATTTCCTTCCATAGTAGAAAAGCAGAGCACCAGCTGCAGCATAAATTAAAATTTTCATTTATATCCCATATTTTAATTTATATCTCTGTAGAAGAGAACACAGGGTGGGAAATTAGATTCTGTGGGTTTAGGTGGTCAGAGAAGGGTTAAAAAAACACTCTAACATTAACTACTCTAATGTACAGTGGTTTTAGCATAAGAAATCCAATTATTTTCTTCAATAAGGCTAACTCCAGCATTAGAATTAAGAAAATGCTGCACACCATGAAAGCAAGTAAGTCTAATCAAGCTTAGAACAAGCAAACAACCAAAACAGTATATGTCTTTTTGTTTTAGTTAATATCGGCTTATTAGCAGGGGTTTATGCCAAATTTCAATTACACATTTTGAATAGTTTCTACCAACCAGAAGTTCTGAAGAACAGTAAGGCTAACTTGATACATTTTTATATCAGTCTCTCTCTTCCTTCTCAGTGTGGATTCAGTTACACAAGCAAAATTTTGGGTCTGTCTTTCATGTGTAGGGTTGTTTTGCTTTTTTACTTTGGACACTGCTGTTTATCTTCGGCCACGTAAGGGATGCTATGCCATTGCACTGCTCCTACACTGCCCCAGAAAGCACTGTTAGTGTAGAAACAATCTACTTCCTGATTTGATAAAGTGATTTAATACAATTCTCAGCTTTAATAACTTCAGGGAGGCTAATTATGCTTCAAGCATGTCAAGCATTTAAATTTTCTTCATTAAGGGAACTGTTTTTCCAGAAGGAGGCTTTGCAGAGTGTCCAGTTTGCAGTTAAATAACTGCAATTATTCCATTTAGGGTAAGACTTCATGACAATAAAGGTTCAAGTGTAGAAGCTATTCTGTTAATATTAAGATAATTCTATTCCATAATGTATGTTCATATAATCCTATTCTATAATGTATGCTCATATAATTTCTCCTTCTCATTAATGCTGCTTTAAAGTGCTAGAACCTCCTGATACAGATGAATCCATTCTCTTCCTTCAGATCAAAGTCTGTGAGATTCTAGCAGGGCTTCTTGAAAAACCTGGGACTGTAGTAAATCCTAGCACTCAAAAGTACAAATCACACACTCTAAAAAAAAATAATTAACAAATCATGTATCACACACAATAAAATGAGGCCATAGATTTTAAACTCCTTTGCTCTTTACCTTTTGAGAAATAAAGACAATATAAAGCATAAAAAAGGAGGGGAAAAAATATAGATCAGAGGCAGTGGATGGCATTTATTCAGTGTCCAATAATTCCACTAAAATTAGGATTTATTTGACCTTAGGAAAAAACGAGCAGAAGGTGGGTTTTGGTTTGGTTTGGTTTGGTTTTTGCTGCAAATGGGGTTTTCCTTCACTCTGAACAGCTTTGCATATAAGTCAAATCTATTATGATATCTTCATCTTACAGTAAATAATTTGATGCAGCAAATTCATTGCAGGGCTTGGGTAGGACATCATTGCAGTAAGAGGGTGAAGCTGACTGCTCTTTCTAATTCTGACAGCTTAGAAAACAGCAGACCGATCAGTCCAGGAGAAAGAATGTGTAATTGGGCATGAAGGATATAAATGCATGGATATCTATAGCTGCTTCTGACTAGTGACAATAAGAAAATATTTTTTTGTAGGTTTTCTGCCTGCTACGGCTAACTAAGCATGCAAACAAGCCAAGGGTCTTCATATAGAATTCAAATCTTCAAGAAACTTGAAAGTGGGTATCATCAATAGGAAGCAAAGGAAGAAAGTTCTCAAAATGTGTCTGCCAACATCACCTGGCTCAGCTTTAGCTAACATTGGCTAGACATTAGGAAAGATAACTAATAATAATAGTGGGACATTAACTCCAAACAACAGGGTTACTAGCAGAGAAATAACGATATAGGGAAATCCTCCGACTTTATCTAAAAGAAAGACGTGAGCCTTTTCCTGATCTTCTGCTTGCCTTAACAAAGTGTTGGAGATAAAACAGGCCATGATCACGTTTAATGGTGACAGTCATCTGGCTGAAATTCCAATATCTATGGACAAAGACTGTTAGAAACCAGCAGAACTGAACTCAGTTAAACTGAATGAAGAGAACTGAAACTTCTTCTGTCAAGGTAACATTTGGCCTAAAGTTTTTCCTTTCTTTTGTAGTAGTAAATTTGAAATCATTGTTCATATTTCAACATGTTTACTCTGTGTCTCCTGGGTACATTATTGCATGGAAAACATTTGCTGTATCAGATTTTTCAAAGGTCAATAACTTCCAGTGATTTTCTGCCCTTGGGACTTGTGTGTATAGATTTTGTTGCTGAAAATTTTCATTGTATTGTCTTGCTTAAAGTGCTGTAAGAGGTCTATTGGTTTATTTTTTTTTCTTCAGAATGTCGTATATTCTGAAGAGAAATCATCATGCTGAATAAAAAAACCTATTTAGATTCTTTATTTCAAGGCCAGTTAATACATTTCTCTTTCCTATTATTACTGTTAAGACCATTAAATTTCAATATTAGTTCTAGGAATATTTCCATTATAGAGGTCACTTAGTTATGACTATGGTCTCATGTTCAGTTGTAAACAAAATGTTTTCCTTGTTTTCAAAAGAAATAACTAAAATACAATTATCAAGGATGTCCACAGTTTCTAACACTGATATGGTTAATCCTTAATCCCCTGTGGAGTTAATTAATACAAGTATACATTTTGAGTAACTAGAGCACTGGGCTCAAAACACTTGACGGAGACCCTGGGCTACATCAGCCAGTCCCACAGTGCACAACTTATTAATACTCAGGTGACACAACCTGGTTTCCTAAAAGACTTAAACACAAAAACTTTTCCTCCACCTATCCATCAGAGACATGTGAGACTACAACCTTGCTGTCCCATTTACCACTCGTACTTTGAAATTATGTCATTCTTCATATCTCTATTCACTTCCATATAATACAGACCTTCTCATACAATGTGCCTCTTTCCCGGAGCTCGACATTTCTCAGGAAGAAGCAGCAAGTCCAGTTGCATAAGGACATTTTTTGGAACGACAAAACTCCTTTAGAGCTGGAATCAGCATCAGACTACTATATGTTTTACTGACTGAAAGTTAAGACTCCTGTCTTCACATGTCTGAAATGAAATGGATGCAGTCAATGCATTGTTTTCTTCTCCTACCGAGTGCTTGAAAAACTTCTTCATCGGCTTTTTAGAACAGTGTATCTAGTCTGTGAATTTAAAATAAGATTTTCTATGACTGAAAAAAACATTCAGTTCCTTGAATGCTGATGGAAATCAAACATCAGATTGGTGCATGGGTAAAGAAAATAAACTCTAATTTTAAGTAAATATTTGTGAAATTTTGTACAGTAATAATAAGGTAAATAATTAGTAAGTTTGAAGCTGAAAGAATTTTAGCTGTGTCAAAGAGAAAATCTAAAAAACCCCACAGTGTTTCCCACAGGATTTTAGTGACACTTCAGAATTAGAACAAAAATTATAATAGAGTTCAAGATAGTTTATATGCTGCAAAACATACAGAAAAATAAGATGGAATACAGATGGAGATTCTTTAACTGCTCTGGGCTTGGAGGAGTTCAAGTCATGCTGTCAGTGCTTTTTGAACGTAATTTATTCATATGTAACTACCTAAAGGCAGTGAAAAGTGGGATGTTGTTCAAAACCAACCACATATTTAATGGAAAAAAAGATACAGAATATTGTTTATTGAAAGTATTTCCAATGCATGTTTGTATTATAGTCATAGAGAATTATGTTCTGTTCTTTGAATTTAATGATGGCTAAGTGAATAAGAGAATGAAAAAAATAGAGTGTGGAGAGGAGGGAACATAAAAACCAGTGTGTAACACTAGCAAAACAAAGCTAAATAATTTTGGCCAAGAAATACAAGACTTTCAAAATTCATTAGTACCATTGAAAGATAAACAAGGGAGGAAACATTGAATGACTGACGCTGCATCCACCTTAGCAGGCTGTGCAGTGCGTAGAGAAGACCTGTAGTGAAACCCTGTAGAGAAACAGTGCTGAGGACCCAGTGTGCATTCTGTACGTGTTTCGGGGCGGGGAGAGAGGGGGTTACTTAGGATTAGCTCTAGTCTCAATGCCCATTAATGGCTGTAGGATTCTGCATGTGCTCCTGGCGTGTGTCTTTTGATTCAGTTTCATCAGAAAGGCATCCAGCTAATGCACTCCAATACCTCTCTACAATGACAGAAAAAGTACAGAAAAAAATCAGAATAACTGGGAGATTTGTTTCTCAGAACTCCTAAACCAAATTAAGGCATTAGTATAAACAACCCATGCAATAAATAGAGGGCAGCTCCTCCATAAAGAGAATACTGTCAGAGCTCAGACTTGGTTCACTTTATCTTTAAGATGTTCAGAAGTGTCTGACTGCCTTCAATCTCTTTGGTGAATTCAGACAAGGACTTTAGGGCAGGGTTCTCACTCCCAGACTTGGAGTGCAAAAGAAAGCATCAGAGCTTTTTATACTCAGTGAATAAGGAAAAAGCTTATTGAATAACCAGAGTCCAGGTTGCTGCAGGAAATCAGAAGAATATTTTTTTCTGTAAGTGCAAAAGAAACAAATCATTGACATTAGTGTTGCTCTAAATAAAATTTTCTAAGTGTAATTGAACAACTGATTCTACTTCTGGGAACAAATGAAATGTAAATGAGCAATACTTAAAATATAGAAGAAAAATCAAGAAATCCTTAATCTTTCTATTAAAAAAATTAAAATAGAATTTTTAAAACCTAATCTTAATAAATCCTAATTTAGTAACTATTTTTGTTCACAAGACCATTGAAGAACAATGTTTAAATGGTACTGATGCCACTGGAATTTATGTATAGTTTTAGCTTTTAGATATAATCTTACAAGGTTCTCTGAACAGGCAAAATTGCTTTAACACTCACTAGCTGGTATATAAACCAATAGTTGGAAGCTCTGGGATTTAAATCCCTATAACTGAATAATCCAGAATTTTGAGACTGATACTGAGATTTTGTCTTGGCCCTACTCCTTACATGTCTAATCTGATCCAATCCTTATTGACAGAAGAATCAGCATGTACTGAGGTCATTACAAGACGAGACATTATCTGTTTAGTCATTTATATAGCAGATTTCACTTGATATCAGAACCCAAGGGATTAATCTCACCTCATTCAAAGAAGAGGTTATTCAAAGAAGAAGCAAGAGGTTAGCTATTCCAGTCTAAGGTAGTCCTCAAATGACCATTAAGGAGAACTGCCTTCTGGGAGTTCTATTTTTCTCTATTTTTCCGTAAAGGGAGCATACAGAAACCACCTTTGGCTTACAAACCAAATCTGAGATATAAAAACTGAGAAGAATACTTCGGATTTTGGGTGCAGGTCTCTGTTTGCTTAATGGCTGTTAGGCTGAACTGGTACACCAGCTCCAAGTAGACCCTAAACTTCACAGAGGCCCAGTTATGATCACTGCTTTTAGGTCCATTTTCTCCTTGAACAGCTCTGCTTTCAGTAGTGAAGAGTATATTCTTGCTTCTGTTTTTACCTAATCTTCTCTTCTTTCCCTTGTGTTCTTTCTGTCTTTACTGGGGGGGAATGGGAGGGTGTGGGAGAAGAAAATCACATTCTAAAATTATGCTTTCTTTCTTTGAGCTATTGTTTGTATATGACTAGTTTAATCATGCACAACATTCACCCTTCATTACACTGAACGTTGTTAGTAGTAGATGCCTCTGAGCACAATAATGCCTAATTTGCATTAATCTTGCTTTGCTCAATTCTTTTATAGTGATACAAACATATGCCACAAATTACTCTCCATTTTTAAACCACAATAAATGTATGAGCTACACTCCCATATTAAACAGCACTTAATTTACCAAACTCCTCTAAAGTAACTAAAAATGTTACAATGTTCTCATTTCTGCAAGAAAATACAGAACCAAAATGTCTCAAAACAAGCAACAAAACAGTGTCTGCATAATGATGCAGACAGGTAATAGAGCAAAAACAAGATTTCCCCAAACCATGAATAAATAAATAAATATTTATGCTGCAATCCTGGGCTTTAAAATTTTTTACCCATTCCTTCACTTCTCTGCAGATACTGTTTTTGCAGGTGCAGCCCAGACAGTTTCATTTATTTCGTTAGGGTCTCTAGGTGAAGGCTTTTAGCTAAATATAGCTGTCATATAGCTGCTACCGAAAGCGGTATCCATTCTGATTCCCACTTAAATTCTCCAGTAAATACTAGTTCTTTGTCATTCATTCCAATTGTTAAAGTTCTACTGCATGTTCCTGTGGGTTTTGTTCATAGAAGTCTGCCTTCCTCCGGTTTGTTTAAGAGATGCTGATGTTGTATGACTTCTATGTATTATTCCAGGAGCGATCAAGTTTGTGCGGGAAAGGAGAGATCCACCTCAGTGTCATTCTGTCTGAGGCAATGTAAACCCTCTTTTGAAACTCCCAAATGGGGACTACCCGACACTGAACTGGTTACTGAGAGCAAGGAAACGGGGCACTCTCCAGCTCTCAGGCCCCCTAGATTCCCTCTCTTATCCAGTAATAATGGTATTCACTTCCTCCTGTGGTTTGAATAAAGCACTGAAACAGACTTGGAAAGAAAAAGTCAGCACAAAAAGTCTTATAGTATTATGACTATTAGGTCAAACGGCTATGTTCTGTCTTAATCTTACTCCTGTTTTGATCCAGCAGATGCAGAATTTCATCTTACACAGTGGCACATCTTTAACAAAAAAGGAGGCTGAGAATATCCAGGGTATCTTAGACCTTCATGGATATGCCACTCCTTAAAGCAGATGTGGTTTTGCACAGTCTCAGGCAAAGGAGCAAGTTGCACCTGCATATTTTGCTCAAGTTTTTTAATCACCAAGTAAAATGGAGCTGTTACTTAATTTTTATTTCTTTCAGCAACATTTCCAAATAACATATTGTTCCCTGTTCAGTTGCTGGATGAAAAGTACATTGGCACGTATCTCCTGGGGAAGGGTTGGAGCCCAAGGTTCCAAGGGGGATCATGTTTCTGACTACAGCCTCACTTAAGACACCAGGGATGTGGACTAATTTAGGTTTACCCTATGTTATACTTTTTTCTTTTTTTTAGCTCTGGAGAACTGTGCACATGTTTAGCGGCATGCCTACACTGTGCAATTATCTCTGAACTCATGCCAAGCTACCTGCCTCCAGACTTGAACGCAATACGGTTGTTTCAATGCTGACACTGGAACCCCAGCTCTCAAGCTACGTGTGATATCTTCTTGTCACAGAGGTAACTTAGCAAGACAAAACCGTATCTGGGATATGTACTCAGCCCCTTACATGCATCCCAAACATCCATCATCAACATCTGTGTAAACGAGTTTGAATCTTTCCTTACTCAATGATACCTAAATAGAAAAGCTGCAAACCACAGCAGAAGTACGGCTTAGGGCAATTGCTAAAAGGCGAAGGGCATTATTCTGCATACCGTCCTCTCCTCCTCATCCTATATTGCTTCTCAAGGAGACTTTTATCCATGAAAACTGTCAGAATTCCAAACTGGAACAGCTTTCAGAGGAGATTAACCTTCTCCATGGCACAGCAATTTTCCCTCCTGAGGAAAGCCATATTATTTCAGTCTAGAGAAGGTGTCTATTACTTTAGAATTTAAGAACCCACATGTTTCTTCTCGGAGAGAGAAGCAATTACTTTAACTGCTGTGCTCAGCATGAAAATGTTTGGGGAAAAAATGCCTCTCTTAATCATATTTTGACATCTATATTTAAAATGGGGCTAAGTATATGAAAAACTAAAATCTAAGTTAAAAAATGTACACCTATAATAACCGTCAAGAAACTGTAAAATACAATGTATACATTATTAATAATTTGCTGTGTGGAAGTACATTTTGATGTAGTATTCTCCATTAAACCTTTAAGGGACTTTTCTCATTAAAAAGAGTTTTGATGAAAGATATTCTCATAAACAAATCCATATTTTGGATATATAAGTAAGTATGGACCTTGATTTATTATTTATTAACAATTCTCTGTTAACAACTGAACAATTTTTACAGTTACAGGAGGGAACTCCTCAGTGTTTTTCTACATCTGACAAAGAGGATTCACCCTAAAATCTTAATATACTACTGTGAATAAAGCATTTGATTACCACGAGACACTTTCTATTATCGGGTAATATTTTTTAATTCCCCCCCCCCTTTGTTTATTCTGCCAGTTAAAGTACACGCAAACACTGAAGCAAAATAGCACTTGAATTTCTTCTACATCCTCCCCTGTCCCTACACAGAAAGGAAAGGGTAATAAAATTGTACAGCTGCAAAAAGCTAGCTCAAAGCATTTGCCTTCGGTGTGGACTGTAGACGTACAAAATGGCTGGGGTATAGCACGTGTACTGGAACAAGGCTCATTCTCACCTGCGTACCTTCCCCGTCCCTCCTCCTGCCAAAAGAGTCTCGCTGCATCTTCAGGGGCTGGTGCAGCACCAGACAGGCACAGTCTCCCCAGGCAGAGGGGACCGTCTACTTTAAATCGTTGGCCACCGTGCACAGCTACAGCACCGCTGAGAGGAAAGCCTGTGGGAGAGATGTTTAACATATCACAATATATCTTAATGCTCACTCAGCTGTCAGTGTGAGGCCTTCCTAAGCATCTTAGAAATCTACTGCTTAGTCAGTTCGTTTCCCTTTCCTCTTGCCCTTCCTTCTTTCTCTTTTATCCTCTCATTTCCATGGAGGAAACTGATAGACACTAGGAGATACAGAACAGTCCAGGGCCACGTGTAAAGTAATTTTTGGTGGCAGGACTGTAGCGTGTATCCCCCTCTTCCCTGGTTCCCTACCAGACTCATCCCCGTGGAGTTTCCCCTTCAGACAGCTCCCACTGTGGATAGTTTCCACAGCCACGACTGCTGCAAAAACACTGGATAACCTCAATCTGTATTATCTTTTGAGAGGGATCGCTTAATTAAAGAGGATGGAAAAGGGGGTGGGGGATTGTTAATGACTTGAATATTTTGTTTTACACTACAGCTTGCTGCAGCCTGTGAGTGAATTAGTGTAATTCAGTCTCTAAGTGATTAACTCAGGAATTTTTATGAGCAGTAAATTCACTGCAAAAATTAGGCCAAAAGGTAAAAAATACATTGTAATCATCATCAAGCAGAAAAAAAATTGTTCGTAATACAAAATTTATGGCCAAATAAACATTATAAAAAGGAGCATTGAAAAACACATTAATTTGAAGGCACCTTCCCCCTTCCCTGTTCTATTCAAAGAGAGTAACAGGGAGATTAAATCAGTAGGAGAGATATAAATGTCATACTTGCAATTTATTTTAGTGCTATTGAAAGAAGACATCTGAAAACAAACAATCTACAGAGACAAGCAAAGGCTTGATCTGTATCAGTGATGAGGAAACGGGCCAACCATCTACAGAAGAATTTGCAAAGCACAGCTGTTGGAGAACCCAGTACAAATAGCTTTACTGGGGTTTCTAAGAACTCTTTAAAGCTTTGTTCTACCCTCCCTAAATTGTTTCCTTAGTGCTAAAGCAAAGCTTGTGTGATGACAAGGTAATTCAACTGCAAACCGTGCAGTGTTGCCATGTCCCTATGTCTTACTTGGTACCAGCTCGGAAATGACAGTGTGTGACCTGTGGATAAAAACAGCAAGTCACAGTTTTCAAAAAAAAAAAAAAAAAAAGTGAGAATAGTACATATCCCCAAACCTTGAGGTGATTTAAAATACAGACTAAACCTCCTTTCCCTCTTAATAACTGATGGCATATTAGTGACTTGAATTAAAAATCACCTTCTGCGACCCAGATCTTCCATAGATATTTAATCTAATAGAAATAGATTTGTTGTTGTGTTTGTAACTCGCATAGCAAATTACACTTCTACAAAGACAAGCTGGTTCTGTGTTCTGCACAACATAAATGACAACACATTTTGATGAAATATTGCTGTATTTGATTGGAAATGCTCCATACAGGGGCTGAAGCTGCTGGCCACTCTGAGTACCGCTTAACGTGATTCAGCTGAGTTATACCCCAGTACTGAAACTAGATGTAGAAAAATGTGATTGTTGGGACTGTGAAGTCCCTCCCTTTATTAAGCAGAACACATAAGAATAACTTTGACTTCAGTCTTGTTCTTAAAATACCTGTCTGGGTTTGGGAGCAACGGTGAAGGCTTTGTAAGCGATTATGAAAGGAGAGACTTCTTTCTTGGCTAAGTCTGTCCACACTTACTACGTTTCATTCTTGTCTCCTAATCCTGCCTCTGTCCCTACCATTATTTCTGTCTTGGGCAACTCATCTGATCTTTGTGTCTGTACAACGGAAATAATACAGTCTAATCATCTACTGCAAAGACAATTGCTGGGCATCTTTATTTAACATCACCACGCTGCTCTGGAAATACAGTAGGCTATAAAACTGCTAAATAGTTTTATTATCTTTGTGTTCCCACAAGTGGCTAAGCTCCCATAAACAATGATCATAGATGTTATATGAGTCAGAGAGGTGCCATCAGTGTTGTCTCTTATGAATCCAGGTTGCTCGTTTAGTTGTATTTTTATTTTGACCTGTTTCTTGGCTATAGATTCAAAATAGTAAGGCTCAATCTATCCATCAAACATAACACTTTTATTCAAGGATTTCTTCTAAGAAAAAATTTTAAAAAATGTATTTTTTTTCAATCTAATCATAATAAAGGAACTCTGAATTATAGTATTTAATGAAATTAAATCTGCATTTTCACATGGCTAAGAAAAAAGCTGAACTTCGGACAGCACTTTGTCTTCCTTCACTATGTTTTGCTTTCCTATATTAAAAAAGGAAATAAGGTGTCATACTGACAGAGCTAAAGTAGTCTATTCAGAGAAATTCGGACTATAGAATGGTAGCTTAGGAAAAATGATTGTCAGTTACAATATTAATGAAACAAATCCAGAATTTCAAATCTCTCTCTCTGGCAGTCACTTTATTAAAAATTCAGCTGTTGGCTGAGTTCAGAAGTGATCTTGATCCTCCCAGGGCTCTTACCCTGCAGGTTAACAAGGCTGGCAAGCATTAAGACCTGGTTCAGCAAAGCACTTCACCAGTCTGCAGGGCAGTGGAGGTGATAGATCACATACGGTTCAAACATCCCCTAACCCCACTTGCTCAGAGTATATTGATAATAACATCAGTCTTACAAATTAGACATGGGGAAAAAAGTATTGAATCATGCCAGCTGTTTCCCTGGCAATTTGTGACTTATCACATTGGGATATTCATAGTGCGCTATTCATTTTTGTTTTCTGCATTTCAAGAGGTGGACATATTCAACTGAATCCCATTTAACACAGTCACTTATTGAACTGCTCGGAAGTTTGGGGTTTTTTTTTCCTTCAAATGTTTAACCTAGCTTGGCTTTTATAATTTTTTTATACTGCCCCTACAAATCTACATGAGGAAGCAATCCAAATTCGACTTTCTAAATATTTTTAAATACTTAGAAGGTAGCCATAATAAATATAACTCATTTTTCAAACATCACAATAAATGGATAATGAATCTGACATAAAGTAAAACATGCCCCTCTGGCAGTATATAACATGTAAAATATAATTGTATATAAAAATAATTGCACATGTAATAGAAATCAAATGATTCACCTTTATTAATACTTTCTGCACATACTAAAAGAAGACTGTAGGAAAGCAAGAGGGTCTTTTAACAATGTTTTTACAAATTTCCTGTCTAGATATAAAAACTTTAAAGCAAAATAATGTTATCTAAAATGTGCTTGTTATTGTACTTATGCTTACTTATACTTTATCTTAAATACTCTAGAATTTTATATATGTTTGTTTCCATACATTTATAGCATCCTCTAATACAAAGTGACTATATAAATGTGTAAAAATGGTATGAATAAATTCTATAATTCAAGAAAAATTACCATACAGGCATAATTACACCTTCAGTCCCTTTCAAATGTATGTGTCTTTTCTTTGAGCACTCTTCTGTCAGTCTGTTAATATCTTCTTTGTAATGCTTTGCTCAGAATCATATGTAATTTTCTAAAGACAGTCATACTTCGATCATACACCATGCTTTTATCTTCCCACCACAAGACCTGATGCTTTTTTGCATGCATGACTCAAAAATGAGTTGATTGCTTCACACCACATGGATCTGGAAAACGTGTGTAAATTACTCTCTTCTTACACCAGTCGTTTTCAGAATTACTGCTGTCCAATTTGCTGTTTCTCTTGAATGCCTGTGATATTGTTTTCTGTCTTTTCACCTTATTGTTTTGTTTTGGTTTTGGGGTTTTTGGGTGGGGTTTTTTTTGGTTTGTTTTTTTTTTTTTAATGTATGTTTTACTCCTGTTCATTTTTACAACAATTCCCTTTTTTTATGATATTACTTCTGAGGGGTTTCAGTCAAGATCAGTGACCTGCTGTGTCAGGCATTGTGCAAGCATACAGGTATTTTCTGATCCTGGTTCTAAAATAATTAAGTCTCCTTGTATTACTTCCCTGTCCTCCAAGCATCTCTTTAGTATTATCTCTGAATGTAATTAATGCTATTTACTTCTCTCCTGGGTTAGTGAAGATATTAATCCCTGACTTAATACAGATCCCTGCAGCACCGTGCTACACACCTCTTCCCATCTGGATATATTGCTGACATTATCCTTTGTTTATGCTCTTTCATCCTCTTTCAATCTTTCAATAAGACAGTTTTTCTATCGAAGCCAATTTTAATTAATGTTGACAAAGATTTTAACATGTATTGCAAACCAAATATATTGCAGCTATTGTTTTTCATGTCTCCATTTTTCTTTGTAGTTCTAGTTAAAAAAATAAATCAAATTTATCTTCTACCCCTTTGTCCTTTCTGCATCTATTCTGCCTCTTGCTGTTAGGTGCATTAGCCTATAGATATTTATGGTCTTTTCTCTTGCTATATGCTTTCCTATTTGAGGGAGGAAAAGGACAAAGCAAAGTAAGGCAGTGAGCAGGATGGCCCCAGTCCAGCAAAGCAATGAAACACATGGCCATCTTTAAACGCAGACATAGTCTCACTGGAGTCAATAGAAATACTTGCATGCTTGAAAGTAGTATCTACCAGCTCAAGGCTGCTGTGCTGAATATATAAAAGGATCGGGTGCTAATCGGCTCATATTTCCTTTTGTATTTAAAAATAGTTTCACACTAACCTTTCAAAGCACCCTTCATTCTTTCTGATATCTGAAGCAGTGATACAATACATTTTTGAGGTAACATGCATCAACACAGTAGGATGCAAAATATTCAGATTCTCTGAACTGTGTACTTTCATATTTCCCCCATTATTCCCTAACCTGCTCCTCATCAGAATGGGAAATATTTTAACATGATATTCATATCACCTATTTATAAAGTTAGCTTATTAGTATTATTTATTTATTCACTGAAAAAGAATTCAGTATCACAGTCACTTCTGAAACATCATTAATTTCACCCCTCCTCAGGACATACTTGATTTCTTCAGTAGGAAATGCAATTTTGCTTTGCACCCAGCAGCATAATGGTTCTTGTTGACAAATGTTAATTATTTGTGTGGGTTTTCTGTTAATTATTTGTGTGGGTTTTCTGTTCCTGACATTCTTGGCTCTGAACTTATAATCAAAGCAAAAAGTAGGGGGGAGGAGAGGGGAGGGAACTCTTCCCCAAATAGTGGAACAGCTTTATTTGTGAATGTCATGGGAAGCTAGAAGGAGAAAAGAAAGCAAGTAAGTAAATGCCTTAGCCCGAGGAAAAGGATTTCTAAGGATGTGCTCTTACATCCAGCTGGGATTGGTCTCTTCTTTAGCTCAATGGATTAAAAAAAAAAAAAAAAAAAAAAAAAAAAAGGAAAACAACCCCATGGCCCCACACCCCCAGAAGACACAATGGGATTTTAGCACTCAGAGGGAATCTCTCCCTACCACAATTGAAACACAGCTTAACTAGCCTTAAATCAGACTATCTAATCAACTGAAATCCAATGAAAAATAGCTTCTGTTATGCCTTAGAAGCAGAGTGTGGATGAGGAGATTAGCTGGGGTGAGATTAATCACTTTAGAAAAGAGAACTTTAACTACTTTTTAATAACACACAGTTCAATGTGGTTGAGAATATGGAAGCTCAGATAAAGCCTTTTAAAAAGTAAGAGCCATCAAAGCAGTTTGGAAATGTTTAGCTGCTCAGATACAGTAGTGGGCAGAACTCATTTTCATCTGTGCTTGTCTGAGGTGATTCTTTATTATCATTCTATAAGTTTCACACTAGGCAAAAAGAAAAAGAAAGACTCAATAGGTTTTTTCTCATTAATGGGTGTCATTTTGATTAAAAAAAAAAGAAAAAGAAGAAACACTATAGTTTAATGGGTAAATGCAAATGACCTCAACATTGCAGTTTTGTACTTCAAAGAGGAGTAAATTTGTTTTGAAGTTTACTTGGTAGATGAATTGCAGTCAGAGATAAGCAAAAAGTTTTGAACTCCCAAGGGCTCTTATAATGCTTCAGAAAGGAGAAAATTCAAGAATTACACACTTGTGATCAAACATAATAAAAATTAAGGCTAATAAACAGCTTTTCTAATGTCAGTCTAAAAGATGAGGCAAGGAGGCTTGTGGAACATAACATTATCAGTTTGGAATTCACAAGGCTTGCTTTCTTCGATTTTTTTATTTTTTTTTTTAATGAATATTACTTCCACCCCTAAATTAAAAATATTCTTCTTGCACAATAACCCATCCAGATTTAGCTTTTACAATCAAACTCCTATACGTGGGCGAAATTAACAGTTATGGCAGAAAGCTTTCTTCCCCACAGTTCCCTTGATAGGCAGAAGCAGGGTAGTAACTCTCAAAAGATAATTTAAATAACAATTGAACTATTGTAAAGGAATGACATTTCATATAGACTGTTTGATTATCATATTCCATGCTCCTAGGAGCTATAGGACAAAAACAGAAGACAAGATTATGCTTTATGCTATAAAAAGTTTCCCCCAAAATGTCTCTGATTAAAGACATATAAAAGGTATGATTTTACTTTTGAACTATCCAGACATCTCCTCAGTATTAAACACAGATACATGTACATTTTTAAATATTGCATTGCCATTGATGTTTTTTCAATGTCACATTGTAATTGGGAAATACTGGTGTCTGAGTAAATTTATGCTGATTTACATCCTATGCGAATCTCTCCTGGTAGCAAAGTTGTAGATGTTTATATCCTCCTCCCTCATTGATACATACTGTCCTGCAAAACTTTCAGACAACGCAGACTTGTCGGTGCTCACTAGTAGCTCAGCAGTCGATGCCCATTCAAAGGGGCGTACTTTGTCTGACTCTGCTTTTTAACATCAGCCATATAGAACAGGACACATCTCATCGCGTGTTTGCTTCAGAAAGAGCACCATGCTGTCAACATGACAAAATCAAGTACAAGACAAGCCAGGACACTGTAAAAATCATTTACCCTCTACTGCATGTAAAGATAGTTTAAAGCAAGGAATACAAGTTTTGACAAGGCATTTAAATACTCACAACTAACCATTTTTTGAAATCAACCAAGTCAAACAGATTTCGTTCTAAGGTCCAAGCTGAAAAGGAAAAACTAGGACAGAGCCTGGCTGCCTCTGCAGTCTTTCTTACGCTGTCAGAGACATGCAAAGGCACAGCTGCAAGACTGTATAGGCAGCCCGTTGTTGACCTCTGGCTCAACCTTCACGCATGGAACACAGCAAGGAGGGAGCCTGGCTGTAGCATGGTAGAAACAAGCAAAGCAGCTCCAGAACATCTCAAACTGCTGCTGAAGTTCTCACCAACATCTGAATGGGCTCATCACTTGAATCCTACATAAATGTTTTTTGAGACTTAAGTGGGAGACTTAAGGTCTCTATCTACTCTCTGTGACCAAAGTGGACAGCTCATCACCTATGAGTGTCAACTGAGGGAGACTATATTGAAATATAAATTAAATACTAGGCAAGGTAGACAACTGCATTTTATTCTCAGTTTTGTGTCACACATACACTCTGCTTGTGAACTCAAACAAGTGATAGAGTTTTCTAGTATCTCATTTTTATCTGTTAGAATTATTCAACACAACCAATTGTTTTGGGACACAGATTCACCTGACTTCACTTGAGGCATTCAGGATACATATGTTATATGCTATAGGTTCCACTGATAGGTGATGGAGCTATAGAGCTATAAAGCTGATGGAGAGAAATAGGCATTTCATCCTCATAATTCAGTCCTCAGATTGTCTGAACCACTTTTTGGAAGAATCTCTTTTTCTCTCTCCCCATTATGCACAGAAGAATCCTTGAGGTTAGTTATCCAACTTTGGCAACTGAACTAGACATCTAAAATTGGACTAGATGAATCGAGGCCACGGTGTCTGTACATAGGCTACATATTCTAAGTTGAAGGGCTTTTAGGTAGATATATCAATACTTTCAAGGTGACTAGTGTGTCAGTGATGAATGTGTTAGGAAGTAAATAAAGCTTGGCTTATTTCCATTTGCCCTTCAGAATACATTTTGAGCTCAAGCTACTGGTCTTTTTTTTAATATATATATATACTCTATCTTGCACAGTCTTTTTTCAGTTAACTACCATTTTATATTGATTCTGCAATGCATGCACAGTCATTCAAGTAGACCTTTGGTATTGTTATCACACTTCAAGAGCTCAGAGGGGAAAGAGGTGACTTTCTACTGCTTCTGAGTAAATTTGTAGCATTATTAGTGAACTGAAGAAATATGTATGTCAAGACCCACACCTAAGTAAGTAAAGAAAAGGAGATATTAACTGAAGCCTGATGCATAGACATGTTTTAATAGGTTGTTCAGTCATACACAGAGAGAAGAACATGTCCTAAGTCTCTGTACGTACGACCTCAATACCATTCAAGTTAATGGAAGTCTTGTCTTCAGTTTCACTGGAAATGGGATCAGGCCCCATGCTGATTAGCCACAAGGATACTTCCAATTTTGGGTCAGGAAAGAAAGCAAAAGTTGATCACCTGGATATTATCCAGACCAAAGCTGTCCCTAAGTTTATGAGATTCGTACATGACTGATGGTTAGTGTTTTCAAATATTGTGTAAATTCATATCCATTGAGTAGCTTCCATGTGGAAAATTAAACTTTTGCACTGACTCATTTTCATATTTGTGGTTTTTTATTTGTTTGTTTGTAAAATGCTCAGCTGTAACTCCTCAAGCATGCAGATAGGGCACTCAAGACTTCCAGGTGGTCTTCTCTCCTAGGACTGACTGAAACTATGATGCTTAGCATTCAAAATTGGGTACATGCAATGCTGAGTTCAGTCTTCAATAAAATAATGAACTTGGCAATAGCACATGGAAAAGTAATCACTGGAGTATGAGTAACTATTTTTTTACGAAGTGCTCACAAAGCAGTCTAAGAATCTAGGTCTGCTATTTTATTAGACACAAAATTTCAAACACTCTTTTGTCTCTTTGTAATGTCAGGTTGATTAATGTTGATTTTCTTGGAAGTTACTGTTGTTTCATTAGCAAAGAGGACTCAGTATACATTAGTTATTTTAAAACAAATTATGAATTAAACCGATCACAGAAAAAAAGTACTTTCTCAGTAAAGAAAACCCATTATTAATTTATATATCTCCCTGTGCCCTTCAGATCACCTTATAAATATCACAGCTGAAGCTGGATTTAATGGTGTTTTGGTTTGTTTCAGTGAGAGGCTGGGGCAAGGCTAGTCCTATATGTGATATTTGTCTCCTTTTACTAGACCGTTCAGAGAGATCTCAGTGAAAGGTATCCACAGCTATGTAATTTATACATTTATTTATCAATCATTTATTTGCTGACATTTGAAACCTTGTATCACTTTTTATGGTGAGGGCACAGCCAGCTCCAGGTCTGAGCTCAGGTAATTACCCTCCCCCTTACGCACATTTCTCCTTCAGTGTTTGTTAGACTGAGATTCTTCTCTTTTCTTTGTCCTGTTCTTTTCTATCTTGCTGTGCACAGTGGAACTGTTCCTGTGTCTCATTTTACACCTTACTGAGCTGTAGTAGGAAAGTCACTGCCAGACCATCTCCTTTTGTCAAGTGGTTTTTAGGGCTTTTCTTGTTTATATCAAGTCAGCACTTACACGCAGGTCATTTTGCCACAGCTAACAGCACTTAGTATTTCTCCACAGGATACTGCAGAGTCTAAACACTTTCTGGGCTTATCACGGGGATTTCAAAATTGTCTGTACAAACTATACCTATTCGGTAGAAATATTTGTTTCTCTGCGGCCTTGAAATGAAAGTTTGAGTTTCATCAGTGCTAGTAGAGATATAAGCCTGGTTTCTGTTGCTCTCTTCCTGATTTTTTGTAGACAGAGCATCAATAGCACAAACACACTCCAGCTGAGAAAACTTTTAAAAAATGCGTCCAAAGACGGTACATTCTACACTGAGCTGTCCATTAGGCACCCAAGTGAGATGACAATTCGCTGTCACAAGCTGTTAATTGAAGGTAGAAACAGCAACATCCTCTTTCCAGAAAACATCTTCCCCTCATCTGTTTTGGGTTTGTTTGGGGTGTTCTTGGTTTTGGTTTTGTTTTTTTTTTTTTTTTCATTGACATTGTCATGTGAACATTCCTGTAATTCTTTTTTATCCTACATTATCCACATTATCAATATTTCCATTGCATATTCATAAGATGCCAAGAAGTAATTAAATAATTTGCATTCAGTGAGAAGTCCCTCATTGTTTTCTACAAAGTTTCTCTGAATTCACTAGTAAAGGCATTTCTGCTGGAGATGCTGACAGTCCCTACTCTGTGACTACATTTATATCAGTGAATTGAATGTGCTTAGGTTTGTTCTCTGAGAAAGAATCTAATTGACATTGCACAATCCACATCCGTACTATTAAAATCTGTTTCTCAGACTGGCTATTGGCAAGGGTTTCTGAAACCGCCAAACTCTTTGATGTCTCCAGGGAATGCTTGAGAAAGTGGTAGCTTAGGCCAAAACAATTCTAGTGACCATTTCACTCTTTAGTGATGCACATAATAAACTTCTAGCACCTGAGAACATTTACTGCCACTGCCTAACTTACTAGTTTAGACACAGAGTAAGTTCTTTGGGTTTTTGTTCATTAGGTTTTCCAGACATCTGGAAAATCTTAGCACATCCAAGGGTATACCACCAAAAAAAACCCCAGCCCCCCCATATTTAATACATATCACTTGACAGTATTCTTCAGATGAGGATTTTGCATGATTTCAGGTGATAAACTTCCAGAAGAGAAATCTGCAGAGGATTATGGAATACACAGAAGCAACACATGGTTTGTAGTAGTAGTCCCTGAGCTGAACATAGTTTGAGAACATTAAGAGCTAGTATTGTGGTATTTCCCCTACTCATATATTCTTCCCTTTTCACCTACTTAGAATAAGAGCTATGTGCAGTTTTGGCCTGAGCAACTACAGATGCTCCTGTATTACCTGCATACCTTCCCACCGTTTTGTGTGACAAGTAATATGTATAACATGGCAAGTATGATATGGACCCCATCCCTTCATCAGGCTATTAATTTCACCCAGGCTTTTGACATTTTGTTTATAATTCACCCCTTTCCTGATATTAAGGAGGGAGTTAGGTTTATTTGGGTTTTTGTTTTTGTTTTGTTTTGTTTTGTTTTGTTTTGTTTTTTCTCCTGCTAGATAGTTAAACTAATAACAGAACTACACAGTATTTCTACAGAAATGAAGGGGATAAGTATATGAGTACTTGCTTTGATATAATTGTATCAAGTATCTGCCAAAGGCGGACTTACATAACTACCCATCAATTCTGTCACTCAAATCCACGTAACAGAAAAGAAAAGGAATCTAAATGTTTCTACTGAAGTTGTATCACTTCATACAGGGTACCTACATATATATGTCTAAATATATTGATATCTATATTATATGTCATTAAAGCATACCATATAATTCTGGATCAGTCTCAGTCTGCCTATGTCTCTCCCAGGAGTGCAAAAATCTTCAGACTGTAGTCATGTTCTCTTTCATATTATTGAAAAATAAAAAAACAACCCAAAAACAAAAGAAAGAGAAAAAAAAAAGGAAGGTTTAAAAAACTGAGCACAAAGGAGGGAGGATAGCCTCCTCCAAAGTACTTTACAGTCCAATAGTCATGATGCTTTTGGTGGTGGTAGGTATAAATGCCTCTAAAATTAGTAGAGAATGAAAAGGGAAGATAAACTGGAGTTTTCTGTAACTGAATGGGATATTAGATATAAACCTAGTACTGATTCTTCATTGTATTTTCGGAAATGGACTGTCTTTTCAGGAAAGGACTGTCCTAGGTTAGGTGTCCTCTTCTGAAATAAGATCAGGTTTTGTGAATGTCATGTTTATCACTTTCATTCTAGCCTGGACTTAGGG
This sequence comes from Grus americana, assembly GCF_028858705.1. Classification (NCBI taxonomy): domain Eukaryota; kingdom Metazoa; phylum Chordata; class Aves; order Gruiformes; family Gruidae; genus Grus; species Grus americana. Next base: position 43,281,601 of record NC_072854.1, read on the forward strand.
GACTGACTCATCACAAGCCAGGACTTCAGAGTCTTCTTGCCATACCAACCACCTCAGGTTCCTCCACTTTGTGGCCTGGATTATGGTAATATCAATATTTCTGTTGAGAAGTTAGTGTTAAAATTCTCTGTTGTACCTTGTTCTTTTCTATTGATCCTACACTAGAAAATTTAATTGAAAGCACAATTCAATTAAATGAAGATATTTCTCCTGTAAAGTAATGAACATCTGCATGAATCTTTAAAAAACAGTTCTAAGTGTCTTCAGTATCATTAACACTTGTGTGTGAAGTGTAGCATAATATATGAAAGGTCACATCTTTGGAGGAATTTTGTAAGATCTTCCTGATATTACATACTCAAATTTCTTCATAGGAAAATGAAACTTATTCCCGCAAAGTTTACAATCAGCCAGTTACCCTTTTGGATTTGCTGTTGAAAAAGTCAAATGATCAATCTGATTATTGCAGTCAATCGATCTCTATGCAACGCACAAGCTTAAAAATAAATTAGTAATTTAGTAATCTTCCTGTCCGACAGCCACAGGGTTGTATATTCTTTATTTATTTATTTATTTATTTTCCCCACATTGAATGTGCCACTAGGCATCAGTGTGCTATTTAGTACTAAAAGAAATAGACTAATGGCTTTGCAGAAAATATTCTTTTCTTTACTTCATTAAAGGTATAGCATGAAAAATATGCCTTTCTTCACTTTGGCTCACCCATCATCCTCAAACCCTAATGTGTTAGAGCTATCAAAAGGGTAATGAAACAGCCTGAATGTCTGAATGCCTTGCTAAAAAAGAAACATTGACTGCATTATAGCTTGAGAAAGGAAGAAAATATATTTACTTGTAAAAAAAAAAAAAACCCTGAATCTGTCTTAGACTTTCATGATTAACGTCTAAATTTTGGCATTTACAGAGATATAAAACAAACATTGCCAACTGTACTCAAAGCCCTTCTAATCTGTTCATCATTTACAGTTTAGATTTAATTTACAATTTTTACAATAATTTAATAACGTTTTCAGTAATTCTTGCTTTTGACACTGAAACAGCATGGGGTTGATTTACTGTGTTTTCAGACTTGTGCTTTTATGTAAACACATTAGTATTTTCACAGCATGTTTGGAACAAATGGAGCAAATTCCGCTCCTTTTACACCTATAAAAAATCTATTGACTTTGTTGAACAACAGAGAGAAAATTTGACTAAATTGCTGGAGTAAGTCAAGAGAAGTCAGGATAAAGGACGAAAAACTTTTGCCTATTCCTGAAGGCAAAACAGACCAATTTTACATAACACTGAAGAAGACGGAATAAACCAGCAGTCAAGACAGGTTCTGCGTCTGACAGCTTTTATCTGTTATAGCTTTTATTACAGCTGGGTTTACCAGCTTTCATAGCTACAGAAAATAGATCCATATGTATAGATAGCACAATGTGGTGCAAATGTGTTGTACATAACATCTTTCAAACAAACTGATCCCTAAACGTTCTCACAAAGATAGGTAAAATAATTACAAAATGAAATAATAAAAAACAGAGGGAGGCGAAGGAAAGTAAACGTGATAAGTAAGGGAGAGGTGGTTTTTTCAGAGGAGACTCAAGATTATAGCATCCCTACGAATTATAGCTTTCATCGGTAACAAACACTCCTGCTGCTGCTAAAGGATTTTATTCATCTGCGTAGCTTGACTCCTTTATGCCATTGCAAAAGGCAATAGAAACATCTCATGGCTATATTTCACCTTTTTTAGCAAACAGGATGTTTAAGCCCTGAAAGGCAAAGATATTAGGATGTGTTTAGTGAGAAGCGACATGTTGGATCTAATTCTGTGTTCTGTTAACTGTGAAATGCCATTGAAGTCAACGTTACATAGATGTAACTGGCAGGAGATTTTGCCTTTTACTTCTAAAAACCTGCTAACAGTGTCAGAGAGCAGAAACTGATCTGCAATCTGTTTAACTCCTCTCATCTTCTGCTCTTTTAGCTTTCCTCAAAATGTGTCAAAAGATGTTTTTGTCTAGGCCTTATCCAGTTTCTAGTGAAATCTGTGAAAAACGCCTTTTTCTACCAGTGGTCTATGAACGGTAATGGAGTCTTGTGCAAAGATAAACTGACTAACATAAATTTTTGCTTATACGTATTTTCTTGGTAAATCGTAAGACCTTATGCTTTAGGATGCCAGTCCTGTAAATCTTATCCATTTCAATTGGATCAGCAGGACTACACTTACAGACATGGAATGGTTCATTTTCAGTAATCTCCTTTCTCTAATCGTAAGTTCCCTGCTACTGCACTGTGGGTTCTAAATAACAAAATAATTGGCACATGAAATAAGTCTGAAGTAATGCATATAAGTTCAAATTCAGATAAATGTCCCTTCTCCAAAGAAAATTTAAGCATTCATCTGATCCAATCGAATACAAGAGCATATTTAAAGATCTGCGTATGAGAGTGGACACACGAGTTTCCCTGCATCATCAGGAAGTTGCTGTATTTGGGTCTACTAACAGGTTAAATGGGCACTCAGTCAGCTACCTAAAGGCAACATTTCAGTTCTAATTAAGCCAATTTTTCACCATCTGCAAAGGAATAGGTAGCCATTTACAGGCAAATGTGTGATTTGTGTGTACATACTGAAATTATACATATACATGAAATTATACATACACATTGGGTTGAAATGAATCACTGAATTTTGTATACATATGAATTTGGGATATTCAGACCCCCCATGCTTTAGAGTATGATGTAAGTTATACAAAGTGTGGCTGAACCCACACCAAGTGAGGAATTCTAATTTGGGGATTTCCCCAGTTGTGTACTTAATGTTATGCTAATGTTTTTCCATTAGTAGCTAAAAAGATCCATTGCTTCTCTTTTCAATGGGCTTGTTGCTAATGAAAAAGATCTTTTGTTCCGTAGCAAAACTGTACAGCTCAGGCAGAATGATAGCATGCTGGCCCTTTACACTTTGGACGTTAAAAAGCCTCAGGCAAAATATTTTGCTGAAAAAGGCAAGCCTGGCTCCATTCATTTCACAAGTACTGCCCCCTTACACTAGCTGTGACTTTGTCTCTTTATTTAATGATTCACTGCATCCAGATATTTGCATAACAGCATATATCTATGTGGAGCTAAATGTTAGCCTTCTTTAGAAAGAGATCAGTTTTGAACAGTAGGAATATATTCTCTTGTCCTGGGGCAACCTTCCGGCAGCAACCGTTGAGATGATATAAATAAATCACAACACTATTGCAAAATGAAATCAACACGTACAAATTCTTATGTCTCCCTCTTTTTGAAAGGTGACTTTGAGCCCAAAAATTCTATGTTGTTTTAAACAAGGCCTCTGTTTATCCACTGAGCCAAGAAGGGTGGGAAACTGTTCAGGAACTACTATTGATTTTAAGCATCATTTAAACCAAAGCACAGATTTCAAGTGACCTTCCACTGTGATAACAATACCTGTAAGCTTAAAAAACAGCTTCATCTTAAGGAAGTCAAAGTCTCAGCTATGAAATACGATAAATAGCAATTTAAGTTTAAACCAGTAACTAGAAATAACTTACCAGCTGATATATCAAAAAGACCTCTACTGAATCAGTAATTTTGATCTTATTTTGATGCTCTGCTAAATTTTGAGTAGTCACAAGCAGCTAATACAGTCATTCAAAGTCTTGGCTTTGGTCTGATTTCAAACAATTGTTATACTCTGTTTAGTATTTTCCCTTATCTTTCATTTAAGGCTTCCTTTACAGTACAAATTAAGTTTATAGTTCATTTTAGTTTGTTGTCAATATACAAAATATAAAAACCCAAAGGCTATACAATTATCTTCATGAACTTCAGTCCTGAAAATAAAAAGCTGTCATAGCAAAGCTACTGTCATATTCTGCATGAATATTAGCCCATCAAAATGGTCTTTAATCACTAACACACCTGCATTTGTTCCTAAATACTTTATGAAGGGAATTTTCTCCTGAGTTCACATGGGCTCTGTCAACATCTGTTTGCACAGTAGGTGATGACTTACTATCCATAAGGCTCCTAAATGTTGCTAGGGAATCCTGTTGGAGGAGTACAGAAATACAGCTTTGTTTCAGGATAAAGATCAGCTGAGCAAGAACAAGTTAAGAGATTTATGAAAATTCATTTTAGCTCAGCACTGTGACAGGATGACAGCATAGCTAAGCAAAAAGTATAGCCACAAGTAACACTCATTCTATGGCTGAAAGTTTTCCCTAAAAAAGAGTAGAGTCTAGGTTTGGGTCCAAGATTACCTGTTTTACAGTGAAGAGTTATTGGTTACCATGTCTTGGTAGACAGAGTAAATCCCAGCCTTTCGCATCACCTCATGTTCACCTTAAACTTGCAAACCCACATTCTTCTTCTAGTTGACCTTGATATCATTTACATATTTTATTAAATAAGTTGAGCATCTTATTCCTAGGTGAATATTCACTAATCTCCTACATATGAGGGAAAGGGGAATAGAAACCCTCCTCTCTAGCTGTGAGTTGAAAGAAAAGAGTGACCTCTACTGAGGCACGTCACAGACCTCACATGGCAGGTGATAGCTCCATACTATGACTCAAAATTGCTGAAACTGAGAAGCTGGCATTTTCAAGATGAGTTGGAGGGAAGAATTGAAAAGATGCATCCCTTCCTTTTTTTTTTTTTTTTTTCCCCACTGTCTAGTTTGAGTGGTATCCTGAGGCAGCAAATTGTCTGCTACAAATTTCTTTCCAAGTCCCCCAAATCCCCTCAAACCCTGTGTAAGGAGCATTGGGCCAGATTCCCGGTTGTGGATTCCCCTGTGTAAGGCAGCTGCTGAGCTCTGTAATTTCTGCATGATTTTGCAATGCTAGCTTTCAGCCTGCTGGCTCTGTATGCATTTACGAAGGTACATAGGATTTTTCTGTTATTTATAGTTAAATTTGGTTCTGGTAAAATAAAAACAAAAACATAGAGGCAAAAAATGGAATTTATTTTTGTTTATTTCATCAGGGTGTGGAAGAAGCATCAGAGAAATGTACATTAGTACTTATAAGGACGATGACAGGAGAGATTTCAATACCTTTATTTTTGGTTTTAGAAGTTGTTAACAATTTTTTTTTTTTTTTTTGGTCTCCATGACAACAGTGGGACTCTGCTCCTGTCATGCATTCTTAGTATATTACCCCTGTCTGTGTGGAAGCAGTGTTTCACCCATGCCTTCATTTTAAATCATTATTTTGTGCCATACCTATTTTTTTTTGAGGCATGGAGCCTCATTCTGAACTTGCCTCCACTAGTTTTACATGGGTGTCACCCTTACATAGGAACAAAGTTCAGTCTGACTCACAGCAATAAAAACCAGATCAGAAATAAGATCATGCTGTAACTGACGTCATGACAGAGTTCTCATCGCTCAAAACTTATTTCAGATGAATGGCAGTTTCAATGGAAAGGGAAAAAGGAAAGTAGCAGACATCCTATATCCCACACCAGCAAAATATGGATAGACCCACCCCTTTCACGGCAAGGTCTCCCTCCTCCTGAGCTGGTGAGAGGAAACCCTAGCCACTGAGAGAAGATTTTGTCACATTTTTCATGCACAATTTGCCCTTCCTTGCACAATTTGCACATGTAAGCGTTTCCTTGAAAATCCAGTTGGTGAGAAGGAGATACACTATAGTATTAAACATCCAAATTGTTCCTGCTTCATTTTGTTCTGTGACTGTCTTCTCAAATCACATGGTTGTTGAAAAAAGGAAGTGGCATCTGATCTGAACACAAACTCATGACCTACTTACAGACTGGAGGTATTAATTTCTGTAATTACAAATGTACACACAGTTCTCAAAAGTAGTAGTGAAATTAATTTACTTCATTGTTCCATTTGTATCACCAAATATTTTCTACTAACCATCCAATTTTTTCCAACTATCCAACTTAATATATTCAGTAGAAAAGATCTATAAACAGGACCATTACCTTAAAACTGATCATCCAATGTTTTGAACAGTTACTGTTTTGACACACATCTTGGAGACTTCATATGCGTAAATACACAGTGTATTACAAATAATAGTGTTATCTCAGACCACGAAGACTTTCCACTGAATGACTTAACTTTGGACATGATAGTGAAAGCCCTACCGTCACTGGTCAGCATTGTAGCTACTGCAGCTTTAGAAGCTGGAACTCATTGAGCTGTGAGGGGAGTGTGCAGTCCTCTCCCCTAGGAATTTCTCTGGGAAAAAGGAACCCTGCAGTGTAAAAAGGAAAATAAGAGGTATGGAGACCTTACGCTCTCATGTATGAAACACTTAACATCTGCCTATTTATAAAATTAGAAATAGGAGATGTTTACTTACCTTTCATGGGTTATCTATCTTTCTACTACTAAATGGTTCTGGGTTACCAGAAAGATTAAACAAAAAAAAAAGACATATTTTTCTACAAAATATTTTTCAGTATATGACCTGGTAAAGCACAAAGGCTGCCAGCATTATCTAAAGCTCCCTTAAAGTCTTTATCATTTAAACATAGTTGCCTCCAAATTTATAGTTCCTCAATGTTCTCAGGTTTCTGCATTTTAGCTTGTTGTATGTTTTCTTTAAAGCTCTTTGCTGGCAGAATCTTTTTATTACTGAAGAGTCCCAGTTTTCCTTTATGGAAAAGTATATTCTTAGTCATTGTAATTATTAAAAAAAATAGTTTGGGAGCATGATTCTATGTTCTCCAGTAGCAGAAGACATGTAGTAGATATACAGCATTTATTGTATATTAAAAGTCACTGTTTTAAGTGACCATCAGGCTCTTGATTTATGATTTTAATATGCATGGTACCAACTGAATTTTCTCCTAAGTCCATCAACGATGTAATGGTGGAATCTTTTATTCATAACATTCCTGATTTTATATGAATTGTTTCACTTCATAGGAGAAGACTGTTTTAAGGAATGCAAACTTCTTGACACTGAAAGCTTTAGTAGATTAGTAATTAATAAGCTTGATGCTACAACCCAATGGCAAAATTCCTGTTAATTTCAATGAGAGCATGATGAGCTCAAAGTCATCTGAAATTTCTGTGAATGTAAAGGCTATTTCTTTCTTTCAGCTACTTTTGGACACTAATAAGGTTGATTTTAATGGAACTTATTACATCCTTACTGGAAGCAGAATTTGACCCCAGCTGAAAAGATTGCCCCTTTCTTTCACTTTGTTTTGAAAAAGAGCTACATTTTCATAATAGTGTCCGGGTGCGCGCACAAATCTCATTACCCAATAATAGGATTTGTCTACATACCTCCTGCTCAGTCTTTTGGAAACGTACATGTCCCTCAGCATGGGTTATTTTTTTTTTCTCCTTGTTTCCATTTACATCTGTCCACATGAGTACAATAGATTATATTCTATATAACAGTTTTAGTCAAGCAAAAGTAGCTAAGTATATAATCAAGGAGGAGGCGGAGATATACTTAAAGGACAAAATCAACTTTGGAAGCTAAACTCTCACTTTTGTTACAATGATTGAGACATTTGAGACTAAAAATATGCCAGAGAGGTGAAGCTAAATGTCATGGTATAGCTCAAACTTAGCAGTAAAAAGCTAAAGCAATGTTTAATTATAGTCTGCAGTCCAGATATCCTATGATTGAATTCATCTGCAATGGTGAAGTTGTCTTATGGAAACTTGAGATACCAACATTTTAAATTGAGGATATGAATGACAGTTTAGGTTAATCCTTATTTTTTTCTGAACTGGCTCTGCTCTGCATTTCTTTCAAAGCAGCAGAGGAAAAGAATTTAAAATCACTTTAATCTTTACTGCCTTACTTCCAATCACTAGCTCTATAGTTGTTCTGACTAAATGTGTTACAGAAGCTGAGTTAAAATTTTGGTTCAGACTGTAGAACAGTAAATTTTGGAAAAGTCCTCTCAAAAAGATTTGGAGGGGAAAAAAACAAACAAAAAAACCCCAAAACATACCCCACAAAAAATTGTAACTAAACCATAGGAAGTAACATGGAATAGAGAATCAAATAAACTGAACAGCAAAATATATCCTGATAATTCCTATGCTCTGTGAAACTCTCTGGAAAGGCTCATCACTTGTAAGATGCATGAAAAGAGCGACCAAGAGCTAGAAATTTGGGCTGTCAATAGGTTTGTCCTTTGCTTTATTTCTCCTATTTCTGTATCACACCACCTGTCCCTCCTCTTATGTTTCTTTGTTTCTCTGTATACTTAATTTACCTTTTGCTTAATTAATTTTCTGAAAAGTTAAAGTCCCTCTATCTTGCTGGTTGAAAAGTATGAATAAGATGTGAAGTCATTATTTGGATATGAGGTTTTGCTCTGTGTGCATGTGTCCTGTTTTTCAGCTGGTATAGAGTGAATTTTCACAAGAAGCTGGGAGGGGACACAGCCAGGACAGCTGACCCAAACTGACCAAAGATATATTCCATACCATATGACATCATGCTCAGTATATAAGGTGAGGAGCTGGCCAGGGAGGCGGGGTTGCTGCTTGGGGACAGGCTGGGCATCAGGTTCCAGGAGGTGAACAAATCACATTGTGTATCATCCGCTTTGTATATTCTTTTATAAGTACTGTTGTTATTTTACTCTGTCTTTGCTGTCCCAGTAAACTGTCCTTATCCCAACCCACAAGTTTTACCTTTTTCTTCCAATTCTCCTCCCCATCCCACTGGGCAGGGAGGAGTGAGAGAGTGGCCACATGGTGCTTAGCTGCTGGCTGGGGCTCAACGATGACAGCATGTGTTAGGCACTTGATGCAGAAAGTTAAATTTTCACTTTTTTTTTTCCTGAATATAGGCAAGTGTCCTAAGTCTTGTTGCTATGCAGTTTAGCCATAGCAACAAACCAAAAATCCAATGTGTTGTTACTTCTATTTTCCCTTCCAGACGGTTTGCCTAGTAAAGAAGACATGCCCGAAATAGCACTGTCAAAATAAGTGCAGTATTTCCTGTGAGAGATGTCAAACATTTCATCTTCCAAAAGATTATATTGTGCAAAAATGCTAAGCAAGGAGGTGAAGAGGTTGTAGTCAAGCTATCCACAACCTTTTGATGCACAGGTAAAGAAGTTAAAAAGTAATTACTGTATAAGCAGAAGTCAGGGGTTTAGTTATATATTTATTAAATATTAAAAAATACCATGATACATTTTGTTCTTTGCCAAGATAATGGTACTTAATTTTTTAAATAACCAGACAAAAGGTAAGGGGTGAATACCTAGTCTTCAATACTTAAAAGAGTTTTATGATATATGTGATGCTTTTTGCTTCATAAAAGATTTTATCCCTCTTCTCCAGTCAATGATAGCTTACAATCAACATTGTATTGAGCTTAAATATACCTACACAGAACTTGTGGGACAACATCCCAGTCTGTTGCACAGATAAAAAAAGGATTTTCTTGTGTCTGGGTGAGGAGTGTGAGGAAAGACAAATAGTTTATTCAATAGATTATTCCACAACTTCCCATGTGATTTTCAGCAAGTCAAGCAAAGGTAATTTTCAATGTAAAAGAAAAGTTTGGCTTCTTATCTCTTCCTCACTTTAAATGGGACTTAGATGCCTGACTGTAATTTCTGTTATGGAAAATCTTACTAATTGCCTAGACAATCAGTTTTTCCCACCTGTAAAATAAGGAAATTATGAGAATAACTCAAAGATGCATTGTATATTTAAATTTCTTAATATCCAAATATATCCTTTCAATTTTGGATACAAAATGACAAGGATCTCCGTGGCCATTATAACAGTACTGATTTATTTAGTTCTGCTCATTTACTTAACCAAGCATTTGAGATATTTCCATGAATATGACTAATTTAGGATATACCTAAGTATACAATTTGGGTTGGTTTTTTTTTTTTTTTTTAAAAAGTAATTCTTTATCTACTTTAAACATCTTAAGAAGAAATATTGTGGCACATCCATCATTTAAAAATATATCATTACAAACACTAGTTGTTGTCCTTTATCTATGGTGAACTCCAAGCTCTAAGGTTGTCCAGTGCTTACAACCACTTCACAGAAATTAACCAAAACGTAAGAATTTTGTCTTTGTTATGCCCAAGTGACAAAACTCCTCTCTCATCTGGAAGTATGAGGTATATCAAATTGCAGCAAAGATAAGCTCTTCAGAAGCTCAGGGGAAAAATTGGAGCCCCCTAATTTCAGTGTGCTGAGAGCCCTCAATTTCAAATAACTTTGATGGGAGCCCTCTTGCTGTTTCAAGGGCTGAGATCTTAATCCCAGTCTCTCCACCATTTGTTTGTAATGGTTGTGGGAGATGCTAACAGTGACAGACATAGAGAATGGAAAGAAATACCATTACAATGACAGAAGAGGAAAATAGAAATAATGGCTTTTTGTTCATCTTTTAATGCTTCTTTTCGTATTTGATGAAATTGTAGAGTCTAGTTGTTTGCGTTTGGTTTTTTCTTGATTAATCCCAGAACTTCAAAATGTGATTGATCTCCAATTGCTAATGTGGACACCAGGCAATTATTTTAAGGAATATAATTTATGGATATCCATAAGTGATTTAAGTGGAAGTTTTTAGTAAGGAAAGAACGCTATAGGCTATTTCTTAGGGTCTAGATTTAATAAATAAATAAATAAATAAATAAATAAATAAATAAATAAAGAGGCCACAGTTTTTGGATGTGCTATGCACTTCATTTACGCAGCCACATGTAATGAAATCTATACCAACCTCCATTCCCCCACCCTCCCCATCAAATGAGAGTTAAATTTTCAAACCGAACAAGGAAAATTATTTAATCTGCCCTCTGGTCTACAAGTTGTGGGAACAGCTTTAATTGCTAAACCTGCATATAACTCCTCCCTGGGTATCTTTCTTTACAATCCACCTCAGCATGACACAGACAGGTTTGTCTTTTTTCCTCCACCCACTAGTTCTTTGCAAGGGTATCTTTGCAAGTGATACCCTCTGTCTTGTGGAATAGTGTGTACTACAGGTAGGCTTGGAAAATCCTGACTTTACTGAAATATGTTGAGGACATGGCATCACAAAATTGCTGGTTGCCTTGATCTTGCTCACTTCTTCCTGCAGGGTTACTTAGCTCCAAAGAATGGACCCATTTGAGTTTATTTAAGAGCAGGAAGGACTTCAAATTTTGCTTTCTGTTTTAAGTCAACTTCTTTGATACCATAGAAAACAGAATGTATTTTTTGTTTCATTAATTTTGAGGTTTCATGCAGAGTTAGCATTGAACATAGCCCAGTTTCAAAATGTGCTGCAATAAAAACCTGTATCTTCGTGTTAGCAAAGAGTTATTGTGCTTTTCAAGAAGTTTCAATGTACCTTAGGAAGATGTAGTATTGTTCTAAGAGTCCTTGCACCTCACTTAAGGGTCAAAAAATAAACTGTTTCTTAATGAGTTACTCATCCAACGCTTCCTTTAAAATCAGGGATGAAAAACAGGCATCTCCAGAGAGCAACTCATCTCATCATAAGATAGATATCTAGGCTAAATGATATGAATTTTCCCCTTAGAACTGCCTGTATTTTCTGTTGACAATGAGAGAGACTGAAGGTTCCAACAGAGCAGATTAAACCTTAATGTTAAATTATTTATATTTAGACATCCACAGTTAGATAAGGTGAATACTGCCATTTGTTACTTCTTTCCTGTTGTGGTAAGGCTTCTCACAGAATAAGTGCTTGCTCCACCTGGGACCACGCTGAAGCACCAGGGTTCCTGGAGCAGCAAACAAGCCCTGCGAGTGTTGCCCGCTTTGCTTATGCCAGAGGCTTGGAAGGCTCTGCCAGGCTCTGGTCAGCCTCAAACGGAGGAGGGTGTTTGAGCAGTAGCGCCTGCTGGGATGGAAAAGTCTTCTGAAAACTTGGTCTTCATTCCTAGTCCTCCTCTGGGAGCAAGCTCAGCTCTCCAAAGCTTTTGAGTTGCTTTTCTGTCTTTATTGTAATCCTTACCTTCCCCCCTCTCCCCCCCACCCCCGCTTCAGTTTTTCTATTACTGCTAAAAATTTAAATTTAATTAAACATTCTCTCAAATGGAAAATTACTGTGAAATGCAAGTAAAATCATTCAGGTTGTCTCCTGTGTCAGATTATGTGTTTTATTCAGGAGAAGGAATGGGTAACATCATAGAGACAACTATGAATTCTCAACACTGCTGCTGCCTGGATCTTAATTTATTGTACTACAGTGTGGAAACTTTTCCCTCTCACATATGAAATAGATGCCAGTGGAAAATTGTCACAGGTTGGATTCATACCTGGTAACTTGTAGCAAGTTTATAACTACCTTGTACTGCTGAGGCAGTAAAAAGGAAATGGAAATGAAGCTGAAAATCTGACTTCAGTGTACTTCTTTTTACGAAGTAGTGTGACTCTTCCATTTTCTTTCTTTATTAATTTGTCTCTCTGCTCTATATTTTATTCTCCTATTTATTCTATTTAATTCTCTAGCCATTTTCTACATCCTCTGTCTCTGTGCTGTTTTCTCAACTCCCACTATCTTAGCAGTTCCTCCTTCACATGTCTATTTTCTTCTGCTACTTTCCATCTTTACCCTTACTCGAGATTCTCTTCCTGACTCTATATTTCTTACTTTTCCCCATTCCTTGATGATTCATGTGGATCTTCATCCCTTTTATCTGAGTGATGCTGTTTCCATCTTTTCATTACAAATCAAAGTATGTTTACCCCAGTTTCCTTTTTTTTTTTTTTTTTTTCTCTCTCTTCCCTGTATTGGTAGCACCTCTGGCATACTCAGTTGAAAAACAGAAACTGCAGTAACAAAACAAACTCCCCAAACCTTTTCCCTACACCTATTTATAAGAAATCTGAATTTCTTATAAAATCAAATCTAACACTTCAAGTTTTTTCCTGTCTATACAGAAAGCAGAATAGAGTGAAGGGGATAAAAAGCATAAAAGAGATGTAACTGACTATTAAATATTCTATTAAAAACACTTTTACGTACATCTGAAAATGTTTCAATACAGTTAACTATTTCTTATATTAGAGTTTCTTTTTTCTATACTAAACATTTTTCCATGACATGAAAGAAGTTGTAAAAGAGAAGGATGTTTCTAAGAGGAAGGAAATGACCAGCCAGATAGAACAAACAGAAAAGTGTCTGGTCCTTTTGATTAAAAGTGACTTTAAAATTACCCATGCTCCTAAATCACAAGAATTTATTTAATTAGAACTTTCCTTGATATTTATAAAAATTTTCAGTTTATATACACTCTCTCACAAAAAAAAAAAAAACCAACAAAAACAAACAACAAAACAACACCCAAACAATTTCAGCAACCTCTAATCACATAACAAACATTCAGCCTTATTAAAGCCTGTAGTTCTTATGGGACAGATTTGGAATCCTGCACCTTCCAGCAAGGTTTCCTTGTAAAATAACTGAAATTCTCCAAAAGCACAGCATTACTTTTTGCTAGCTCAGTAGAATCTTGCTATTGAAAGCTGAGATATGAATAAGACTATACAATATAAATAATTATTGTTAAAAAACCTCACTGTAGGTAAATGAATTTCAGAATCCAAATATGAAATTTAAATCTACATTTCCACTGATAGAAAACATAAAAATTGTTTTTGGTAATTCCTGCTTCATACCATAGAATTCCTCGACAATCTTTGCTTCCTTTGTTACTTTAAATTTCTGCTTCAATGTTAAGAAAACTCTAGCTGCACCGTAGGACCCAGCTTTGTAAAGGTAGGTAGAAATGTGGCCAATCTTAACTGTGTGATACTTGGAAGATTAGGTAAACTCTTCATCACCCAGACACGATGCCAGTAAACTCCCTCTTTCCATTTTTATCAGTGATCATATATAAGCAACTTCTTCATTGCCTTCTTTTTTCATCAGCACTCACTTATTTTTATTATTATAAACTCATTGAAGTTCCTCATAGCAGCCTTTGATCTAATCACTTCACATAGTAAAATAAGACAAACAAAAACAATATATTGCTTAAAAAACCCACCACCAACAAAATATAAGCAGAATTATTATTTCCTTTTTCTTGCCAACTCCCTTACCTAACATTTGCTTTAGCAATTGAAGTCAAAGCTCGTAAGAAAATGAAGATATCAAGTTTAGTTATCCATAAACTTACTATTGACTTGTTTTATATATATATACACACACATATATATACATAAAACTAAACATTATACTATCCTATACGCTGTTGAATAGCAGGGGGTTAAAAAGGATACTTAGGTTCAGGAAGACATGAGGGGATTCTGCCACCATTGATACCTTGAAGCATTTTGCACATGAGACCATATGCTGGTTTGTAGATTTGTCTGCACTGTAAAGATGAGTAAAAGACACAATGAACAGTCTTCCTTAAATGCAGCGCATGGACACATTCTGTAGCATCCATTTGGACAGGGTTTTGACACTATCTAAAACCCAAAAACTCCCTCCTTAGCCTTTGCAAGGACTGTGTTTGATACAAATAGCCTTTTGAAAGATTGTTAGAAGCTCCTGCTTGACACAAAACCTGGAGGCTATCTGTGGAAACAGAACAAAACAAAAAGAGGAAGATAGAAAAAAAAAAATGAAAGGTTTTTGCCAAACAGATGGGATTGGCAGTTATCCTAAAAAAGCTGGGTTGTGGCTCTGCCCAGTACTAAGGATTTAAAAATAACCGCCTAAGGCCTCAACCAAGAATGTGTTTTCTTTTTTCTTTTTTTTTTATTTGGATTTGGTTTTGGGGGTTTTTTTCCCCCTCATTTAAACATACAAAAAGAGGTGCAAAAATAAGGAAAAAAGAGGGACAGTCAAAAAATCTTTCTAAATGTTTTTTTAATATTCTCCAATGACAGATTCTTCTTTTGTGGTAATTACAATAAGAGAGTTAAATCCTGAAGTACTTATATGGAGATTTACAGACCTACAAAGGAGTCTGTGAAGAAAGAATTCCTGTATCCCCACGCTCAGCTCAAAAATTTTTTCTTTGAAGAATCAGCCATTTAGGTTCATAACAAGACTTTATACTTAAAATAGAATTGATATACTGAAGTCCATGACTGCAATCTCTACTTAGCTCCTTACCATCTGAACATGCTTAACTCTCCAATGGTGAAGGTCTGTGGTTGCTTAACATTCTGCTTTTGGACATATCTAGAACCGCTACCATCTTGATGGCACACACTACCTCTGCACTTACCCACTAGCTTAGATACACTTATTCTCAGCCCTGAGAGAATAATTGTTATAGATATATTTATATGATAGATCAATAGACAGAAGACAGCTAGATAAAGGTAGAAAAAAAGAAGCCTATATTCACTAAACTACCTGAAGCAGACATCAAAATAATTTCATTTGAGTCAGTGAAATCTTCTGGAAAGAGATTTGTGTACTGATCCCTGCAGAAAAGGTAGTTAATTAATTCCAAATGAAGCAATCATTGGTTAAAATATGTAAACAGGTTTCCCTCTCTCGGATCCATGCTCTTATCTCTACAAAATACACAAACTGTGTTTGGAGCCGGGTTCAGAAGTCAGGTCCTCCATCCTGTGCAAGCTAGGGAATAATGCTTTCTATCTACTCAAATGAAAAGTTTATTTCAAGTTCAGTGTCCTCTGAAATTTGATTTTTTTTTTTTCCCCAGAATCTAATCCAAGCAATATAAAATATATTACAAACCCATTTCCTTTTGTCTCCACATCTCCACCCCCCACACACCCCTCCCACCAGTGCAAGAAGTCTGCTTTATTTGTTTGTTTATTGATTGATTTACCATTGGCAGTGGGTCACACAGCTTCCTTAAAAGAAAGGAGGCTTGTGTTGGAACCACATAGAGATTGAGTTGTGGAGAGTGTCAGCTTCCAATTTCCAAGTTTTGAAAACCATTTTAGCCACTGAATTTGTGTATAGAACAGGATATTCCTGCCTGCTCTTTCCATTTGTTATAAAGGAGTAAAAGTGACTAGAGCTCCACCCTAGGATAGTTCCAGGCTGTACCAGTTAATAGAGACATATTCCTACAGGCCAGAGGCAGTGACATAAGCTCCTCCAAGGACTGGGATTTTAAACCAAAATTAAATTTCAGTGCTTCAGAGCATTGAATCACACAACCTTCCACAAATAGAGCACTTGTGAACCTTCTGTGCTTAGATGTTGTGTTTATATGTAAAGGATATGTAAAATCAGTAAATCTTTACAGAACTGTTTTATAAATAGATATGATCTAATATGAAACACATCTACTTTAAAATTTGTATGCAATCATTTGTATTCCATAGGAGTATACTGATATTCCTTTAAAAAGTTAAATATGTGTGTATGCACATCTCAGTAGCACAGAGATTTTTGTTTCCCTCCATGTCTTTTATGCCTCTGACATATTTGTTGGACACTTTTTCTGTGTCTTTTAAGTAGAAATTTTTGGCAACATTTATAACAATAAAATACAGATGTAGAATAATGCTACCACACCTCATGAGTGTTGAAAGGATTGTTTTATGTAATGCAGAGGCAATATTAAGACAACATAAAAGCCATTTGTACATGCTAAGAGTTAGCCCTGGTCACAGTTTGATAAGAATTCTCATATGAGTTCTTCCTGATGTTCCCAAGATCTCCAGGCACTTTACGAGCTGAAGTGGAATTCATTTAAATGAGAAATATTTTTATACACAACAATTTTGCTTAGGTTCAAATCCAAAGCTCATTGAAGTAAATAATAATGTTTTCGTTGACTTTCTTGGGCTTTGACTCAAGCTCCATGAATAGTGTTTAATTATAAATGAACATTTCAGCTCTTTTTTTTTTATATTCACCCAGTCTGGAAGATCACTGTGTCTGCCACTTCTTAATTTGCTAGCCAGGAACTCAGCAGTCACCAACAGCGTCCTACTTACCCTCCAAATGAAGAAGATACAGTGCCTGCTGCAGTTGGCAGCTGCTGCTGTTGCTCTAGCTCCTCATTTCCTAACCAAGCCCATCTCAAAAATGACAAAGAAGAAGGGGGAAAAAAGGGGTTTTGTAAGAGAGATGAAATCTCAGGCATATGCCAGTGTTTCTACACTGGCTGTAAATTACTAGTCAGATTGATTCCTACTGTTTTGTTTTGGGGTTTTGGGTTTTGGGTTTTTTTCTGTCCAGGAAGTTTAAAATCTCCTCAACTGTGTAATATGGACTGGAATGTTTGGAAATAGCAAACAAGTAGCATTTACTGTAACAATATTTGCATATATAATCGATGGACCTACGATTCCAGGAAAACCCATGAAAATACCTGTTGGGCCTCTGAGGTTGATTTAAACATCTAAATATATATATATAAACATAGACTTACATTAACATGTGACACAAGAAGACAGCCATCCTCTTCTGGGTGCTCTGTTTTCTTTTCTAGGAATCTACATTTGTCATGCAAGAAAAGAAATGCCACTTCAGTGGCAACTCTTATGTACATTTGAGTACTGGAAAAAAAAAAATTCTTGTCTGAGGTCAGATTAGACATGTGTATTTTCAGAGCAAACTAAAGTATCCTAGCACTGCACCTTGCTGCCCTAACTATTCAGACAAATTAAGAAGAATTGTGCCCAAAGTATGAGGCAGAGATAGAAGAAGAAAGGACTTGACGCTTCCTCAAGAAGTTCTCTGTGCTGAGGACAATCAGTGTAGACTGCTGTTTTAGGAAAGTCTTCTTAAACTCAGTGCAGAAAGACAAGGCTAATTTTGCAGATAAATATATTGAAGTTTGTAATTAATAACGACAGTGGAAATCTTACAGATTTTACTCCTCAATGATACTTTCCTGGGTATTTGAGATGATGATTCTGTATATCTATAGTGTTGTCTCTGATCATTTATTTTGCTCAGTGATACCTTCCTCTAATGAACCTTCCTTTTCATTTCTTATTCTTCTTCTTCCATCTTCATTTCTTCTCCAGTTTATGTGTGATAGTAAATTATGATAATGTGATGGACAGAACAGTCTTTGCCTCCAGCACAATCTTTCTACCTCTTCACTATTAATACGAATGCAGATAGGCAGATAAACACATATGAAACATAAAAAAGGGGGGGATACCTGTATGCATACAAAACCTCATCAACCCATCTATATGAAATATACACAAAATAGGAACATCTATCAAAAAATTGCAAAACAGCAAAGTGAAAATAGATTTAAAGATACTGTTTTAAATAGCTGTTGCATGCAGGGTACGCTTCATAAACTGCAGATAGGCTTCCTGAATAAAATATGAGGACATGTAGCTCCATGACTATCTTGGTTAGGAAAAAAAAATCTGAAGAAAATTTATAAATAGGCCATACACTATCTCCAAAGGGATAAACAAAATAGCCAGCAGTGACAGTATTTGCTTTTCATGTGTGCAAATACAAGGCATAACAAATGTCAGCTCCTCATTTGCAAATTAAGATGTAAAGGAAATGTCTGTGACAGTACATGCAACAGTTCATATTTGAAGTTTGGCACAGTGAACTGACAGCCACAGAGGAACTGCAGTTGCCTAATCCTTTCTTTCTGCCTTCCAGCTACTGGCGAAGAGGGTGGAATTTAATAAATATGTGATGAGAAAAGGCTGTGAAAGGCTGGCGTATCTTCTCCTCTGCAAGAACTCATCTTCAGAGATAATTAACTAGGTGACAATACACAATGTGCCATTAACAAGAGCATTCAAATCATTTCTGGACTTAAGTACAATTTTAAGCTGCTTATCAGATTTTCATTTCTGAATCCATTCAGCTGTCAGGCTTACATCCTGGCTCTTTATTGAAGCTCACATGGGAATCCAAACCTTCTAATTTTCTATACAGATTCATTTCAGAATCAATTAGAGCTGGTGGCAGCCTTGTCCCTGTGTGCTAAGGGGATTAGCTGGGCACTTGCTCAGCTGAAGCTACCTTTGAATGTACATTCAACCCTCTATCGAGAAAGAGTTGTTTTCCAGAGGATTCTGAAGCAATTGAAGCACTGAAATCAACAGATGGCAGATAATCACTGGAACGGTCTCCGATTTTCTTAGGAAAGGGAAAATGTTATTGCAGACTGCCTGCTAGGTAAGGATCTTACACTGTACAAGGAAGAGAGAAAGAGAAAGAGAAAAAGAGAAAGAGAAATAGAAATAGAAAAAAGAAGAAGAAGGAGGAGAAGGAGAAAGAGAAAAAGAAGGAGGAGGAGAAGAAAGAGAAGAAAGAGAAAGACAAGAAAAAGAAAAAGGAGAAAAAGGAGAAGAAGGAGACAGAGAAAAAAGAAAAAGAAAAAGAAAAAGAAAAAGAAAAAGAAAAAGAAAAAGAAAAAGAAAAAGAAGAAAAAGAAAAAGAAAAAGAAAAAGAAAAAGAAAGAAAAAGAAAAAGAAAAAGAAAAAGAAAAAGAAAAAGAAAAAGAAAAAGAAAAAGAAAAAGAAAAAGAAAAAGAAAAAGAAAAAGAAAAAGAAAAAGAAAAAGAAAAAGAAAAAGAAAAAGAAAAAGAAAAAGAAAAAGAAAAAAAAGAAAAAGAAAAAGAAAAAGGAAAAAGAAAATAAGAAAACAAACGGGACTCTTCTGACTGTTCCCTAGTTGCAGACAGAGGATGCTCACTCTAACTATGAGAAGAACTCCCAAAGACTCACCTTTTATTCTTTTTTGCCTCAGTAAGTACTTCACGACTCAGTTTTTGCATCTGACCTTTGGCCATCTTTCCGCCCACATTATTAACTTCACTATTACTTAGCAATTTCAGCTTGCCATCCCAAAATACATTGCTTTTGTCTTCTAGTAAACACTTCAGAACATAAACCCATGTGGAACAGTTGTCCACTCTTTTCTGTTTCCAGGCAACTTAGTCTTTATTCAGTGACTCAAGTTGTTGAGAAGGTATTTTGGTAGTTTGTGTACTGGGGTCTTTCTGCATAAAGCAACATTTGTGAATTATTATTATTATGCACTGCAAAATTAGAAAGTTCTGTTTAATCCATTCTCAGAGCTTAAGTCTGTAAAGTTCTTGCTTATAAGAAGGTGGCTTATGCTCAGCCACTTCAAAAAAAACCATTAACTGCTAAAGTTTGAATTCAGGTTTTTGAGATTACTTGCAAAAAACTGACTACAAATAAGCAACCTAAGAAAAATTAACTTGTTGTAACATAGAAAATTTTTTTATGGAAGTATAATACTCTTACAATAGCATATTTCAATGTATTTAGTTTCAAAATTAAGGTTATAAACAAGGAAGATGACCTTCCAAGTCCTAGGAGCTGTATCTACAAACAAGACACATATCCTGAGGATCAGGACCTCCAAGGGAGTCTAGAAGGCAGGAGATGACCAACTGTGTCATGGTCGCGTCAGGTATGGACTCTGACACTGGCTATAGTGGCCTTGAAAGGGTTTTTTGTTGTTCACTGCCTCCTCATAGAATACATATCTGCACGTAGTTTCCAGCCTTCCTAACAGAACATCCCTGCAGAAGCTCTGATCTAACTTTGGCACAGTAACTGCATTTGAGCTGCTTGTAGGTCATGTGGGGGCCAAGAGCCCAGGTCACTAACCCATATATATCACGGATGTTCAGGGCAGAACTTCAGCGTATCATAATCTTTGGAAACATAAATGTTCCCACTAGCTTGATTTGAGCTCTTTCATGCTGAAAATGAAACAAGTGTTTAGGCTCTTCATTCACTCATTGTATTGTTAATCCACTAATATGGGTAATGTGTTCACATTTCCTGAAAACTTATACATTCTGCAAGGTACTTTTGACCTTTAGACACCACTAGGTTATATGACGCAGGGACAGATCTGGACACTCCTCCTCTCATTGGGAATAGAACAGTCTCATAGAGAAAATGCATCCTTCAAGATGGATTCAGAAAGTGGTACATTATTCAGTCTAGCAATATACTTTCCGTGTAAACATTGATATAATTCTACTACTAAATACGTAAATCTCAACCTTTCTTGTTCTCCTGGCAGTGGTCTTAGAGTCCCACTTATCTCACATGAACAATGGTGAGATCACTATGCACAGGTAAAGGATTCTTTTTTTCTAAATTAAGAAGAAAGAAATTCACTACACAGTCCTTTCATGTATTTTAAGTGGAAATTTTTGTTAAAAATAAATCAGCTTAGATGTTATGATTCTGTATTTTCCTAACTCCTGGAAAAATAGGAGGTCTAGTGAACATGCTTATTTAGTAATGTTGCTTAAAAGCTCTCTTCAATTCTCAGCTGGAATCCATGGGCTCCACATGTTTTCATAGCTGTCATATTTCTGAGCTAATAATATTTAATGTGTTCAGTCCAAATGAGAATGGATCTGGAGGTGTGATTTTATGATATTGTTTTCTCAATGACAAAGCACAAAGAAAATAAAATTCATGCATTATTCATACAATAAAAGATGAAAAGTATTAATGCAATAAGGATAAATCTCACACACACACACACACACACACAGAGGTATGTCTATATATCTAAAGATAGTACTGAAATGTCTGTATTCCCAATGTAAATTTTTTAATATTTCTGATATTCAGCGATTTAGATGTACAATTTTTGCAGTGCCTTATATATAATAATAATTTTGGATACCACTTCCAATGCTTTATTTTTAACATATGATTGTATGACATTCATTTTAACGCAATATGACAGTATGCTGAATTTAATACTGTAGACAGCAGCATCTCCAGAATTTTGTCACATAGAAATGTGAAACAAAATGCAGTCACACATATGCGTGAGTAAGCTTCAGCTTGTATAAATAGTCATGAGTCTCTTAATTTCGATAAAACCAGTTGACGTTTGCTAAGGAACAGATCTATTATGTTCATTAAAGGTGACAAAGTAACAACCCTTGAGGCTGAAGATATCTATTGTTAAGAACATCGAACCAAGTAGGGCAATCCACAGAAAGCTAGTTCAGCAAACCAATAAAATAATGTATTCTGCCTGTGTGAGGGTGTGTGGGTGCATATTTATGGAAAAGAAAAACCTGGTAAGTATTTTTTCTTCAATAAAATGAAATGAATAATCCCATTCTTAAAATGTACATATGTTAAAATCAAAACAAACAAAAAAACTCCTGCAAGGTATTCTCTTTATTCAGTGATACAATATACAGTGATGTTACTTCTGCTGTTGAAGTCAGCAGCAATTTTGAACCTGGATTTCAACTCAAGTAATCCAATAAGGAAAGTTCTTTATTTTCTATTGTTCATAAATTTTTGCATTTACAGTTACTTTGGAGAAATAGCACATTGAAACCTGACTGAAGAACACTATTTGTAAATTTCCATATATATACTTGAGAAAGAAGCTGAAGACCCAGAAATCAGATATATAATTTCTATTAGAATTTAACAGAAAATAGCAAACAAGAATATTGCTACAAGAAATTTGCCAATGATAGTTTTAGAAGACATGTAAGCACCGAAGAGGACTCAGAAATTAGCAACATGGGCAGAAAAATCAGAGCTTCAGCTTGAAAAAATGCAAGCTTAAGAATCTGTGAAGAAATAAACCAAACCCCACAAAGACTGAAAGGGAGGCAACCACTTGGAAAGCATTAACTCTGGGAATACTGGACAGCAAAATGGATATCAGTTTCCAATGTGAAATATTGTTTCAGTAAAATAAAAAAGCTAATACAAATTTTGTTTTGCATATGCATTGCCTTACAAAGCAAAGGTCTAATAGAACTTATTTTTCTAAGGCGCTGGTGTGATTTCACCTACAGCAGTGCATTCAGCTCTGGGCATCAAATTTCCATAAAGATACTGACAAATTGGTAGGAGTTCAGTGAGCTGTAGAAAATAAATAAATATATAATAAAAAAATAATCAGTGGGCTAAAGTGAATGATTTATGATGAATCATTCAAGGAGCTAAATAGAAGCTTGACCACCTAAAATGGCATTTTCCCTGACATGAAAAAATGCCACTGAATGACATTTGCCTTGCATGAAAATGTAGTCTTTTCCTGAAAACCTTCCTTTTACCATAGTCAGATCCGTATGTATAAGAGCTTATTGAAGCAGTAAGAAGGGAGAACAGCAGCTATAGTTCAAAAAAGTCAAAGTATCTACAACAGAGGAACCACTGATGGTAGCATAATACATTAATTCAATAAAAGTAAGAAACGAGACTCAGTAAACTGTATGAAAGAAAATCTGTTTGAGGGGGGCTGTGCTTTTATCAATAGATTTTGGAGGCAACTGAACAAAAAGTCACATAAATTATATGTTCGGAGAAGCCCTGGAAATAATAGTTCCAGAGAATCACCCGTGTTTTTCTTCAGGATTCTGGGGTAGGTGGGAGAAACAAGATGTAATATATTTCATGATTTATCAATGTTAGCAAAGAAAATCCTCTCACCAGCTTTTACCCTTTTTATTAAGGAGTAACAGCTTCCAGTATTAAACATGTATGTGTAGATAGATACAGATCAACATAAATATAGATTGATATAGAAAAGCACTACAGAACTGCAGATGTAAGGCAAATAGAATGGGCACTAGCTTTTTCCACACACCCCCCCGCCATGGGTTCCTCCTTAGCTAGATTTTATTTATTTATTTATTTATTTATTTATTAATTTAGTAAGACACTGTCTTTGGATAACTTTATTGAGAATGCTAGTTGAGACCTCCTAAAGCTAGGATATGACACCTTACTTCAATCACTTCTTACAACAATCCTGATTTGATTTACCCACACTATATACCATTTCACACATTTCGTGCCATTCACGACATTCCAATTTTCATCCATTTTTTCAGCAAGTTTCAGATCTAGTACATAGGCAGTTCCAGCATTTAAGTCCAAATTTTCAGCCTCAAGACAAGGTTTTCTCCTTTAGGCTTCCATAACCCAGTCACTTTTCTTCAATTCCATTCTAATACCATCTGTTACTGAAATTGGCAGTTCTTGCTTTTCTTTGAGAAAAGAAGCAATAAATACATATGAAAGAGTGATAGTTTTCAATTCTCGTGCTGTATACTATGGTAGTATAAGAAAAAGTAATTGCAAAACCTGTGCAGAGCTTGCATATCCTGTGATGTAACATTCTTAGCAAAGAAGATATCTTCTGGGTTTTTAGCTATTAAATAAACGTTACCACTGCTTTATTTAGCATGTCTGAACTGAGGTTTTTGTCACATCTATCTTGCTTAAGCTTAGCTATTTTAAGAGGTAATGCAATTACACACCTGTGAACAGGATCTTGTAATTGGCAGTATCAACTTAATTTAACTATGTGAGATATTAATAGCTTGCTCTCACATTTTTTTTTTTATTATATGTTCTTTATTTGTAACTGGTGGGTCATATCAGACATAGAAGCATTTGACAGTTTGACACTTAACTCTCTTTTTAAATATACTTGTTTTTTGTCTCACAATGGATAGACACCTTCCACTGTCATTGGAAGATATTTTCTTCTGGTCTTTCTTTGACATATTTACTGTAAAATATTTAACTTCCCTTAATTTGTTTTCAATAAGATTAGCTCTCATTAGGATTCATCAGTATATGTCATTAAATGTCCAACCATTCAAACATCTCCATTTTCATGACGAACAACCCATCTTTATTTTTGACTCACCAAATCTCTGTTGTTTATCTGAGGAGGGACAATTAACATTTTTATATTATTCTTTCAAGTGTATTTTTTTTTTTAATCACAGAGAATTGGCATCAGTTCCTATTATTTATGTCACATAAGCATCTTTCAGGAGAATGTTGTAAACAACCATCATTCAAACAATTTGAATGGCTCCATGCTCCCTATGATATCCACTTCCTTAGTGGCCATAATTTTAAAATCACTTAATAAGATTATGCTTAAAAGTGTTTTTAGAGATGACTTGCAAGTTTATACATGTACCTTTGGATTGTCAATAAAGAAATACGACTTTGTTTTCTCATTTTCATTAAAATAGTGGATGAAAGTGTTTTCACTAATCTTTGCAAAATGTTTTCAGAATTTATCAATTATTTTATATTTATATATTTATTATAATGTATCCTATATTTTTAAATGCCTTATAACTATTTAACTAGAGATGCTCATTGTGATTTGTCATTATATCCTATGATCTTATTACAATCATCATTACTGGTTTTGTTAATTAAGATGAATTGTAAAGCAAATCATATTATTCTACACTTATCAATTCACTATCACTACTGAATTTTTTTTTATTGATTAAACAATATTTTCATATCAGTATGATATCAAAAGCCCACAAGCAATTAATCTGAATCTTAGATTGTGAGGGCAAAGTTTCACATTATGTTTATTGACCTCCATTGTGAAATAGTTCATAGATTTCATCCCATGATTCATATTTCTGCAATTTGTCTAACTGTAGCATACTTTTACAGCACCTAGTTTTGACACAAGCATTTCAAACAATCCATCTATGACATTGCTTGCTAATTCGTCCCAGTTGATAACTATGATCATTTAAAAATATGCATTTTATTTATATTTTGATTATTTTAAATATCAGATCCTTACCGCTTAGACATGTGAAGGTGCCATAGAAACAGTTAAATTAATTTCCATTTATTTTTACTTTCTTTGAGTTAAACGGTTTATGGCAAAGAAAATAAAGCATTACAGAGCTCTGTTTCAATACTCCCAGTTACGGATTTGTTTGAGTAGATTTTTGTTTTCCATTTTATTATTTCTGTTTCCTTTGCTGTCAACCAAGTATGACAAAAGAATATTGCACATCATGCTAATCAAGAGGTTTCTATTCAGCTAATGTAGCAGCATGTACCTGCTTAGTAGGCGGTTGGATATACTTACAGAATTTTTTCTCCTAATTAATCTGGATGATACAGCTTGTATGCTGTCTATCTACATTTTTCCACTGTAACAGAAATAATGAATTTTGCTACAAGGACTTTTCCAGTATAGATTCATGGAATTATGTAAAGACTTCAACATGAGATTTATTTGCAGCTTCTAAAACCATAACTTTCTAATCGTGGCCTCTCTCTGTATCAACAATAAATTCATTTAACTGGCTAATAAAGAAGTGCTACAAGACCAGAACATGCAATCTAGAAAATAATAACTGTCAAAATTATATCTCCTATACACCATGTTTGTCCATTTCAAACATTAAAACTAAAATGTTTTAATTAATAGGTTTTTTATTTGACCATGAGGGCTTTTTTGTTATGTTTCTTTTTAGTTTTGTTTTATTTCTATATTTTTGATTGTTAACAATTGCATTTCTACCAGGATTAGATAGCTATTACAGTTTACATAAAAATTGCCAGTTTACAATTCTGTATTTATACTATGTTATCATGGTCTGGATCTGGCATTTCTATATCTTAATTTAAATTTTTCCATAGGGTAGTTGCTTATGATAGGGCAATCATCTAGCTATCACATGTGTGAACAACATTGACTGGCCAAATTAGATGGGGTGTACTTTGTTATTAAAAGAATGAAGAGAAATGTATGATCTGCTTTTTTACCTGCATATTAGTAGAGTTATTTTGGGGTAGAAAGACATGAAAATTGTTTCTGTTGGGAGAATATACTTCAGGTTTCTTTTATTTTTCTTCCTATAAACAATTACAATAAGAAAAAAAAGACATTTCTATTTTAAAATATTTCACTATTATAGATAAACTAGAAAACATTTATTAGTAAGAGTAGCTCTGGAAAATAATCATTCTGCTTCACAGCAATATACAAATGTTTAATTCTGGATAAACTCAGTTATTGGTTATCGGTTATTGGTTATTGGTTACTTTATTCAATTTTACTTATTTTATTTTATTTTTTCCAAATAAAGGATTGCTGTGGTTTAATCCTGGTAGACATCTAAGCACCACACAACCACTTGCTCAATACCCTGCTCAGTGGGATGGGGAAGAGAATTGGAAGGGGAAAAGCTAGAAAACTCGTCGGTTAAGATAAAGGCAGTTTTTTAAGAAAAAAATCCCAGAACAAAACCTCAAAACCCTCCCACCACCACCAAAAAAAAATCAAGAAAAAACCTGATGCCGAACCAAGTAATGGCAGTCCTGGCAAACTTTCCTCCCCAGATTTACTTGCTATGTTTGACATTATGGGACAACCCTTTGGTCAGCTGGGGTCAAGCTGTCCTAGCTGTGTCCTCTCCTAACTTCTTGTCTTTCTCCAGCCTACTTGCTGGTGTGGCTGTGTGAGAAGTAGAAAATGCCTTGATGCTGTGTAAGCACTGCTCAGCAGTAGCTAAAACATGGGGGCGTAATCAACACTGTTTCATTCACAACTCCAAAGCACCATTCAAGGTACTATGAAGAAAATTAACTCTACTGCAGCCAAAAGCAGAAGAGGGTGTTTTGGTTTTTTTGTCTATAATACCTTCCTCCTCGTTCAGAGGAACTTTCCAGTTTTCCACAACAGTATATAACCTTGCTGCAATCTCATATTTTTTCCACAGTTTACTCATAATCTAAGCTTGCAGAGAAAATACAGAGAAGTGTGATATTTTACAAACCTTGATTTATTGCATATAAAACTCACAATTTGAACTCTTTCAGGTTTTCTCATCTCTAGATTGGTATTCCTAGACAAATAAATAAAGTTAATATAGAACCAAAGTTTGAAGCAGACCTCTCCAGTATCAGTGCATGAAACACTACCAGGAAATTTTAGTTATCCTAAAGGAATAGAACTTCAAACCTGGAAAGCTAGAACTCAAATCAAGTAAATTAATGAAAGCACAATTAACAATCTTAATGAAAGAGCAGCTGAAAAGGTATAGCTTGAAGAACTTTCTGGAAACAGTATATGACAATAATTTAAAATTTGCTTGGCTAAAGAAGGTTCGTGCTGATGTTGGGGACTCCACTTGCTTGGGAGGGCCTGGTTGTCAGTAATTTGCTCAGCCATAGATTGCTGAGAATTAATGAGAGTGGAGCCTTAGTAGAGCAGCCCAGGTTGTCTGCCTCATTCACTCTCCAAACTCACATCAAGACTGGAGAGCCTTTCCTTTGGATGCTGTAAACTTACAAAGTTCAAGTTTCTCAGCCTTGACTTTGCTCGACAGCAAAGATGAAAACTGTTGCAGTAGTCTGATCTATATGTGATGTTGCCGTTCCCTTAGTATATCCTGGTTACATCAGTCCTGTAGCACTAATAAAGATGTAAACTCCAGCCAGGCTCTAAGACACCCAACCGTGATGACCTCCTTCATCTCTTGGTATCCGCAGGGAGGAAGCCAGACAATTCAGAGAGAAGACATCCACACCACTTTCTGAAAGCTGTTCCTTAAACAGTCCTTCATTGCTTCTTTGAATAGAAGGGAAGGGATTACGTATCTAAAAGTTTCGCTGTTGACTCCAGCTGTATCAGAGGGTTTGAGGTTGTTACTAATATCCTTTCACTGCTAGGGTTATCTACTCTCTGTAACATGTGTGTCCAGTTGTCCCTTGCAAGTCTTCTATGGAATTTCTTCTGAAATGTCCGTGATAAGGATTTACAGGAAAAACAAGAACTCAGCCTCAGATGGATTAAAGCTACGTGAAGACGCAATAGAAAAGGGGGGAAATGTAACATCAAACCTTTTATAACTCTTAGTAACGTATGCAGCACAACTGTAATTCGTCACTGTTTTCATCTTTTGTTCTCCATTCCCTCCTTGCATGTTTTCAGGAAAAAAATCACTCTTCTTCATACTGTAAGATGAGTCAGCATGTCTACTCTATTCCAGACAGGAGCATGAGTTCCCAGTTTTGTATTTACACACAGTGAGTAACTTGTCTTGTATGAAGAGAAAAGTTACTTACTCTGCTTTCCACATGAAGGCACAAGTCAGGGACAGGGTATTAAAGTTCTAACAGAAACTGGATGTTTGTTGATATACAGTCATCAAAGTTTGTCACTAATTAAGTGAACTGCTTCACCCTCTCATCATTAACTGGGCAAAGAAATGTTGATAGATAATTTACTTCAGAGTATTTGTTCATCTTCTCAAGGCTAGACATCTCTGTTATTTGTTCTGTACCTGGCAGACAGACTTGATAAGGCCCAAAACTCATATCGGACAATACTGATTTCTCTGAGTACATCAACTCTTTTCTCTTCATTTACTATAGCCAAGTGTATCTAATATGAATTAAGAAATGTAGCCTGTAATATTCCTTTAATTTTAGGTGTTTTGAAGGATTGTTTCAATCTTGACAGTATTACAAAAAAGCCTGACAGATCTTTCTTTACATTGAAGTGCTATTTCATTGATACTCTTAATTTGTTCATTCTTAAATTTATCCAGACGAGTCCCAGGACTTCTTCCCAAGGACAAAAATTCCAAATGCTAAAAGATGACAATGACTTTCCACTGTTGTTTTTGACTACAGCGTCATATTTCAGACCACTTATAATAGCTGCTGAATAACATCATTGTTACTTAAATAAAAATGCTACCCACTGTTTTATCAGAATCACTTTTCATTTGAAATTTACAATTGCATCACTTATCACAGCAAGAAATCCATTTTACTAAAAATAATAGAAAGGGGCACACTGTATGCCAACTTTGTATGGCAGTGCATCTGAAACAAGTGAATTCAAAATGTCTGTGAAGGAGTCTTGTACTAATTACACTTTCTGTTTTCCTACAATTCATTTTCTAGAAGTTAGAAAATATATCTAAGACTTAACTGACATTTCTGACAATTTCCAACTGTTTTCTCAGACTATTTCTAATGAATAAAAATAATGGATTCAAATATTTCAACATGAACTTAATTCTTAAAAAAAAAAATAGACTTAAAAATAGACTAATGCATTACTTCAGTATGTACATTTTTTTAATCTTAGAGGTCATTTACATTTTTCTGCAGTCAGAATATTGCTTCTCAAGAAATACTCACATCAAGAAGTGAGGTCCCTGAGCCAGAAAACTGCATTAATACAGGCTTAATTTTAGTCCAAATGTGGTTAATTTTTTCAATGAAGGTCTATTATTTTAATATTTTCTGCACATAATAGTTTAATGATAAATTTCATAAAAGTTTGAATTTTTTAAATGATATCTAAATCAGAGTAGGTGGTATATTTCATGCTTTTCTTTGAAACCCCCGAGTCTAGTTTCTTCCTTAACTATCTCATCAAAACTGAATGAATACTGGAAAAAAAATTCTCAGATTTCAACTAGTGATCCCTCTGGATGCATTCACTGTCTACAAATAATTGGTAAAATATCTTTATGCTTTTAATTAAAAATTGTTGATTCATAATGCTGGTCTTCATAGAATTTAATTTTACAGAACTAATTTAAGTATAAACAAATATGTACAGGAATAGGAGCTGGATTATGGCCAGGAATGGCCTAAACATGGCATTTGAAAAAGACCCCCTCAGATTGCTAACCTATGGACTCAAAGGTTAATCTCTTTGGGTTAGTGTACATGTCAGTCTTCTACATAGACCAGTCACAAAAGAGGACAAAATGACATGTATCATTACTGTGGTTTATTACTGTTTATTTTTTATTTTCTATTATGTTATGGTTTAGAAAAGTTACAATAATTCAATCAAATTGCAAAAACACTATGTGAATTAAGCAAGTTTTTACACAGCATGAATAGCAAAGACTCCAACCCCCTAGGATAACATTCAGCAACCTAAATTACATGACCAACCTCCAAATTCCTGCCTAAACTCTAAATACTTGCCAACTTCTGCATAAAATTGAGGTGAAAGATCTAAGGTTTGCAGCCAAATTCAATACAGAAGCACATTTTATTTTCAATAGAATGGTTGAATGAGCAACATCCTGCAGAAAAAAGAAAATAATAGCATAAGATCAGGTCCTGAAGGACTGTATAATAACAGGTGCACACATATGGGATCAAGGATAAGTAAGATGTCCTACACAACCATAGCTGCAAATTGACCTAACTTCTTAGTCTTAGGATACCAATAAAACAAAATTAAATAAAATAAAGTAAGCAAAAAATAAATTAAATCAAATTAAAACCTGCTTGTATGTCTTTCCGTCTTCATAGTCTGGCCCACACAGCCTCGTGGCCATCGGTGCAATTGCTTCAACACTGCTTCCAATTGTTTGAAGGCTTTTGTAATATTTTGTAACACACCCAGTAAACGATTCATAAAGTAGGTCATGCACATAACTGAAGTGAAACACTCTAATCCCCCAAAAAACTGTTAGGTATAGCCAGATAATTTTGGAGGTTTGGGCTCAAATTTATCACCTAACCTCAGGCAGCTGGTTGCAGTAATTAAGTCAGGAGCTAGAGCTTCATCTATTCTTAGTGAAGCAAATTATCTTAATGAGGCAGAAACTTTCTTTAGAAGTGTCCACATGCCTCCAGTATACATACACAAAGAGATAATCTAAGGTGGTTAGTTTTCTAACTTAGACATAGTAACATAAGCTAAGTGGAATGACTTCAGAGACTGTCTTCTGTTCAAGTCCATTCAGAATTCAGAAAACTCAAGTTCTATCACCTCTATTTCTTAATGCCTCTGCTCTGGTAGATAAGCATTATAAAACAGACACCCAACAAAATGTACAGCAGGTATTTTGTTTGAAAGATAAGTGGATGAAAAGGTCTGTTTAAAGCCTGCAGGTAGTGGGAGGGAGTCTTTAGTCGTGGGGTTGTACTTCTGTCTCATTCTTCTGGCCTACTTGGGCACACATGATACTTTAAATCCTGGAGGACCTAGCACTTGGATATTTGATGTTACTTACTGAGCATACCTCCACCTACAACCAAATAGTCTTGGTATCACCTCTAGCCTTTAATTAACCTGGACATGCCCTGCTTAACTGATGAGGGACAGCTAAAGAGGATTGTATTGCTTCATTATCTCACAGTTATGTTATGCTACCACTGTGAAAATTTGCTTTACAGATTATTTGGGAATAGTTCTTTAGTAGACCATTTACAAATACTGTGGATTTTGTACTGTTTTACTTCTAATCCCACCCTTATTTGCCATTTTATATGAAGTATTTAGATACACACTGCCCTAAAAATGAACTCCTTGGCTATTTTGAATTTTTATGCTGTTACTCAATAGTCAATTAATTCCACTTAAGGTCACAGTTATGCTTTTTTATTACTTGTGATGATGTTTTTGCTTGGCATTCACATTAATTTGTTATATCTCATAAAAGTGATTAATGAAGAAGTCTTAATTGTAGAATACAAGTTTTTTATTCTTGTCACTCCTGATGCATAAAGATTTCTAAGTATTTGAAAGTCTATTACACAAGCTAAGTGAAATGTGCTCTATCCTGAGGTATAAGATTTAAGATTTAGCCAAAAAAAAAAAGATCCTGTAGGCAATAATGGACCAGAGTATTCTCCCAACACTTGAAACACCACTTAACCGAGGGAGTAGATTTCTCTGACTACCATTCAGCATATCACGAAAGCATGGGTTTTTCTCTTGCTTGTTCACAGTCTACATTAAAGATTAAAACTTAAACCCTTACCAATCTGAGTCTTGTACTATGTATTATGACTCTTGAACAAAATATATCCAAATGTATTTACTGAGGCCCAACAGTCATACTCATTTAATCAGAAATATTTTTTAGCATGTTTAGTTACTAGTTACTTTAAAGATGCCCTTTCCTTACCCTTTTCCATATATGTATATGTAAGCTTAGCTTTCCAAGCCACATTTCCCACATCACTTGGCTGGGGTTTTTTTCATTGCTAGTCTATGTAAATATAACTACATTAACTGAAGGCAAAGGAGGTGAGAGGAAGAAATTGCATCTGGGATCCCTTAGCTAAAGGCAGGAATAATGGGAATAATGTTGTTGCTGGCATGTCACAGGCCAAAGATACCGAAGATATCAAAGAAAAGAAAACTTCAGTAATCTGTAGGACAATCAGTCAGAAAGGGAAATTAAGTTTCGGCTAACATTTAAAGGTTTTGCTGATGTAACTATGCTGCTCAGAAATTTTATCAGACCAAGGAGCACTTCTGGAGTAGCCTACTCTATTTAGAACTTGTCCAGTCTGATACTCTTAAACTTTTTCCCTGATGGATGTTTTCCAGTATCATACAACAAGCAGATCCCTGTAAGTGTTCACACACTTTGAGATACCTGATGCAAGAACTTCTATGTATGACTGTGGCACGGAGCAATTGTGAAAGATTGTTTTGTACTCAATTACTTGGGAGAATTGCAGAGCTCCTGCCATCTGGTTACATGACATTCAGTTATTCTGAAGAACTTAAATTAGGGAAAAGATTGAATATATCTAAAAAATGTCTGCCCATCCTGTACACCTATAATTAAACAGAATAGAGCATTTCTGAGTATGTCTAAACCCATTAGGCTTAGGCACTGTCAGTCATGTTGTGGAATTTTCTTTCTCTTTGAAAATTAAGAGGGGCATCATGGCAATCAATATTCACTGTGCAAAAATTCATCAATAGCAGAAGGGAAATCCCAACAGATAAGTTGCAATATAAGGGAGTCACTATGAAAAAAAATAATTCACAAAACAAATTTTTAGTATTAGTATAGGTTACATAAAACTAAACTGATGGGTATTAGTCCAAGCCTTGTATAAGTATGACATATTTATTCTGCTCTTGTGCAGCTTGTATAAGAGTCACTTAGGAATGAAGAAAGTCAGATAAAAGAGGAACAGGAATTGGTGCCCATTTTAATCAAATCATAAGAGTTTCAAAGAATTTTCAAATTAGAAAGTTTCAGAGAAGTGAGAAGGCGGCAGAAAGGGGGGAAGACAGAGTAGAGTAGCCACATCCTGCACCTGCACTGGTGTCAGACAAACATGAAACTTTCCTGGAGCAAATCTAGCACTGCCATCACTTCCCAGAGCTTCAGAGCCCCTTTCCAATGCCTGCCAAGTATGCTCTACTGCCTTTCTCAAGTACTCAACATTCATAACTTAGAAGTACAAAAATACCAGAGTAAGTCCATACAAGTGACATTTAGAGTTGACATTTTCAATCAAAATTGACTTTTAAAGTAATATGAGCTTTCACCTTATTTCATGTTTTTGTTAATTGTATTTGCTTTCTCTTACAATACATCTCTTACAGCCAAACAATAGAAGAGTTCTGTGGAAACAGAAGCTGGAATACCTCTGGTTCTTTTGTTCTGCCAGCTCCCACTGTCTGTTATAACAAGCTCTATTGAGAATGAATTCTATTAAGTGAATGCTAAATTTTGAAGAATCTCCTCATCAAGGTAGGATATCATGATACATCTTAAGAGAAGAAATTCACTTCGAGAATGTATTCCAGCACTCAGAGAGAATAGGAACATTAAATTAAATTGCAACTCATTCGAAACATGGCATATCACATTCTTAGTAGAACACCTTATTTTACTTTTATCAAGATATCAACTCTTCTAAGGACAAATTCATTTCTGTCAAAAATTTGTCAGGAAAAAAGTCTTCTTGAATTAATCTTTCTAGCAAACTAATACTTTTGACTACATTACCTTTGCTATATTTGAAGAGAAGCAAGCTGCTCTACTCCTTCTTCCCACTCCTGCAGGAAGTGCAAAACTCATCCTCCTCTTCCATTACCAGAATCTTTGTAGGTGTGTCAGCAGCAGGGAATAGGCAGGCAGTAGATTTGTTTTATCTTGCACCTGTCAAACAATTTCTTTATTGGAATTGTGCATGAAAAGCCTGTATTCCCTGACCTGTCTTGATATTATACTCTGGCACACTGAGCAATAGAGAAATAGTGAATCAGGTCGATCTTTTCCAAAAAGGTAAAAAAAAAAAAAAGGAAAAGAACAGACACTTTGCCCCTCCAACAGCTATGGATAATAATGCTGTCCTTTGGGAACAGTGACATTGATGAGACTTGATAAATCAGACTCTCTCTCTCCAGTTTAGTATAGAAATATCAGTAGAAATATGACATAAAGCATAGAGAGGTCCTTTCCTCATTGTTGTGTTCCTTACTGTGAATGAATAGAAGCCTGTGTATGTCTGCAATCAGACTCAACAGACATGTTGGCCAGTATGAACACCACTTCAGTCAGTGAGTGTCTTCAGGACAGATAGTGTCCTCAGGCCTTCTGCGTCTTAGACAAAAACCTGAAAGGATGACTTACCCTTATCTCACCTTAGGCACATTACAGACCAAGAGTAGAGGACTTTGGCCTCTTCTTGTCTTCCATTCTGCAGGACTTTCCATCCACTTATTTATTTCATGCCATAATTCATTAAGTAGGTTAATTACTGCTTTTACTATACATTTTACTATGAAGGTGACTGAACATAGAAACAGGTTTCCCAGAGAGGCTGTGGAGTCTCAACCTTTCGGTGATCAAAAGGTTTTGACTCTTTCAGTAGTCAAAACCCAACTGGACATAGCCCTAGCAACCTGCTCTACTTGATCATGCTTTGAGTGAGGGCTTGGACTAGACAATCTCCACAGATTCCTTTCCCCTTCTCACGTAGTCTGTGATTCCACAGCTGCTTGAGGTAAAGAAATTTAGAGAATTTCCCCATTGCAAACGGTTCAGCCATTTTCCATGTTAGAACTAAACCCAGTAACATTCACAATGTATAATTTGTTGATGTTTTTTTCTTTTCTTCACAACCGCCCTCCAATTTCCATCCTAACATAATTCCCAAAATTTGATTGATATGAAATTATGCACTCCTAGAAAAACAGTGTAAAAAGTACTGCAGATCCTTCCACAGTACATCAGTTACATTTTGGTATTCAACCTTCAAAATTGCCTTCAGAGAACTGTATTCTCTGAAATTATTCCTCTTCCAGAGGAATAAAAATATTCTTCTGGAATAATTTCAGCTACTGAAAAAGCTACCATGGTCACTGAAGCAATTCTTTCCTGCTCACAGTCCCCAAAATAGATAGGCTTTTTCCAGGTTAATTTGATGTGCCAAATATTTTAGATAACTTTATTATTAAGGACAGCTAATTTTTCACTGGGAGTCATAATTGTAGAAAACATCTATGCTTTCTAATCCTAGTGAAGCTTGAATGGGTCTATTCCAAATACTAATGACTTCCTCAAGGTATTAGCAGAAAATGAGAATATATTAACTATTTCAATACTGCTCAAAATAACTGAATACATAAAAAAGTTCTGAAGTGTTTCTCTCTGCTACCTTTGTGTGCATATCACTGCATCTGCCTCCCTACACTACTATGCATGTACACATATCCTCTGTTTCAATGTCTGCCTAAGACTAATGGTCCCACCCGTGCCCATTCTCTTGTCACTCAAATTCCTTCTGAAGTCCCATATTTCCCATATCATCTAGAAGCATACCCCTTCCATCTGTTTTCTCTACTTGAAAATAAATTAAAAAAAAATAAAATACCAAAGAGTATAGAACAGCCTGATGTGAATTACATTTCTGTATGACTTGTTATCTCAGTCACTGTCTTCTCCAGTAAAGCCTAGACTTTTTAGCTAGACTAACTACAGTTTATGGAAAAGTTGATTTATTTTTTTCTGGATTGGGACTTTGAATGATAAACTTTTCAGGCCAGGAATTTTACTTGCTTCCTTTGTTCCAGAGATTGTAGAAGATTGTTTGTCTGAAAACTAACATAATACTAAGTGCTAGTCATTTTCATTAGAAAACTGGAATCTGCCTTATAAATTTGCTGTGGAAATTGTCAAGGGTTCTCAAGTGTGGAAAAAAATAGAAGCGTTTACATAGTGAGTTTTCTTCTTTTTTAAAAGGTTCTAGACTCAAGACCAGAAATTATATAGCCATTAAAAATCTTGACAATTCTCTCTGCAGAACTGTGTAAAAAAACTGATGGTTTAGCTTCAGTATATTTCACCTCACCATCTCACAAGCACAGCAATCCTACTATGACTTCAGGTGGTAGAAAATAGTGATGGAAAATATTTTTACAAAATTCCAGAAAATTATTTTTACAAATGTGTTTGTTGGGTAGTTGGGATTTTTCTTCGAATTTATTAGACGATTTCAGTCATAAGTAGGAAGTCTGACACCAGCACAACCAACCCAAGATCTGTGCATGAAAGCACAAATGGTTCCCAAAACATTACAGAATGCAATATTTCCTGCCACAGCCAGTGAGAAGTGGAGATACTCAGTGGTTGCTTGCAGTATTCAGATCCTACAAATAGAAAATCTTAGGTAATAAAAGCTTTGGTGGTTCTTATCCTCTATTAGTCCTGTTTCAAAATTCAGTATCAATCAGATTTATTTTTTTTCTTATGAGTTGAATCTAAAATGTGGAAAGATTGACTTTAAAATCAGCACTTTATCTTAAATCTTCAGAGACATTGTAAGTATTTTTTTAAAGTGTTTTTCTCATGATTACTAAAGATCTGTAATTATGTATATTTTTCAATTTATGGGTATATATCTTTTTTTTTTATGTAGGTATCTTTTTCAGCTTTCTCTTCACATACCTCGACCATTTAAAAAACATCAAAAATTACCCTTCCACTAGTACTGTGTTACAGCAGAACTCATAACAGCAAGGTTATTTAAATGTCTGGATTCTGATTCTATTAGTCAAAGACATTTTAGTTTAAAAAGAAAGTAAAAAAGAATCTTTTTGCACTAAAAAATAAAAAAAAAATAATTCTGGAGACAATATTAGTGTCTGAGGAAACAGAAATATGAAATGCAGTACTGTTCCCAGTCTTTGATTGAAGCCTGCTATGGTTATGGAGAATACTATTTTTTAATCCAATTTTGTTGCAAACCTTTGAAACTGCATGCTGAGTATGCATGCTGTGATTTCTGAGATTTCTCTTAGCCCAAAATAGAAGTGGTCAGACTACTTCTGTGCAATGTATGACTGCTAGTGCTGTGAATCTTTGTTTGGCCATCTCTGTATATCAGGTGTCTGTTCCTATAATATGTGCAGCAGGCTATTCCTGCTTAACAGGTCTACAGAACACAGAATTAGGTAATTGTCCATACAGTGTGATATGTTGTATAACCATGTGGGGGTAGTATGGCAGTGAGAGTCAGTAACCTGGTTGCTGGTGAAGGACATTACTTCCCAGACTCCATTGCCTGTATCGACCAAGGGCTGACCCCAAGTGCATCTGCAGAATGGCACAGGTAGTACATAGTTCCTCTGTCATGTCTGTCATCTTAAGCACATATTTTAGACAAATGGAAGCAAATGCCTACAAGTCAGCAATGGAATTGATCTCTACATCTTTGTTGAACATTATGGACACTTAAACACATCTCTAGAGCCCTGAGAGAACTCAATTTTATTGCCATATGCAATTATCTAGTACATTCAGGATGTCCCATGTATCTAAGACATTCACTTGGTGCTGGGAGATATGATTGGGACCTAAAGGAGACCCACTACCATTCCTTCTAGCATCAGTCTGCAGCCATATGGACATAAAAATGGGTACTAGGGACATGTCTGGATAGCTGAACTAGTTCCATAAACTCAGGAGGAAAGCAAAACTGTGAAGGAGACTTTAATTTTAAGTGTCTAACACTCCATCACAGTTTTGCTTTCCTCCTGTGTTTATGGGTCATGTCTAACACTTAGACATTTAAAGTTAAAATCTCCACATAACAATGTATATACAAGGAAAGTAAAAAAAAAAATATATTTTTTGAGTCTACTTCTTCGTTCTTTCTCATCTTTCACTTCCTTAAACTTTTTTCTAAGACTCCACAGGAACAGCAGATTTTAAACTTCAATGTTCTCTCAGGAATTTCAATATAACTTACAGATATTAAGCTATGAGAGAATGCCATCTGCTTTGGTCTCCCTCCTCTCTCCCCATTATGATTAAAGGCAGCTTAATTTAATGATTTCAGAGCTTTGTACAGAACAGACAGATATTGAAATCAAGGGAAGAGCACATACACTCTGTACCAGAGTTCAGAGAAAAAAACAACCAACCAACTAACCAAACAAACAAAAAGCTAAAACTCTCCAAGCCAATCACTGCACAAGATGTCAAACCCAATTGTAAAAAATCTTCCTGAAATATGTATTATTATGCATCTATAACACAATATATTGAATTAAATGTAGTCAGTATTTAGAAGACTAATAAAATGCCAGATCCTATTTTCTTTATTTCTGAAGACTGCAAAATAAAAACATGATTAACTTTTTGGACTCTGTCTCTTATCAATGTATGCTTGTATAAACATAAGTTAAAAATTTGTGGTGTTGTATTGCTCAAGAGCAAAGAGCAGTCTTGCATACAGAAACCTGAGAGACTGACACCAAGTCAGCACACATGGAAACTGTGTACCAGATACCAGCAATAGTGCCTGATTGGCTTGAGTAATTATAAAGATCAGAACTAGATGATATTCAGGAAGCAGTGAATGTTTCAAATCCCAAGGAAGTCACTGAGAACTAATAAAATTTGACACTTCACCACATCTGATTTGACACTGCTTTACTGGAATTTAAACTACGAGAGTGTAGAGGTGGAATAGCTGTTGATGGTATCTCTTATTTTGCTGAATTCCAAATAAGAAACAAAATAGGGACTAAACATCCACATTATAGAAGTCATATAGATGTATCTATACTATAGTATCCAAAAGGCTGAAGAGAATTCAAAATATAAAAATAATGCATTTCTAAGATATTTCAATATTTCCAAATCAGTATAAAAAATGCATTCATCTTTTCCCATCAACAACAGGAAGACACTAATTAGTTTACTAAAGTCCATGGATGAGGCTGGTACCTATTTTTGAAATTTTATGTGACTTCTAAAATCCACCAGAATACAGTAGGCTGTCTAAACATCTGAAAGTGCTTAAACAGAATTCACTTATTAGCAGATGACTGTGGAACAGATTTATTGGTATATAAAAATGTAAGTCAAAGTGATTAGATTGTGTGGCTTTAAGCA
Organism: Grus americana; assembly: GCF_028858705.1. Lineage (NCBI taxonomy): Eukaryota > Metazoa > Chordata > Aves > Gruiformes > Gruidae > Grus > Grus americana. The sequence goes on from NC_072854.1 coordinate 43,321,489, forward strand.
CACTACTGACTTCGTGTTACTTATGTAGAATCTTCACTTTATACTAAAATGCAGTCATTTCCTGCTTTACTTCAAAAAATTTAAGAACAAGTTTTGAAAAGGAATGTATTAAAATTAATCTTAATTTTGAAAACTAACATATGTGAAGATAATTGTTTGCCTTACTAATGGATTTCAGAAGTAACCAGGGTTTTTAGCCCTGTGAATAAATTAAAATGGTCCTTATCTTATTAATATGAAAATCCCTTCTGTGCTCTGTCTATCTGGTACATCGGTAATTAAGGATTTAGAGGCCCTTTGCCTGATTCTCCTCAGTGAAGCAGGTGAAATCACAGAGAATCTGTGACTACCTTTGCAAATCCTCTAGATTATAGATATCAATGCCCAGTGTTTACTCATTTTGAAAGTTCTGGAAACATAAGTATAGATAAATTCAAAGGAACTGCCATTTCACAGTCCCCATTCATTGATAAATTAAAGCTGAAAAGGAACTTATTCTCTGATAACATACAGGAGTATGAGTAGACTTAAACTGAAGATTTGATATATCATTCCCTGTAGTCATGTCTGAGAAGCTGGCAAGAGAGGTCATGTTGTCTTTTATACACATATTGATAAGGATATGGTAAAGAACTAGGGATTAGGTTCACAAGGAGCACTCCAATGTCTAACTTCTAAGGGTCCAGGAGACTAAGTTGTCCAGGCTTTCCTACATAGTGCACCAAGAAAATACACTTAGCAAAAGTGTTTGCAAAAAACTAGCATACTGAATAGAAAGCCCTGAAACCACAGGCATCTGAAAATTCCATATAGAAATGCAGCAGCTGAGCTGGAGGCTGAAAGTCAAACCAAGGAGGCTGGATTCAGCTGGCACTAGAGGTTCAGGTTTCCTTATAGGTCTTGGTGTTTCTGAGTTCAGTTCAACATGATTAATATACCATAAAATATGTGGGGAATTTTCTTATTTTAATTAGTAGATGTAACTACTGAGGAATACTTTTAGCTGGAAGGGGCAGCTATTATTTAAATCCAGCATTCACATTTTCTCCTTTTGTTCTCCTTCCTGCTTGTACAGGAGGGAGCTTGATCATTTTTTTGAGACATATTGAGATTTCTGGAGGTTGTTCATTGGTAGCTGGTCCTCTATGTCCCAACAGAATTTGAAACTCCAGGAAGTTTCACAAAGTTCCAGTTTTCCTTTCATTACCATTTGCTCTTTTCCAACCATTATATTCCTTGATGAAAAACAATCAGCAATAACACCAGAGGAATAGTCCATAAAAATCTTGCTTAATCAGCTGAACAGGTCTCTCTAGGCAGAACTAGTCCTGTTCCATTGTTCCAGTGGCAAGGAAGCATACATTTGGAAACATCTCTTCCCTTATCACCCATGGTTCCATTTTCCTCCTTTCTTCTTGCACTTGCCTAACTTGATTATGACCACATTTCTTCTCTGATCCTGATTACTGCCTGGCTGGTTGATTAGTGTTGCTTAGCATTTTAATGAGTTTTGTGACTTCATCTAAAGGCAATGTACTCGTGGAAACAAAAAGAAATTGGCATACAACAGTCTGGGAAAGTAGGATACTTATAATGTGGCCGATATAATTTATATGATTTAGGATCTTAATTTCCAAAGTACTGATAACTTCATAAGAAGCTATGACCACCATTCAGCTATGTGAAGCCTAAAATGCTACAAGCCAGTGAAAAATAATCAAAGAGTTTAACCTGAATTAAGCTGTTAATTTTACAGCAATTTCTTTTTATAAAAGTACATTTGAACTAAGAATGACCTAATATTGTTTGGTATATTCATGCTTTGAAAATTTAGATTGTAATCAGCTGATTACTGATATTTATTACTTAACAATATAAAAAAAAAATCTATATGATATATAAAAAGAGATGAGTAGGACTTCCGCAATATGTTACTTACACAGTTTCATATTCTTATACTTTTTTCATTTTATAAAAGAAACCCATGGGCTTTTTTCTGAGATGTTATGGGAGGTTGATTTGAGGACAAGAAATATTAGATTCTTCAGATTCTGCTCTGATATAGATCAGTCTTCACGCTGCAGATACATTATCATTCCTGGGAGAACATTGCATGTGTAAATAGATTATAAAAGGTTAATAAATATCATAAGCATGTTAGGCTTAAGTACCATGTATTACAGATAATTATAAGCTTATAAGTAGAAAGTTTTACAGTTAACCTATTGATCCGTTGAACTCTACAACAATTTACAGTAACTGGCTGACCACTCAACAAGTCATATATAATCCTGTATTATCCTTTATATATGGCCATCAGTAAAATGTATTTAAAATAAAACATGATTCAAATGCATTTTTAAAACTACTTCTCATAAAAGGCTAGGCTTAATTAGCGACTACTGTCACTGGTTTTTTGTGAGCTCTGATTTATGAGCTTGAATAGCTTTGGGGGTTCCTGCCCCTTGCTTTCCACTCTATCCTTCTCTCAGAAAATTCTTCTTTTGATGAAGGAAAAGCTGTTATTTATATAGGAGTAGCTACTTCAGAATCATTGGTGTAACCCATGTATTATGCAAAATTTTACCAGTATGCTGCTACTGAATTGGGTTTTCTTTAATACAACAGGCTATTATTAAAAATAACTAGAAGATGATGTTCAAGTCACAAGAGTTATCCATGAAGCAGAGCGGGACATTGGGAAACTATTACAATCACTATTCTATATAATTAGACCGAATTGGCTCAATAGATATTTGTCATTATTAATTATTTCTTTTATTCACCTATACAATTATCAGTCATTATCAGGAACTTCACTCATTTGTTTATTTTAACTGAAGCTCAGAAAATAAATGTGGCATAAATGTTGTTCTTATCAACACGCTTTTTTTTGAAAAGCACAAAGGGAATTTTGAAGACAGTGTTCCTTTACCT